>NC_135237.1:272097364-272459864 GCF_051348905.1 Ranitomeya variabilis | reverse complement strand
TGAGAGAACTGAGCGCCAGACTGGAATCCAAGCTGGACTGGAGAAATTCCAGAATGGAGGGAATACAAAAGGCGAGAGGAGGACGTCCACGGAGCCTGCGCCATGAGAAAAAGTCTTTCCAGATGCGGTGATAAATGCGAGCAGAAGACGTCTTGCGAGCGCCAATCATGGTGGCAATGACTTGCTGGGAGAAACCAGCTTAAGTTAGGATCCAGGTTTCAACAGCCACGCCGTTAAACGTAGGGCCCCTGAGTTCTGGTGGTAGATCGGCCCTTGGCAAAGGAGATCTGGGTGATCTGGTAGCTGCCAGGGAACGTCGGATACGAGTTGAACGAGCTCTGTGTACAACGCGCGACGTGGCCAATCCAGGGCGACTAGGATCAAAGGAACCCCCTCCATCTTGATTTTCCGAATAACCTTCGGAAGTAAAGGAATCGGAGGAAACACGTACGGGAGATGGAACTGATGCCATGGGAATACCAGTGCGTCCACCCCGATGGCTTGAGGGTCCCGAGAACGCGCTATGAAGTTGGGAACCTTTGGGTTCAGCCTGGACGCCATCAGATCCACGTCCAGAGTCCCCCAGCGAA
Source organism: Ranitomeya variabilis (assembly GCF_051348905.1). Classification (NCBI taxonomy): domain Eukaryota; kingdom Metazoa; phylum Chordata; class Amphibia; order Anura; family Dendrobatidae; genus Ranitomeya; species Ranitomeya variabilis. The sequence goes on along the minus strand of NC_135237.1, from coordinate 272,459,274 downwards.
GACAAATCTACAGGAAGATCTCCGGATGGAATTCCCACTCCCCCGAGGCGAGACCCTGATGGCTGTGAAAGTCCGCCGCCCAATTCTCGACGACTGGAATGTGCACTGCAGAAATGGTGGAGCAGTTGTGCTCGGCCCAGCGGAGAATGTGAGAGACGTCCTGCATCGCCGCCCTGCTGCGGGTACCCCCCTAATGGTTTATGTACGCCACAGCTGTGACGTTGTCTGATTGAATTCGAATTGGGTGACCCGCAAGGAGGAAGTGGAAATTTCTAAGGGCAAATCTGATCGCTCGAATCTCCAAGATGTTTATCGGAAGTCTCGACTCTCGAATCGTCCAACGTCCCTGGGCAGTGTGGTGGCGAAATACCGCTCCCCAACCGAGGAGACTGGCGTCGGTAGTTACCACTAGCCAGTGAATTGGGAGAAAAGACGAGAGGGAAAACACCGAGCTGGAGGGGAGGCGATGAATTCTATTTTGTAAACGGAAGTAACCAGGTCTCTGACCCATTCGTCGTGAATGACGGAAAGCCAGACATGTTGAAAGAGAAGCAGGCGTCCGCCTACTTTGGTGGTGTCGACCAGAAGACTCCCCGAGTCATTGTGAAGGAAATCTGGAGGGCCAGGATCCCCTAGTTCTGGGTTGCCTAGGCTTACCTCGCCAGGACTGATTTGGCCTGTATGAGGGCCGAGAGTCTCTGTCTGTACGTGGAGATCATTTTGATCTGGACGAGGCTGTGGATGAGGACCAGAAGGGGCTACTGCGAAAGGGCCGAAAACGAAAATGTTGCTGACGATGAAAAGCAGTTTTAGGCCTGTGCTGCGGGAGGAATTTGCTTTTCTCTCCTGTTGCGTCGGAAATAAGCTGATCTAGTTTTTCTCCAAACAGAACGTCCGCTCTGAAAAGGCACAGAAATCAGAGACTTTTTAGAAGATGAATCCGTGCGCCACTCTCTAAGCCATAGTGCTCTCCTAATGGTGACTGCGTTTGAAGCAGCAATTGCCGCACAGTCTGCTGCGTCTAAAGACGCGTACATCACAGTCTCCAGCCATAGCGATTTGTTTGGCGAGATCCGCCACCTCAGACGGAAGAGCCTGGTCCTGAATGGATTTTGCAAGGGCATCTGCCCAGAAAATCATTGCTTTTGCGACCCATGCCGCAGCGAAGGAAGGGAATAGCGAGGAACCTGAGGCCTCATACACTGAGCGAGCCATGGACTCTATTTGGCGTTCTGTGGAGTTTTTAGTTGAAGCACCATCAGATACAGACAAAAGAGTTTTGGTAGCCAAACGTGATACCAGAGGATCTACTAGTGGAGGTTCCGTCCAATCTTTGACAAGATCTGCAGAAAAGGGATACTTCGTTCCCAGGGTCTTTTTACCCGTATAACGTTTATCCGGTCGCTCCCTGTGTCGCCTGACTATCTCCAAAAAGTCCGGATGAGAGGCGAACACCCTATGGGATAGCTTGGTTCTTGTAAAAGAAACCGCAAGATCCGGAGCCGAATTAGGGTCATCATCGACCTTTAGCACATGATTGACAGCTTCAATGAGAGAATCCACAGTAGTTTGAAACTCTGGAGAATCCGGGTCCAAGGATGCCTCAGACTCATACTCGGAGTCATGATCGCTGCGAACCCCTGGAGAGGGGGAGCGAGAAGTGGAGCTACCAGAAGCTGAATGGCATGGTGAATGCTCAGGAGAGGTAGTGCGGATCCGTTTTTTGGATGTCCGTACCTCCTTCGGGTGAGAGCGGCCCCTGCTGGCCGATGATTCCCCTGTAATTGAGGGGTCTCTTAACCCAGTTAGACGAGTGCCCCGCTCCCCAGAGGGGTCATGGAGGGATTCAATCGCTTTGGCCAGCGAAGCCATGGATTGTGACAGTGACGCGGCCCACTCAGGGGGGCTAGATACACTGGGGTCGGTAGTGGCGGAGGGTTCCTGGGCACATTGGGCATCACAGGCTGGACAGAGGGGGGAGCTTTGAGGCCAAGGGAGAGGAGTCTGGCAGGTGGTACACGCAGTGAAAAAGGTAGTATGTACCTTTGTAGTCTTCTTAGACTTTGACATGATGTACCCCAATATAAGTGAAAAAACGCTGCTAGTGGAAGCGATGTGGTCTAAAGCTGTGCAGGGAAGCACCTAGTGCCGTCTCCTTACCCAGGTCCTGTGTCCCACAATACGAAGATGATGCCGCTGAGTAAACCGGCATCCAGGGCGACACAGAGCTGCTTGCAGTGGGATAAAGATGGCTGCAGAGAGCTGGGAAATAGTCTCGCAAGGAGCAAGAAGCGCCAGTACTGGGGGCAGAGCCGCCGGAGTGGTGCGAGCAGTGGGCGGCAGAGCTGCTTGCAGTGGGATAAAGATGGCTGCAGAGAGCTGGGAAATAGTCTCGCAAGGAGCAAGAAGCGCCAGTACTGGGGGCAGAGCCGCCGGAGTGGTGCGAGCAGTGGGCGGAGCTTACCGGGATACGGCCTACACAAGGCCGAAGCCGGGGACTAAATTTATGTTTTTGGCCGGCGCGCACCCGCGGACCGTCGGGAAAAGTGCCGCGGAGCTCTGTGAGGACCCTGCCGCTATGGAGCCCTCGTACCGCCGAAGAAACAACCCCTCCCGGTGCACTTACCCCTATAAAGCAGGTCAGCGCTGTGCCCGGGGCAGTTAGGACGGTGCAGGGTTGGGGGGAGCCTCCATCCACCATCCCCTGAAAGGGGGGAGAGGAACCGTCAGCCTCCTTCCATCATCCGCTTTCAGTGGTGATGCAGTGGGGGCAGCACGGACGCCACAATGGAAAAGTGCCTCTGTACAGCCGAGGGTAAAACCTGGTGGGCAGGGCGAAATGTCCGGCAATATGGCCTGGCTGCAGAAGAGGATACAGGAGGTACCACTCCAGTGCTCGTCTGATAGAGAGGGGGGAGATCGGTGCCCTTGAAGGGGCCCGTCGCCCCTAAAATCAGCCCAGGCAGTGGCATCCCACGTCACAGGAGAGGATACGGAGAGGTAATACACCCGCGCTCGCCTGTTGTTGGTTCGGGGAGATCGGAGCCTTGAAAGGTTCCGTCGCCCCTTCGTCCAGGTAAATGGATAAATTGTGGAAAAAAAATCCGAAAAAGCTCTAGTCTGAATAGCAGACCCAGTGTGCCTCCTACGAACACTAAGCTTGAACTGGGTCTCTGGAAGCCAGCATGAGGGTGTATACTGCAGGGGAGGAGCTAACCTTTTTTTGTCTCAACTTAGTGTCAGCCTCCTAGTGACAGCAGCATAACACCCATGGTTCTGCGTCCCCCAATGTGGCGAAGGAGAAATTTTGCTTTGCTATATTTATAGCTCTTTTGCACCAGGGCACCCTATGGCATGGTTGTCCCTCTCTTTATTATGACCTAGCACATTTTTCCTATTTATGATTTTTAATGTTGTTATATCAATAAAAAAAAACTTCTATTCTGAAGTACCTTGGATGACCATTATAGTTGGTAACCTATCTTGTGATTAATTCAGTTATTTTGTGGTACATTAACCCAAATATTTTATGGGTCTAATAATTTAGGGCATTTTTACTGTGATAAAAGTGTATAAGTTGGCAAGTGGACTTGTCATAAGATGATCATTTAGGTTTAAAAACTTATTTTATTCGGTTTCAATTTGTTACAATAAACTAGCACCTTTACATTGTTATTTATCAATATCTAGGTACTTCTAAAAATTAGAGAAGTTAAAATGTTTTTGAGAAAATGCAAAAATATTTAATAGTTTTCATAAAATTCAACATACAATCCAACCCCCTCCCCCCAAGGAATCAAGCAGATAGATGACCACTGATCAAATGGTGGAATATTCGAGCAAAAAAGGTATACCGTATATACTCTAGCAGGAATAAATATTCACTTCTCTCCACTCTCATAGGCGTGGAGGGCAGTGAATATTTATTCTCTTAAGTAGTGGGCACACGTGATCACCCGGCCGCTGCTGGCACCGAAACAAGATGCTGCGAGGGAGCACAGGCATAGTAAGTAGGATGGTTTATTTTTTTTTATGTTTTTTTTTTAATGAGGCCAGCATACCAGGCTAGGGATGAAGATCCATGCAGACCAGGATAGGGATGAAGAGCCATGCATACCAGGATGAGGGGGCATGCATACCAGGATAGGGATGAGGGGCCATGCATAGAAGGATGGGGATGAGGAGTCATGCATACCAGGATAGGGATGAGGTGGCCATGCATACCAGGATAGGGATGAGGAGCCATGCATACAAGGATAGGGAGGAGGAAACATGCATACAAAGATAGGGATGAGGAGCCATGCATACCAGGATGGGGATGAGGAGCCATGCATACCAAAATAGGGATGAGGATCCATGCATACCAGGAAAAGGATTAAGAGCCATGCATACAAAGATTGGGATAAAGAGCAATGCATACAAGGTTAGGCATGAGAGGGCCATGCATACCAGTATAGGGATGAGGAGGCCGTGCATACCAGGATAGGGATGAGGATCCATGCATACCAAAATAGGGATGAGGATCCATGCATACCAGGAAAGGGATGAAGAGCCATGCATACAAGGATTGGGATAAAGAGCCATGCATACAAGGACAGGGATGAGGAGGCCATGCATACCAGTATAGGGATGAGGAGCCATGCATGCCAGGACAGTGTGATACCTATGTGATATGAATGATGTATGAGTGGCGATTAGGAAGGTATTCAGATGATAAGTAGGTGATCACGGGTCTTATTATTCCCTTTTAAGTATTCAGTACAAAATACAAAGCATGAAGGACTTGACCGCTGAATGACCTATCCAGCTCATGATGAGAACATGCAGAACCATGTGAAAAACAACTACATAGCGCTTGCGTAACACGAGTAGAGCACGAGCTGGAATGTTCACTGCACAGCTGTAAAGCGTGAACAGCTTATATAAATATTACTTCTAGAAGTTGTAGTGCGCATGACCAGATTCATATCTGGGAACAATTTGTATATAACCGAGGGAATTTCCACTGGCGAGTAGGGACATTCCAGGAGACTTATGGATGCATATCTTCTGTGATGAAGTGTTACGGGATATTCCCTCCTCGCCAATCGAGTCCCCCGATAGAAGAGTGATGCTACAATATCCGGTAACCTATTGATGCTTACTTTCTCTATGTATATATATGTGAATAGATGATGAATTGATTATGTAATGCTGGGCTAGTGCTGCTATAAATTCATGTGCTAAATCAACAATATATTCATTCTGATTTAATAAATACTATTGTTTTACCGAACACAGACTTTTTTTGTCTCTTGCCTAATTAGTATATTAGTGAGCGTTACGTATGTAAGGACCATAAGTCCATCATATTGACTCGTTAAGACATAAAATTGGCGTAGTCGGCAGGATTTTTCTTTAGAAACAGTTTTGTTATCACAAACATATAGTTGGCACTTTTTTTTTTTTGCCAATAATAGTGACAATGTTTAAAAAACGAAAATAAAAACAAGATGATGTTATAGAGGTGCCTGGCTGGACCACGGCACCCTACGACATACTGGCACATGAATTGAGTAGCTCTTGGCTAGCAGAACAATGGTCGAGTAAGCTCAAAGGTAGTGAACCCACTCATGTTGTTGAAGTACTCAGGGGGGTCCCCGCAAAGGCAGGTGATGTAGTGTCGCTTGGGCGACGAACCTGGATCCTGCTCAGTGCATATCGCGCGATGCATGAGAGGAGTCAACAGATGCAGAGAAAAGTGATAGCGTTAGGTGGGCAGAAAGTGGTGCTGGATTGTAATACCCGTCTGCTTAAAGATAAGTTGGAACACTATCAGAATGTAGCAGAAAAAGATGCTATAAAGGTTGCTCAAAATAAATATCGTAAGCGGAAAGGAAAAATCAACAAAGAAAAAGTTTACAAAAGCATAGATGTTTTGAAAGGAATGATGTTAAATTTGACCGAGGGAAAATTTTCCTTCGGAGTCAGAACAGGTGAAATCCAAATGAGACCTGTGGTAGTTGGAAAAGTGAAAATGCCTCCTATACATGTTCCCCCGGCTACAAAAATGGTAGCTATGAAACAATACCGAATTCCAGGAGGACATAAGGAAATTACTGAAACAATCAAAAATTTGGTTGACGCTGGAGTAATGCGTACAACCACCACTGCTTGGAACAATCCCATCTGGCCAGTGAAAAAGAGTGATGGCTCCTGGCGTATGACTGTGGATTATAGAGAATTGAACAAATATACTCCCCCATTAACAGCTGCGGTACCGGACACTATTACTATAGTGGAAAATGTGCAAAGTCATAGCGGTACCTGGTATGCAGTGATTGATTTGGCTAATGCGTTCTTTACAATTCCTATAGAGGAAAAAGCTCAAGTTCAATTTGCATTTACCTGGTTGGGAAGACAATACACTTTTACCAGGTTGCCACAAGGATGGCTACACAGTCCTACTATCTGTCATCGGACGGTGGCAGAACACCTGGATGAGTTTCCTTTGCCTCCTGAAATGCAATTTTCACATTATATCGATGATATAATGATACAGGGTAATGATGAACAATCAGTGAAGGAACAGTTGGACAAATTGATATCTCACATGCGAAACAAGGGATGGGAGATTAATGATGCCAAGGTCCAAGGACCGTCTCAAGTTATAAAATTTTTAGGAATTCAGTGGAATAAAGGACATAGGGAAATCTTGCCAAAAGCTAAACAGAAAATCATCAATTTCCCTACTCCTAAATCTAAACAGGAAACTCAATCATATATTGGATTGTTTGGATTCTGGAGACAACATATACCTCATTTGGGACAGATGTTGGCTCCATTGTACAAAGTGACTAGAAAGAAATATGAATTTCATTGGGGAGAGGAACAAACAACTGCATTTGAAATGGTAAAATAAGCCATACAACAGGCTGTAGAATTACATGTATCAGTGCAGAATCTATATGCCAATTGGTCACTTTGGCAAAAACAAGGGGGAAAAAAAAAAAGAGTCCCCTTAGGGTTTTGGAATCGAAAACTACCCGATGCTGGAGAAAAATATACTCCATTTGAACAACAATTGTTGGCCTGCTATTGGTCATTAGTGGAAACTGAACAATTGACTTTAGGACATGAGGTTCTTTTAAGACCAGCAATACCCATAATGCAATGGGTACTATCTAACCCTTAAGGTACCGTCACACTAAGCGACGCTGCAGCGATATAGACAACGATCCGATCGCTGCAGCGTCGCTGTTTAGGTCGCTGTAGAGATGTCAAACACAGCAGCTCCAGAACGATGCAGGAGCGATCCTGTGACGTAACGGTGACTCACTTATCGTTCTCACAGGTCGTTAGCTCCATGTTTAACATTGCTGGCATCGTTGCTTTTACTGTCAAACACGACGATACACGCCGACCTGACGACCAAATAAAGTTCTGGACTTCTAGCTCCGACCAGCGATATCACAGCAGGATCCTGATCGCTGCTGCGTGTCAAACTAAACGATATCGCTAGCGAGGACGCTGCAACGTCACGGATCGCTAGCGATATCGTTATAAAGTCGTTTAGTGTGACGGTACCTTAAGACAAATAGGGTAGGACACGCACAAGAACAAAGTATCATAAAATGGAAATGGTACATTTCTGAAAGAGCAAAGAAAGGTGAAGGCGGGATCGCCTCCCTTCATGAAAAAATAGCTGAGATAGGGGAGGAAGTGAAGTCCCCTTTACAATCTACTATGTTAGAGGAATCTCCTGTCACATGGGGAAAATCGTATGAAGATCTAACTGAGCAGCAAAATGCTTGGTTTACAGATGGATCAGCCCGATATGTCAATGGAAAACGACATTGGAAAAGTGTGGCTTATAACCCCAGATTGGAAAAACATCTGGTCATGGAAGGTCATGGTAAAAGTAGTCAATATGCAGAATTGTATGCTATCTTTTTGGCATTAAAGGGAACCTGTCACCCCGGCTTTTCACTCGGAGAAAGTAGAGTTCGCATCTCGGCTTCAGGAAAATGGCCGCCGCGATCTCCATCTGCGCACGCGCAGCAGCCCGAGGCCATTTTCCTGAAGCCCCGGGCAGCAGAGCTCTCCAACTGCGCACGCGCGGCCACAGGAAGATGGCCGCCCCCACCGATCACCAGGGTTATAGCGCAGAGCGCGCTGTTTTTCGTCACCTGCGCAGTCGCAAACCACTACGCCACCAACGGAAACCTAAGCAAGATCTGGGGGAAGAAACAGCTTTGTCACCACGCCCCTATGACCAGACCAGCATGATTGACAAGCGAAAACAGCGACTTTGGTAAGTAATTTCGGCAGCTTAGGTGGGGAATCAGGGTAGAAAAAAAAACATTTGTAAAGCACAGCTCATGCCCTATGTAGCAGTATTTTTATCTCCGAATGAAAAACCGGGGTGACAGGTTCCCTTTAAGTTTTGAGCAAGGAAAGGAGTGCCATCTCTTCACAGACTCATGGTCTGTAGCTAATGGACTTGCAACTTGGATGATGGGATGGAAAAAATCTAATTGGCTCATCCATGGGAGAAAAGGCCACTTACAGGTGGGCCCAAGAAAGAGGTGTCCCCTTAACCATGGACATAATTAAGCAAGTCATTATACAATGTCCAATATGCCAACATTCACAGAAACGAGAAGTACCACACACAGTTATGGGACACATAGCAAGGGGTCAATTACCTGCACACATTTGGCAGATGGATTTTATCGGCCCACTCAGTGAAAGCAGGGGATGTACCGTATTTTCCGGCGTATAAGACGACTTTTTAACCCCTAAAAATTGTCCCAAAAGTCGTGGGTCGTCTTATACGCCGGGTACGGCGTGTGCAAGGAGAGATCCTGGATGTTCCCAGGGTCTGAAGGAGAGGAAGCTCTCCTTCAGGCCCTGGGATCCATATTCATGTAAAAAATAAAGAATAAAAATAAAAAATATGGATATACTCACCCATCCGAGAAGCCTGGCTGTCACCGCTGCAAGCGTCTGCCTCCGTTCCTAAGAATTGCAGAACGAGAAGGACCTTCGATGACGTCACGGTCAGCTGACCGGTCACATGAGCGGTCACGGACCAATCACAAGACAGCGACGTCATCGAAGGTCTTTCACACTCTGCAATTCTTAGGAATGGAGGCAGACGCTTGCAGCGGTGACAGCCACGCTTCTCGGACGGGTGAGTATATCCATATTTTTTATTTTTATTCTTTATTTTTTACATGAATATGGATCCCAGGGCCTGAAGGAGAGTCTCCTCTCCTTCAGACCCTGGGGACCACACGCCGTATAAGGGCTTGTTTCCACTTGCGAGAAACACGTCCGTGTCTCGCATGTGGAAACCAAGCTGTGGCGCCGGCACTTGGGAGCGGAGCGTGCGGCCACATAGGAACACATGGAGCTGCACAGCTCCGCTCCAAAGTGCCGGCGCCAGAGCTTGGTTTCCACATGCGAGACACGGACGTGTTTCTCGCAAGTGGAAACAAGCCCTAAGATGACTGGGCGTATAAGATGACCCCCGTCTTATACAGCGGGCATATCCCAAATTCCATATTTTATATGGAAAAGTTGGGGGTCGTCTTATACGCCCAGTCGTCTTATACACCAGAAAATACGGTAAATACATTTGTACAGCTGTGGATATATATTCAGGACTACTGATTGGTTTCCCCTGCAAAGCAGCTACACAATGGAGTACACTTAGGACTTTAGAGATCATTACCCAATATTATGGTGTTCCATTACAAATACAAACTGACAATGGGTCACACTTCACTGGTCAACAAGTAAAAGACTATGCTAATGAGCATAATATTCAATGGGTATATCACATGCCATACTATTCACAAGCTGCAGGGTAAGTGGAGAGAATGAATGGGATCTTAAAATCCACATTAAAGAAAGTGCACAGTGTAGAAGGAGAATATGGCCAGTGGAGAGACAATTTAAGTGAGGCATTACAAATCATTGACAATAGGCCTATTACTTATTCCATGACACCACTAATGAGAATGCTGACACCAAACCTTACAGTACATGAGGCACATGTGGTACACACAATTACCTGGTGGAAGATAAATCAAGACGCTAAAATCCCTGAAAGGGCAACTCCTTTGTCTGCGGGATTAGATCTCAGTGCAATAGAAGCGATTGTTGTATCTCCAGGTAAGACTGTTCCAATCTCAAAGGGATTAGGGTGTCAGATACCCAAGGGACATTATGGTCAGTTGGCCACTCGCTCTAGTTTTGCTCTAAAGGTACCTTCACACGAAGCGACGCTGCAGCGATAGCGACAACGATGCCGATCGCTGCAGCGTCGCTGTTTGATCGCTGGGGAGCTGTCACACAGACCGCTCTCCAGCGACCAACGATGCTGAGGTCCCCGGGTAACCAGGGTAAACATCGGGTTGCTAAGCGCAGGGCCGCGCTTAGTAACCCGATGTTTACCCTGGTTACCAGCGTAAAAGTAAAAAAAACAAACAGTACATACTCACCTGCGCGTCCTCCAGCGTCTGCTTCCTGACACTGACTGAGCTCCGGCCCTAACAGCACAGCGGTGACGTCACCGCTGTGCTTTCACTTTCGGGCCGGCGCTCAGTAAGTGTCAGGAAGCAGACGCTGGAGGACGAGCAGGTGAGCATGTACTGTTTGTTTTTTTTACTTTTACGCTGGTAACCAGGGTAAACATCGGGTTACTAAGCGCGGCCCTGCTCTTGGTAACCCGATGTTTACCCTGGTTACCAGTGTAAAACATCGCTGGTATCGTTGCTTTTGCTTTCAAACACAACGATACACAGCGATCGGACGACCAAATAAAGTTCTGGACTTTATTCAGCGACCAGCGACATCACAGCAGGATCCTGATCGCTGCTGCGTGTCAAACGAAACGATATCGCTAGCCAGGACGCTGCAACGTCACGGATCGCTAGCGATGTCGTTTCGTGTGAAGGTACCTTAAAAGGGGCAGTAGTGGTAGGAGGAGTCATTGATGCTGACTATCAAGGGGAAATTAAAGTCCTCATAATAAATTTGGGAATAGAGCCATTGATTATTGCTAAAGGACAGAAAATGGCTCAAATGTTGGTGATTCCAATTGATCTCGCTCAATCAATTGAAGGACAAGCTCCTCTAGAACTGTCTATGAGGGGGGACAAGGGATTTGGGTCATCTGATGTGACCAATGTTGGGGCCAAAATTTGGGTACAAAATAGGCAAGGACCGCCTTCCGCGGCTGAGGTTATTGCTATTGGCAAGTACCCTTCTGATAATGAGGACAGGAGTTGAAAAATGGGAGTATGTGCCTCAAGAAAAATGTTATTTGCGTGCGTAAATGTATGCTTTGATCTTTTTAGATTCCTATATTGCTTGGAATCCTTGGAGGCGTGTGTTTGGTGGCTAAAGGATGGACTCCTGGACAACGTTTGAGGAAGGAAAGGGTCTTGCCATTAAGTGATCCAGGAGATTGGAACGTGTATGACACCACTTCCGGATGGGGTTCTATGAAAGAAGATCAAATAATCTTTTCAGCGAATTTAACTAAGAACAATACTACGGCTGATTGGCTGTATGGTCCATTATATGAAGATCCTCCTCCTTTTAATTATCCAGGGCGTCGGCCCTGGCCAACTACAATTCTAACAAATGGGAAAGGATCAATTATGATATCAGCAGAAGACTTTATAGCCTGTTGGGAGGAGGAAATTGATCAATTTAATCCCGCCCATGGTGGGAGTGAATCAGTCAGTATATCAAAACTATTCTTATAAGGCTTTAAATAATACTGAATTTACTTTTGATCTTAATAGAACAAAATTAATTATATGTGCTAACATGACTAATCGACAGATTTATTTTAATCCAAATTCCTATCCTAATTGGAAAAAACATCTTCGGATTATACAAATGAATGCTTCAAAGATTGATCCTGGCCATATGAAAAGGATACCAATGTCCTGTATAAAAACTGGAACTGAATCGCAGAAAACTGTTGCTTCAGTTATAATTACCTTTCCTCCCATGAAATTTTGTCCTATTCGAAAGAAACGAGCATGGTATGATACATTAATGGGAGCATATGGTACAGTGACTGGAACTTTAAATGGTTTTGACATAGAGACTCTGGCCAATCGAATGAGTAATGCAGGAAAGGATATACAGGATGCTTTGACTTTACAAGGAAAATGGATGCCTACTATATGGCAGCCATGGACTCAAGCCACTGGAGTAGATCAGTTTCTATGAACTATGCAGAATGCTTCGAATAGCTTTGATTTTGAAGCAGGGTCTAATATAAGTAAAGCTTTGAATTGGACCACTTGTACATTGCAAACCATATATCAAATGCAGCAGAAAACTACAATGCAAACTCAATTAATGACAGGGAATGAAAAAGTTTGGAGGACCGTATTTAATAATACAATTTCAAAAACTTCATGGTTAAAAATTGAAGATCCTAAAATGATTTGCATTGATACAAGTTGTCAAGGTATCTAATATATAATTGCCTAGAATACTACTTCCTGCAATTTGTGCCAACTTCCGTGGCTTTGTCCGGAGCTATTGTCCGGAGCTATTGTCCGGAGCTATTGTCCGGAGCTAATGTCCGGAGCTAATGTCCGGAGCTAATGTCCGGAGATAAGTGACGTCACCAGTGTCCTACACCCAGGCAGAGCACAGTGGCCCCAGGCAGAGCACAGGGGCCCCAGGCAGAACATGGGGCCCCAGGCAGAGCACAGGGGCCCCAGGCAGCATATGGGGCCCCAGGCAGAGCACAGGGGCCCCAGGCAGCATATGGGGCCCCAGGCAGAGCACAGTGGCCCCAGGCAGAGCACACACCAAATCGTAGGCCGAGGGGCCCCGCCAACCAAATCGGAGGCCGAGGGGCCCTACCAACCAAATCGGAGGCCGAGGGTCCCTGCCCACCAAATCGAAGGCCGAGGGGCCCCGCCAACCAAATCGGAGGCCGAGGGGCCCCGCCCACCAAATCGGAGGCCGAGGGGCCCCGCCCACCAAATCGGAGGCCGAGGGTCCCCGCCCACCAAATCGGAGGCCGAGGGGCCCCGCCCACCAAATCGGAGGCCGAGGGGCCCTACCAACCAAATCGGAGGCCGAGGGTCCCTGCCCACCAAATCGAAGGCCGAGGGGCCCCGCCAACCAAATCGGAGGCCGAGGGGCCCCGCCCACCAAATCGGAGGCCGAGGGGCCCCGCCCACCAAATCGGAGGCCGAGGGTCCCCGCCCACCAAATCGGAGGATAAGGGGCCCCGCCCACCAAATCGGAGGCCGAGGGGCCCCACCAACCAAATCGGAGGCCGAGGAGCCCCGCCCACCAAATCGAAGGCCGAGCGGCCCCGCCCACCAAAGCGGAGGCAGAGGGACCCCGCCCACCAAATCGGAGGCCGTGGGGCCCCGCCAACCAAAGCGGAGGCCGAGGGTCCCCGCCCACCAAATCGGAGGCAGAGGGACCCCGCCCACCAAATCGGAGGCCGAGGGGCTCCGCCCACCAAAGCGGGGGCCGAGGGTCCCCGCCCACCAAATCGGAGGTCGAGGGTCCCCGCCCACCAAATCGGAGGCCGAGGGTCCCCGCCCACCAAATCGGAGGCCGAGGGTCCCCACCCACCAAATCGGAGGACGAGGGGCCCCACCAACCAAATCGGAGGCCGAGGAGCCCCGCCCACAAAAAGTAAGTGCTGCCCCAAAAGTAAGTGCGCCCCCGGGTGCAAAAGTAAGTGCGCCCCCGGGTGCAAAAGTAAGTGCGCCCCCGGGTGCAAAAGTAAGTGCGCCCCCGGGTGCAAAAGTAAGTGCGCCCCCGGGTGCAAAAGTAAGTGCGCCCCCGGGTGCAAAAGTAAGTGCGCCTCCGGGTGCAAAAGTAAGTGCGCCCCCGGGTGCAAAAGTAAGCGCGCCCCCGGCCCCGGGTGCAAAAGTAAGCGCGCCCCCCAGTCCCGTGTGTGAAAAGTGCTGCTGTAAAGCTGGTAGCGCTGTTCAAGCACCATGTATTTCCTTCAGGAAATGCCCATCTAATATATAATTGCCTAGAGTACTACTTCCTGCAATTTGTGCCAACTTCCGTGGCTTTGTCCGGAGCTAATGTCCGGAGCTAATGTCCGGAGATAAGTGACGTCACCAGTGTCCTACACCCAGGCAGAGCACAGGGGCCCCAGGCAGCATATGGGGCCCCAGGCAGAGCACAGTTGTCCCAGGCAAAGCACAGGGGCCCCAGGCAGCCTATGGGGCCCCAGGCAGAGCACAGTGGCCCCAGGCAGAGCACAGGGGCCCCAGGCAGCATATGGGGCCCCAGGCAGAGCACAGGGGCCCCAGGCAGCATATGGGGCCCCAGGCAGAGCACAGGGGCCCTAGGCAGCATATGGGGCCCCAGGCAGAGCACAGCGACATTTTGGACCACTGTGCGGTGTTTCAGACCCCCTGTGTGATGTCTGGGGCCCTGTTCTTAAGTATATTAAAGATTAAAGTAAAGTATATTATAGATCAAATTTGACACGTTTATGAGCACCATTGAGTGATATACTCAAGAATGACATAATTTTTCAACATTTTATGGTTTCAAACTGTAAACACTCAGAGTTTTTTTTACTTCAACCAGAAAACCTTAACGGTTCATAAAAAACTTGACTGTTCAGGATATGATAAAAGTCATAGTATTCTGAATCTTTAACTTATAAAGATACCTTTACATGGGGTGATTATTGGTTCCAGAGAGGCTTTCGGCCGATAATCGTACACATGGCTGGTGACAGGACAATACAATATAAACGTTCAAAGGTAAACACTGATAACATTAAAATCTAATATATAATTGCCTAGAATACTACTTCCGGCAATTTGTGCCAACTTCCGTGGCTTTGTCCGGAGATAATGTCCGGAGATAAGTGACGTCACCAGCGTCCTACACCCGCTCAGGGTGGACAAAGATATATGCCTTCGTGGTGCGCGGCACTTTTCTGATTGGTTGCCGCCTGCCGCGAGCGACCAATCAGAAATGTGCCGTACTGTCAAGAATTGTCAAGAGCTGGTGAGTGCAGCCATTTTTTGTTCTTTCTTACTATTATTTATTAATTGTATTATTCTTACATTTGAATAAATAAAGTATATATGGATTCTAGACTCCCGATTCTTTAGAATCGGGCTGCCATCTAGTATTATATATATATACAATGTAACAAATCTACAAATAATGTGTAGGTATGTTGTATTACCATTATTATTGGGGCCCCCAGGGTCACAATGGTTTTGGATGCCTACCATGTATGGTATGTACATCGATGTTAACAATAGAACACATGATTTGAGTTTATGTGAAGATACTTTGGATGGAAAGATTTGCAGATTACATTCTACAGTATATGAACCTTGCCTATTGCAAAATACCGTTAATATCTGTGAATTTACTGTTTTACCTATAACATTCAAATTGTTAGTAGAAATAGCTTCACAGGTAGTTTGTGTGGTAACAGATACCCCTATAATACCAGATATGCAAACTCCCTTTGTGGGATGTTTGAAGAATGTATCCACAATACGATAGGAAAATCAAACATTCTTATTAACTCCCGATCAAGTAATAAAAGAAACGGTTCAATGGAATCCAATGCCTTTAGAGGTAAATAATTGGGAATTAAATATGACCAAATTAAGGGATATTATTACAAATTCAAAAGAAGGGGTTAAAATGCTTTTTGCTTTGAACAAGACGATACAACAGCATATAGTGAGTTCAACTATAGTTGCCGGTAAAAATTGTCAAAATGGGATATGTAATAGCGGATGCCACTTCTCATCATTGGTGGGATATTTTTATGGGTTATTCTCCTTCAGCTCAGAAGATGTTAAATTGGATTATACACCCTGTGTTGGTGCTTGTCATAGTAGTAATGCTCCTTTCAATATGGAATTGCTATATGGCATACAAAATATTCTGTAGGAAGCCAAAAGTACTGATGGTGACATATGGAAATGGAAAATAATTCCCGTGTTCAAGGACCGATTGTGATACCTATGTGATATGAATGATGTATGAGTGGCGATTAGGAAGGTATTCAGATGATAAGTAGGTGATCACGGGTCTTATTATTCCCTTTTAAGTATTCAGTACAAAATACAAAGCATGAAGGACTTGACCGCTGAATGACCTATCCAGCTCATGATGAGAACATGCAGAACCATGTGAAAAACAACTACATAGCGCTTGCGTAACACGAGTAGAGCACAGGCTGGAACGTTCACTGCGCAGCTGTAAAGCGTGAAAGCTTATATAAATATTACTTCTAGAAGTTGTAGTGCGCATGACCAGATTCATATCTGGGAACAATTTGTATATAACCGAGGGAATTTCCACTGGCGAGTAGGGACATTCCAGGAGACTTATGGACGCATATCTTCTGTGATGAAGTGTTATGGGATATTCCCTCCTCGCCAATCGAGTCCCCCGATAGAGGAGTGATGCTACAATATCCGGTAACGTATTGATGCTTACTTTCTCTATGTATATATATGTGAATAGATGATGAATTGATTATGTAATGCTGGGCTAGTGCTGCTATAAATTCATGTGCTAAATCAACAATATATTCATTCTGATTTAATAAATACTATTGTTTTACCGAACACAGACTTTTTTTGTCTCTTGCCTAATTAGTATATTAGTGTGCGTTACGTATGTAAGGACCATAAGTCCATCATATTGACTCGGTAAGACAGACAGGCATGAGGTGGCCATGCATACATGGATAGGGATGAGGAGGCCATGCATACCAGGATAGGGATGAGGAGGCCATGCAGACCAGGATAGGGATGAGGGGGCCATGCAGACCAGGATAGGGATGAGGGGGCCATGCAGACCAGGATAGGGATGAGGGGGCCATGCATACCAGTATAGGGATGAGGAGACCGTGCATATCACGATAGGGATGAGGAGGCCATGCAGACCAGGGTAGGGATGAGGGGGTCATGCAGACCAGGATAGGGATGAGGGGGTCATGCAGACCAGGATAGGGATGAGGGGGTCATGCAGACCAGGATAGGGATGAGGGGGCCATGCAGACCAGGATAGGGATGAGGGGGCCATGCAGACCAGGATAGGGATGAGGAGGCCATGCATACCGGGATAGGGATGAGGCCATGCAGACCAGGATAGGGATGAGGGGGCCATGCATACCAGGATAGGGATGAGGGAGTCATGCAGACCAGGATAGGGATGAGGAGGCCATGTAGACCAGGATATTGATGAGGAGGCCATGCAGACCAGGATAGGGATGAGGAGGCCATGCAGACCAGGATAGGGATGAGGAGGTCATGCATACCAGTATAGGGATGAGGAGACCGTGCATATCAGGATAGGGATGAGGAGCCATGCATGCCAGGATAGGGATGAGGAGGCCATGCAGACCAGGACAGGGATGAGGGGGCCATGCAGACTAGGATAGGGATGAGGGGGTCATGCAGACCAGGATAGGGATGAGGAGGCCATGCAGACCAGGATAGGGATGAGGAGGCCATGCAGACCAGGATAGAGGTGAGGGGGGCATGTATACCAGGAAAGGGATGAGGAGCCATGCATGCCAGGATAGGGATGAGGAGGCCATGCAGACCACGATAGGGATGAGGAGACCATGCAGACCAGCATAGGGATGAGGAGGCCGTGCAGACCAGGATGGGGATGAGGGGACAATTTATACCTGGATTATACGGGAGTCAATAAGTTTTCTCAGTTTTTTGTGGTAAAATTAGGTGTCTCGGCTTATACTCGAGTATGTACTCTAATCTAGGTGTAATAATAGCAAATATTAAAATCAATTGGCCTATAGACATGTAGAAGGTCTTACTTTAACACGACGTCTTCCCTCTGCACGTTCTATCTCTTTTGCATAATCCTTAAATAGCTGATACCTGTTAGAGGTTGATCTTCTTAGATTTTGATATATTGAAACGTAATGTTTTTCCTGCAATTAAAAGCATCCGTTAGCTGTTTACAGCACACAATGGCAAACAAATATAGTGCCCAACACATTCAAAATGGTGAATCAATAATACGTCACAAATATAGTTTTTAAAGGAAATCTATTGTCAGGTTTTTACTATGCAACCTAAAAGCAGCATGATGTATGAGCTGAAAGCCTGAGGTGTATCTAGCCTTTCCTGCACCCAGGGCAAAAGATCAGTTTGGCGCCCTCCCCCCCAAACCTCCCCCATTTGAACCTTAAAGGGAAGGTGCCACCAGTTTTCTTGTAGTTTGTTTTTTTGTGAAATTACCGTATATACTCGAGTATAAGCCGACTCGAGTATAAGCCGACCCCCCTAATTTTGCCACAAAAAACTGGGAAAACTTATTGACTCGAATATAAGCCTAGGGTGGAAAATGCAGCAGCTACCGGTGAATTTCAAAAATAAAAATAGATGCTCCATACCGTTCATTATGGCCCCATAGATGCTCCATATAAAGCTGTGCCACATATAATGCTCTGCACCGTTCATTATGGCCCCATAGATGCTCCACATAAAGCTGTGCCACATATAATGCTCTGCACCATTCATTATGGCCCCATAGATGCTCCACATAAAGCTGTGCCACATATAATGCTCTGCACCGTTCATTATGGCCCCATAGATGCTCCACATAAAGCTGTGCCACATATAATGCTCTGCACCGTTCATTATGGCCCCATAGATGCTCCACATAAAGCTGTGCCACATAGAATGCTCTGCACCGTTCATTATGGCCCCATAGATGCTCCACATAAAGCTGTGCCACATATAATGCTCTGCACCGTTCATTATGGTCCCATAGATGCTCCACAGAAAGCTGTGCCACATATAATGCTCTGCACCGTTCATTATGGTCCCATAGATGCTCCACATAAAGCTGTGCCACATATAATGCTCTGCACCATTCATTATGGCCCCATAGATGCTCCACATAAAGCTGTGCCACATATAATGCTCTGCACCGTTCATTATGACCCCATAGATGATCCACATAAAGCTGAGCCACATAGAATGCTCTGCACCGTTCATTATGGTCCCATATATGCTCCACATAAAGCTGTGCCACATAGAATGCTCTGCACCGTTCATTATGGCCCCATAGATGCTCCACATAAAGCTGTGCCACATATAATGCTCTGCACCGTTCATTATGGTCCCATAGATGCTCCACAGAAAACTGTGCCACATATAATGCTCTGCACCGTTCATTATGGTCCCATAGATGCTCCACATAAAGCTGTGCCACATATAATGCTCTGCACCGTTCATTATGGCCCCATAGATGCTCCACATAAAGCTGTGCCATATATAATGCTCTGCACCGTTCATTATGGCCCCATAGATGCTCCACATAAAGCTGTGCCACATATAATGCTCTGCACCATTCATTATGGCCCCATAGATGCTCCACATAAAGCTGAGCCACATATAATGCTCTGCACCGTTCATTATGGTCCCATAGATGCTCCACATAAAGCTGTGCCACATAGAATGCTCTGCACCGTTCATTATGGCCCCATAGATGCTCCACATAAAGCTGTGCCACATATAATGCTCTGCACCGTTCATTATGGCCCCATAGATGCTCCACATAAAGCTGTGCCACATATAATGCTCTGCACCATTCATTATGGCCCATAGATGCTCCACATAAAGCTGTGCCATATATAATGCTCTGCACCGTTCATTATGGCCCCATAGATGCTCCACATAAAGCTGTGCCACATATAATGCTCTGCACCGTTCATTATGGCCCCATAGATGCTCCACATAAAGCTGAGCCACATATAATGCTCTGCACCGTTCATTATGGTCCCATAGATGCTCCACATAAAGCTGTGCCACATAGAATGCTCTGCACCGTTCATTATGGCCCCATAGATGCTCCACATAAAGCTGTGCCACATATAATGCTCTGCACCGTTCATTATGGCCCCATAGATGCTCCACATAAAGCTGTGCCACATATAATGCTCTGCACCGTTCATTATGGCCCATAGATGCTCCACATAAAGCTGTGCCATATATAATGCTCTGCACCGTTCATTATGGCCCCATAGATGCTCCATATAAATCTGTGCAATATATAATGCTGCTGCAATTAAAAAAAAAATAAAAAAATGACATACTCACCTCTCTTGCTGCCCGCAGCTCCTCAGCATCCCGTCTCGGCGCCTCTCCGCACTGACTGTTCAGGCAGAGGGCGGCGCGCACACTAGTACGTCATCGCGCCCTCTGACCTGAACAGTCAGAGCAAGAGGATGCGGAAGACAGAGCGGCGCCCGGCGGGTGGAACTTGGACAGGTAACTATGACATACTTACCTGCTCCCGGCGTCCCTGGCTACTTCTCCCGGACAGATAGTCTCCGGGTGCCGCAGCCTCTTCCTCTGTCAGCGGTCACCGTTACCGCTGATTAGAGGAATGAATATGCGGCTCCACCCCTATGGGAGTGGAGTCCATATTCATAACTTTAATGAGCGGTCCCACTTGACCGCTGAACAGGGGACGAGCTGCGGCACCCGAAGACCATGGGACGGGCAGGGGGAGCGCCAGGACTAGGTGAGTATGCGACAGTCCTCTCTCCCCCTCACCCGCCGACCCCACTGCCGATCATGACTCGAGTATAAGCCGAGAGGGGCACTTTCAGCCCAAAAATTTGGGCTGAAAATCTCGGCTTATACTCGAGTATATACGGTAAGCTTAAAATAGTAAATAAAATGTATTAATGCAATGTTTGCAAACATTTCTATATGAAAAATATAATATATTTTCTTACAAATATATATATTGACCACTAGGGGGAGCATTTTCCGTTTTAGACCTCAAGCAGCTATAGTAAGACTTACCAGCTTTACTGTTAGCTGAAACATTGGGGCAATAACTGCTGACATCACCATTTCCCTCCCCTTTTGGGTGGTCTAATATCCCTAGGGCAGAATGAAGAGCAGCATCACAGGGCAGAGCCATTTTGTGTGTGACTGCCCTGTGATCTGCTATCACCAGCAGTTACTGCTTACTGCATCAGAAACACAGCTACAGAGTTTACAAAAGAGCAGAACACAGTGGGCTCAGCAGCATGGTGGACTGGATGAAGAGTGAAGACATGTGGTGTGTATGGAGCTGCATTATCTGAGCAGAGCTGTCTGTGACTCATCCCTCAGTAAGATAAGAAGGAGATCCAGGTCTGCAGTGAATGGCCAGGCAATGTGGAGGGAGGGGAGAGATACATTGGTATGGCTGAGAAAGACTGATGGGAGAGAGACACATGGAGCGTGATGGGGAGAGAGATACACATGGAACAGCAGGGGTGAGACACATGGAACAGCAGGGGTGAGACACATGGAACAGCAGGGGTGAGACACATGGAACAGCAGGGGTGAGACACATGGAACAGCAGGGGTGAGACACATGGAACAGCAGGGGTGAGACACATGGAACAGCAGGGGTGAGACACATGGAACAGCAGGGGTGAGACACATGGAACAGCAGGGGTGAGACACATGGAACAGCAGGGGTGAGACACATGGAACAGCAGGGGTGAGACACATGGAACAGCAGGGGTGAGACACATGGAACAGCAGGGGTGAGACACATGGAACAGCAGGGGTGAGACACATGGAACAGCAGGGGTGAGACACATGGAACAGCAGGGGTGAGACACATGGAACAGCAGGGGTGAGACACATGGAACAGCAGGGGTGAGACACATGGAACAGCAGGGGTGAGACACATGGAACAGCAGGGGTGAGACACATGGAACAGCAGGGGTGAGACACATGGAACAGCAGGGGTGAGACACATGGAACAGCAGGGGTGAGACACATGGAACAGCAGGGGTGAGACACATGGAACAGCAGGGGTGAGACACATGGAACAGCAGGGGTGAGACACATGGAACAGCAGGGGTGAGACACATGGAACAGCAGGGGTGAGACACATGGAACAGCAGGGGTGAGACACATGGAACAGCAGGGGTGAGACACATGGAACAGCAGGGGTGAGACACATGGAACAGCAGGGGTGAGACAGAGCGTGATGGGGAGAGAGATACACATGGAATAGCAGGGGTGAGACACATGGAGAGTGATGGGGAGAGAGACATGTAGTATGATGAGAGACATAAGGAGTGCGATGGAGAGAGATACACATGGAATAGCAGTGGTGAGACACTTGGATGATTTTGATGCGTTTCCGCAGCATTTTTGGATGCGCGGAATTGCATCAAATCCGCAGTGTAGTGCACAACCAATGTTAGTCAATGGGAAATTGAGAATTGTTGTGCACATGCTGCGGCAAAATACGTGCGGATTTGCAGGGTTTTATTTTCCCCAGCACGTCAATTCTTTTTGCGGATCTGCAGCGTTTCTGCACCCATTGACTACCATTGAGTTAGGCAAATCCGCAGCAAAACAGCAGGTGTAAAAATCTGAAGTTTTGCTGCGGAGTTGCGTGCGATAAACGCTGCGGAGCAGGAAGTTGTGGGCGGGGACTGTGAACTGTGAATATGTGCGTGTCTGTGTGCAGGTGTCCATGTGCATCTACGTGTGTGTGTGTGTGTGTGTGTGTGTGTGTGTGTGTGTGTGTGTGTGTGTGTGTGTGTGTGTGCGCGCGTGCGGGAACAGGGAGTATACTGCTGTTTTTTTTTTTCAGGAGACTGAGGGCGTTGCACTGTTAGCTGACTAATAAAGATGAGAAAGTGTGTAGTGTTTTATTTCATTAAAATACTTTATTCTGGCTGTGTGTTTATTTAACCCCTTAACAACTATAGGATTAGTAATGGATAGGTGTCTTATTGACGCTTCTCCATTACTAAGCCGGCTTGATGTCACCTTAAAATACAAAGGTGACATTAACCCCACAAATATTACCCATATGACACCTCTACAGGGTAGTGGGAAGAGAGAGGCTAAGTGCCGGATTTGGCACATCTTAGAGATGCGCCATTTCAGGGGTGGCTTTGAGCTGGTGTTTGTAGCTGGGGAAGGGGGTGGGTGCAATATCCATGGCCCTTTCTTAGGCTATTAACATCAGCCTGCAGCTGTCTGCATAGCCTTTTCTGGTTATTAATTATAGGGGGACCCCACGTTGTTTTTTGGGGGGTCCCCTATTTTAATAGCCAGTAAAGGCTAAATATACAGCTGCGGGCTGATATTCATAGCCTGGGAAGATCCATGGGTATTAACCCCTTCCTAGGCTATAAACATCATATAGTTCTCACATAATACCGCCATATTGATCACACATAATGGCGCCATATAGTTCTCATATAATACCATCATATAGATCACTTTAAAACTTAACTTTTATTATTATAACTATAAATGTAAAACCCTGACCCAAAGCAAACCTTGGTTTAATACCATATACAATGAAAATGCCACAAATTAGGTCACCTATTGAGGTACTGCACTAATAGCCTGCTGCTCTTGTCTGCCTTGCTGTGGAGGTTGGCACCCTAAGAAACGATTTTTTGGCGCCCCCACTCAACGCAGACTGTCCCTCTCTTCCCTACTATGTCCCTTTAAATGTAGGTGGGAAAACAATATAGTAGAGAACAGTAGTGCTATTCATCCTCATGGCATCCGGTGGTACTTATGACCACATTATCCCCTCCTGAATACCTCAACATGTGCACAACTAGTTCTGATTAGTCCCCAATTCATTCATTTTTTTGGATTTAATCATATAGATCACACATACCGCCATAGTGTTCTCATATAATACCGCCATATACTTCTCAAATAATACCGCCATATAGATCACACATAATACCTTTATATAGATCACACACAACACCATGTAGATCACACATAAAACCACCATATAATTGTCACACAATAATGCCACATAGATCACACATAATCCCACAATATAGTTATCATATAATAGTCATATATTTTTTACATTATTCCACCATACTGATCAAACATAATACCACCATAAAGATCACATATAATACCGTCATAAAGATCACACATAATGCCATAATACAGATCACACATAATACTTGTCCGCATCAAGTGTAGTCTATGACAGTACTATGTAAAAAATATATATGGTGGCATCATGTGTGATCTATATGGAAGTATTATGTAATAAATATATATGGCGGTATAATGTGTGTTTTTTATGGGAGTATTATGTGATAAATAGATATGGCAGCATTATGCGTGATCCATATGGCAGTGTGCTGGTCTATGGGGGGTTCACAGAGAGAGATATACGGTGGAGGGAGCAGAGTATTTCAGGAGAGCAGCGTGCTGGTCTATGGGGGGAGAGTGCACACGCTGACGCTCACGCGCTGACATACACACACACACACAACTGTATATTTAGCCTTTACTGGCTATTAAAATGGAGGACCCCAAACAAAAAAAATTACATGGGGTCCCCCTGTAATAACCAGCAAAGGTTATGCAAACAGCCGCGGGATATTAATAGCCTACGAAGGGGCCATGGATATTGCCCCCCCAGGCTAAAAACCATCAGCTCTTAGACGCCCCAGAAATGGCGCATCTATTAGATGCGTCTTTTCTGGCACTTTGCCCGACTCTTCCCACTTGCCCTGTAGCGGTGGCAAGTTGGTTTCATATTTGTGGGGTTGATGTCACCTTTCTATTGTCAGGTGACATCAAACCCACAGCTTAGTAATGGAGAGG
Source organism: Ranitomeya variabilis (assembly GCF_051348905.1). Classification (NCBI taxonomy): domain Eukaryota; kingdom Metazoa; phylum Chordata; class Amphibia; order Anura; family Dendrobatidae; genus Ranitomeya; species Ranitomeya variabilis. The sequence goes on along the minus strand of NC_135237.1, from coordinate 272,434,621 downwards.
CGTATATGAGACACCTATCCATTACTAATCCTATAGATGTATTGTAAATAAAGACACAGCCCGAATAAAGTCCTTTCTTAATCTGAATTAAACTATACTTACCGAACGCATAATCCCCGAATCCCTCGTCCTCGTCTCCTGCAACAAAAATAAAATAAACCACAAATATTCCTCACCTGCCTGCCGAGAAGATAATCCATAATGTCCCACGACAATCCTGATCACTTTGAGAGCAGTCACATCAGTGATATGACTGCTCTCAAAGACAGCCGGCGATAGACTGACACGAGATCGCCCCCTGCAGTGGATCACTGCGCCACCGTGAGCATAATTTTTTTTTTTTTTTATGTGAATGTGTATGTAATGTAACTTTTTTTTTTTTTTTTAAACTGTGAGCACAGGTAGCAGCAGATGATACTACTCTCCCATCAGACATAGCCCAATGGGAGCAGTAGTCTCATCGGTCCGCGCCTGCTTTTTTACCGCAGGTCACCGCTGCAGGTCACAGTCAGCTGCGGAATCACATGATCCCGCAGCGCTGTGACCAACAGTACTGGCGGTAGCGTTACCGCAGGTGACATTCACAGCTGTGAGGGTCACGCTGACATGCGACAGCATGACCCCCGCAGCTCCTGTTATCGCAAGCACTGAGCTGTGTGTGCAATGGGGAAAGACATGCAGGGGGAGAGGAGTGCATAGGAGCGAGAGCGAACAGGCACAGGGGGATGGAGAGCACACATGGGGAGAGAACAGCACCCATTGGGAGAGACAGTCACCTCCAGAGTCACAGAGGGAGATATATGGGGGAAGGAGCAGGGTGACTGCAGCACAGAGTATTTCAGGAGAGCAGTGTGCTGGCCTATGGGAGATCACAGAAGAGATATATAGGGGAAGGGTATGTGATCCCTGCTGTGTGCACGCTACTTCTCTCCTGTTTTGTGACTAAGGGTATGTGCACACGTCCGGATTTCTTGCAGAAATTTCCTGAAGAAAACCGGAAATTTTCTGCAAGAAATCCGCATTTATTTTTTTTTTGCGTTTTTTTTCCGTTTTTTTCGCGGTTTTTTTAGCATTCTGCAAGCGTAATTAGCTTGCAGAATGCTAAAGTTTTCCAAGCGATCTGTAGCATCGCTTGGAAAACTGACTGACAGGTTGGTCACACTTGTCAAACATAGCGTTTGACAAGTGTGACCAACTTTTTACTATAGATAGAATGTTTAAAAATAATAAAAAAAATTAAAAAAATGCTTATACTCACCCGCAGACAGCTGATCTCCTCACCGGCGTCCGTTCCGTATAGATGGTGTGTGCGCGCAGGACCTTCCATGACGTCGCGGTCACGTGAGCGGTCACATGACCGGTCTCGACCAATCACAAGACGGCGACGTCATCGGCAGGTCCTTCACCGCACACCAGCTACAGGAACCGAAGCGACAGCGTGCAGTGGAGAGGCGGGAAGACATCGAAGGTGAGTATAGGACTATTTTTTATTTTAATTCTTTTTTTTTTGACCAATTATATGGTGCCCAGTCCGTGGAGGAGAGTCTCCTCTCCTCCACCCTGGGTACCAACCGCACACAATCTGCTTACTTCCCGCATGGTGTGCACAGCCCCGTGCGGGAAGTAAGCAGATCAATGGACTCCCAGGTGTGCGGAATCCCCTGCAATTCCGCATTTTAATGAACATGTTGCTTTTTTTTCCGCGATGCGATTTTTTCACGGAAAAAAAGGCTACATTTGCACAAAAAATGCGGAATACACTGAAAATAATGGGAGGCATATGTAAGTGTTTTTTTCGCGTTTTTATCACGTTTTTATAGCGAAAAAAACGCGAAAAAAACGCGAAAAATACTGAACGTATGCACATGGCCTAACATTCTTCTCATTCCCCCTTCCCCCACCTTAATCCCTGTCCTGTCAGCTCTCCTGCTCTCTCCAGGTGTCAGCTCCCTCTCTGCAGGCTGTGAATGCAGCTTACAGGAGATCACAGGGACTGTGTGTGAGGAGGCGGAGACAGAGCAGGAGAAGCACACAGGGCAGCATGTGAGAGCAGAGGATGTCTGCTCAGGATGTGCAGTGCCTGGACTGGAGTACAGAGGAGCACGGAGGTAAATCACCCGCACTCCCCATTCTCCATCCTCCGGCTCCAGTGAGCGCTTCTGTCCTGCGATAGAGAGTAAGTGGAGCTCGGCAGATAGCACTGCGCTATGGTAAAATGGCGGCTAGTCACACCTACAGCAGTGAGTTGTGCAGCCCACAGAGGCGTGCCCAGCTCACTGCTAATGCTGCTGCAATGTTAGAGATAGGAGATAATAGACCGGCGCTGACCCTATGTCCATGGGGTGCCGTAATATGACACTGTTAGCGTCGTGAACTGCTGTGAAACCAAGATGTCAGCCCCCAGTGCCTTCTGTAAACTCGTATAACACACAAAATCTGTTTCACATGCATTTAAAACTTGGTTATAGCAGCATGTTATGCTACATTACAGTGATTTATTAATGATCTACAAACGCGGTACCTTCCCTTTAACTCTATTGAAACTGTATGACCAAGCCAAGGTACATTCCTAAATCCACATAATGTTAAAATAGATACCAATAAAAGTAAAAGTAATTGAGACATCAGTAGGTGAAGTGTTTTTGAATATCCATATTGAATCAGGAGCCCCATATACCGTATATACTCGAGTATAAGCCGAGATTTTCAGCCCAAATTTTTGGGCTGAAAAGTGCCCCTCTCGGCTTATACTCGAGTCATGATCGGTGGTGGGGTCGGCGGGTGAGGACTGTCATATACTCACCTAGTTCCGGCGTTCCTGTCGCTCCCCCTGTCTCCACGGTCTTCGGTGCCGCAGCCTCTTCCCCTGTACAGCGGTCACGTGGGACCGCTCATTAGAGAAATGAATAGGCTGCTCCACCTCCCATAGGGGCGGAGCCGCATAATTCATTCCTCTAATGACGGTGCCGGTGACCGGTGACCGCTGACAGAGGAAGAGGCTGCGGCACCGAAGACCAGCTGTCCGGGGGAAGGAGCGGGACGCCGGGAGCAGGTAAGTATGTCATATTTACCTGTCCGCGTTCCACACGCCGGGCGTCGCTCCATCTTCCCGGCGTCTCTCCTCACTGACTGTGCAGGTCAGAGGGCGCGATGACGCATATAGTGTGCGCGCCGCCCTCTGCCTGATCAGTCAGTGCGGAGAGACGCCGGGACGGGACGCTGAGGAGCTGCAAGCAAGAGAGGTGAGTATGTGTTTTTTTTTTTTTATTGCAGCAGCATTGTATATGTGGCACAGATTAATGTGGAGCATCTATGGGGCAACGGTGCAGAGCATTGTATATATGGCACAGATTTATATGGCACATCTATGGGGCAACGGTGCAGAGCACTATATATGGCACAGATTAATGTGGAGCATCTATGGGGCAACGGTGCAGAGCATTATATATGGCACAGATTTATATGGCACATCTATGGGGCAACGGTGCAGAGCACTATATATGGCACAGATTAATGTGGAGCATCTATGAGGCAACGGTGCAGAGCATTACATATGGCACAGATTTATGTGGAGCATCTATGGGGCAACGGTGCAGAGCATTGTATATATGGCACAGATTTATGTGGAGCATCTATGGGGCAACGGTGCAGAGCATTGTATATATGGCACAGATTAATGTGGAGCATCTATGGGGCAACGGTGCAGAGCATTGTATATATGGCACAGATTAATGTGGAGCATCTAATGGGGCAACGGTGCAGAGCATTATATATGGCACAGATTAATGTGGAGCATCTATGGGGCAACGGTGCAGAGCATTATATATGGCACAGATTTATGTGGAGCATCTATGGGGCAACGGTGCAGAGCATTGTATATATGGCACAGATTTATGTGGAGCATCTATGGGGCAACGGTGCAGAGGATTGTATATATGGCACAGATTAATGTGGAGCATCTATGGGGCAACGGTGCAGAGGATTGTATATATGGCACAGATTAATGTGGAGCATCTATGGGGCAACGGTGCAGAGCATTGTATATATGGCACAGATTTATGTGGAGCATCTATGGGGCAATGGTGCAGAGCATTGTATATATGGCACAGCTTTCAATGGAGCATCTATGGGGCCATAATGAACTGTGCAGAACATTATATATGGCACAGCTTTATGTGGAGCATCTATGGGTCCATAATGAACATTATGGAGCATCTATTTTTAATTTTGAAATTCACCGGTACCTGCTGCATTTTCCACCCTAGGCTTATACTCGAGTCAATAAGTTTTCCCAGTTTTTTGTGGCAAAATTAGGGGGGGTCGGCTTATACTCGGGTCGGCTTATACTCGAGTATATACGGTAATCCTGCATAAAGGTTAATAATGGCCCCATAAGATACTCCATAGACACATTTGCCCAATATAGTGCTGCAGAAACGTTGATTATGGCCCCATAAGATGCTCTATAAAGATATTTGCGCCATATAGTGCTGCAGAAACGTTGATTATGGCCCCATAAGATGCTCCATACAGACACTTGCCCCATTATAGTGCTGCACAAACGTTATGGCCCCATAAGATGCTCCATACAGACACTTGCCCCATTATAGTGCTGCACAAATGTTATGGCCCCATAAGATGCTCCATACAGACACTTGCCCCATATAGTGCTGCACAAACGTTATGGCCCCATACAGACACTTGCCCCATATAGTGCTGCACAAACGTTAATTATGGCCCCATAAGATGCTCCATAAAGATATTTGCCCCATATAGTACTGCACAAACGTTATGACCCCATAAGATGCTCCATACAGACACTTGCCCTATTTGCTGTTGCTGCGATAAAAAAAAAAAATCACATACTCACCTCTCCGTCCCTCAGGCCCCCGGCACTTTCAATATTCACCGCTCCTCGTTCCAGCCGCCGCTCCATCTTCAGCACTGACGTTCAGGCAGAGGGCGCGCACTAACTACGTCACCGCGCCCCCTCTGAACTCAGCTTCACTGCTGAAGATGGAGCGGCGCCAGAACGAGGAGCAGGTGAATATCGCGCTGCGCTCCCCTCCCCGTTAAACTCACCTGCTCCTGGCGGGGTGCAGTTCCTGCTTCCCTGGCACCGGCAGCTTCTTCCTGTACTGAGCGGTCACAGTTACCGCCTATTACAGTAATGAATATGCGGCTACAACCCCATGGGAGGTGGAGCCGCATATTCATTACTGTAATGAGCGGTACCATGTGACTGCTCAATACAGGACGAGGAGCCTCCTTGGACCACTGCATCATCAGGCGGCCCGCTGGCGCCCCCCTGTTGGCTGCGCCCAGGGCACATGCCCCGGCTGCCCCCCTTCCTGGATGCGCCACTGCTGATTCCACTGAACTGTCTTCTACTAAGCAACGTGTTGTTGGTTCAATAAAATGAGTGTTTTATCAGCAGAAAGTTATCACTACAGGACAATCTTCCTCATGCCTCCTAGTCCAACCATACCCCACCACTGAAAACCAGCTTTCTGTCAATGTACAGAGAAAGCTGCCAATCCATGGTGTGGGCGGGGTTATACAGGGCTCAGCATTCATAACACTACAAGATCTGCACTAGAGAAAACAGTGCATCAAAACGACAGCATGCAGCCCAGTAAATGACACATTGCTAAAATCATGGTCTCACTCCCTACACCATGCTACTCTCAGATTACATAGCAAAACCTGGTGACAAATTCCCTTTAAATATTCAAATGTTACTGTCATTTTTAACTTTTAGCCTTCCGCTGAACAACAACAATATACAGCAGCTTTTAATTAGTGAGAGGGAAGATCTCCCTCTGTGAAACCCCATCAGCACCACGAGGTGTGAACATGTCATGCCTTTGCAGTTGGAGGCCTCTCTTCATGCCTCTCATGGCTATATGCTTTTTAGATTGCTTGCAGTTACACTGGTAGGCAATAATGCTTCAGTATATTGATAATACCAATTTCTGTGAAGTCTCCTACTAGTACTAAGAAAAAAATAATGATGTGAAAAAAAAAAATAGAATTCAACTGAATTAATTTTTTTTCTTCCTAAAAAGTAGTTTTATGTTGCCATGCCATGAAGTCTGACCAACCATCCAGGGTCCACGTACAGCCCTGAATTTGTATGTCCCACTGTTAAAGGTATCTGTGTACTCTGGATGCAGGTACAGTAGCACACAATGGTGGAGCAGGTAAATATCACTACCCTGTTCAATAATTCCATCTGGGTAGGGACTCAAGCACCTTCAGGTTTCGTGACATTTTCAGGTCACTTGATGGCCAGCAGAAAGCAACTCCATCACAGAGGAGCAGGAGAAAGGACACAGAGGCATATTGGATTCTTGCGTGGGGAACCACTGTGGGAACGTCACACTATTGGGAAAATTATATGGTGTTCAGGTGCCACTGTGGAGAGTTCGCACTGAGGGTGGGTTCTTGGGTCATCACATGTGGGTGAAAGGGGCTTTGGGGGTCTCATACTGTGTGTATGTGGGGGGGGGGGAGGGGGCGTCACACTGTTTGGGAGTAATGTGAAGGCATCATATTGTGTTGGAAGGGCAATATAGAAGGATCACACTGAGCAAAAAGGACTACAGTGTGGGGGGAACTGTCTTCACATTGTGTGTGAGGGTCTGTAGGGCCATCGTACTGTGTGTAGGGGTACTGGACTGCACTACATGAGGGTTATTGCACTGTGTGGGACCACTAACAGGTGCAATATTTGTGTCGGTGCATATAAAGCAAGCAAAATTAGGCAAATTGATTAACTACAATATGTGTCCCACTTTCCTGATTTTCAAAATTAGTTTCTTGTATAATAAACAATGTAAAAAAGTGAAATTTCATCCTCACCCCCCAAAAGTTACTCATTTACATATATGTGCTAAAAATGGTTTTAATGTAAAATATAACCTTTAACCCCTTCATGACCCAGCCTATTTTGACCTTAATAACCTGGCCATTTTTTGCAATTCTGACCAGTGTCCCTTTATGAGGTAATAACTCAAGAATGCCTCAACGGATCCTAGCGGTTCTGAGATTGTTCTTTCGTGACATATGGGCTTCATGCTAGTAGTAAATTTAGGTTGATAATTTTTGCGCTTATTTGTGAAAAAAAAAAAGGAAATTTGGCAAAAAATTCCCAATTTTAAAATTTTAAATTTTTATTCTGTTAAACCAGAGTTATGTGACACAAAATAGTTAATAAATAACATTTCCCACATGTCTACTTTACATCAGCACAATTTTGGAAACAACATTTTTTTTGGCTAGGAAGTTATAAGGGTTAAAATTTGACCAGCGATTTCTCAATTTTACAACAAAATTTACGAAACTATTTTTTTAGGGACCACTTCACATTTGAAGTCAGTTTGAGGGGTCTATATGGCTGAAAATACCCAGAAGTGTCACCTTTCTAAAAACTGCACCCCTCAAGGTGATCAAAACCACATTCAAGAAGTTTATTAACCCTTCAGGTGTTTCACAGCAGCAGAAGCAACATGGAAGGAAAAAATGAACATTTAACTTTTTAGTCACAAAAATGATCTTTTGGTAACAATTTTTTTATTTTCCCAGAGGTAAAAGGAGAAAGTGGACACCGAAAGTTGTTGTCCAATTTGTCCTGAGTACGCTGATACCTCATATGTGGGTGTAAACCACTGTTTGGACGCACGGCGGGGCTCGGAAGGGAAAGAGCGCCATTTGACTTTTTGAATGGATAATTAGCTCCAATCGTTAGCAGGCACCATGTCGCGTTTGGAGAGCCCCTGATGTGCCTAAACATTGGAGCTCCCCCACAAGTGACCCAATTTTGGAAACTAGACCTCCCAATGAACTAAACTAGATGTGCGGTGAGCACTTTGAACCCCCAAGTGCTTCACAGATGTTTATAATGTTTATAATGCAGAGCCGTGAAAATAAAAAAATAATTTTTCTTTCCTCAAAAATTATTTTTTAGCCCGCAATTTTTTATTTTTACAAGGGTAACAGGAGAAATTGGACCCGAAAAGTTGTTGTCCAGTTTGTCCTGAGTATGCTGATACCCCATATCTGGGGGGGAACCACTGGGCACACGTCGGGGCTCGGAAGGGAAGTAGTGACGTTTTGGAATGCAGACTTTGATGGAATGGTCTGCGGGTGTCATGTTACGTTTGCAGAGCCCCTGATGTGCCTAAACAGTAGAAACCCCCCACAAGTGACCCCATTTTGGAAACTAGACCCAAGGTGTGGTGAGCACTTTGAACCCCCAAGTGCTTCACAGAAGTTTATAACGTAGAGGCGTGAAAATAAAAAAATCTTTTTTTTTCCTCAAAAATTATTTTTTACTACGCTATTTTTTATTTTCACAAGGATAACAGGAGAAATTGGACCCCAAAAGTTGTTGTCCAGTTTGTCCTTTGACTTTTTGAACGCAAGATTGGCTGGAATCAATGGTGGCGCCATGTCACGTTTGGGACCCCCTGATGTGCCTAAACAGTTGGAAATGGAAACCCCTCAATTCTAACTCAAAAATTAACCCCAACACACCCCTAACCCTAATCCCAACCCTAACCCTAACCACAAGCCTAACCATAACCCCAACACCGCTAACCCTAGTCTTATCCCTAATTCCAACCCCAACCCTAATCCCAACCATAACTCTAATTCCAACCCTAAGGCTATGTGCCCACGTTGCAGATTCGTGTGCAGATTTTTCCGCACCGTTTTTGAAAAATCCGCAGGTAAAATGCACTGCGTTTTACCTAAGGATTTACTGCTGATTTCTTGTGTTTTTTGTACGGATTTCACATGCGGTTTTACACCTGCGGATTCCTTTTGAGGCGCAGGTGTAAAACGCTGCGGAATCCGCACAAAGAATTGACATGCGGAAAATACAACTCGGCGCAGATTTGCTTTTTCCATAGGTTTACATGGTACTGTACACCGCACGGAAAACTGCTGCGAATCCTCAGCCAAAGCCGCACCGTGTGCACTTACCCTAATTCCAACCCTAACCCTAATTCTAACCCTAACACCAAACCCTAGTGGTAACCCTAACCCTAGCCCTAACCCTAGTTGTAACCCTAACCCTAGTGGAAAAATAAAAATAAATAGCCGCACAGATTCGGCAGATTCGGCAGGCGCACTGCGCATGCGCCCTCCATTTTGCAAGATGGCGGCGCCCATCCTGGAAGCCGGACGGACACCGGGAGGGACCCCAGGACTCGTTAAGTATGGGGGGGTGGGATCGGACAGCGGGGGGAATCTGGAGGAATTAACTGTTTTTTTTCTCTTGCACACACTTAATCCCAGGGCAAATAATCACTATTATATTATTTGTCATTTTTATATGACTTTGCATTAATTCCTGTAAATCACCAGAGGAGCTAACAAATTTCCTATCAACAGTTTTTAAAAACTTGAAGAGTGTCATTTTTATATGGCATCACTTTTCAAGGTTTTCCAAATTGTAGGTCCCCAAAGGGTGCTTCAAACTGAATAGATCTATAAAAAATAGGATTTGCAAATTTCCTGAAAAATTAGCAGCAATTTTTAATTTTTTAAACACTTCTAACATTGCAACAAAATACCATGGCAATTTTACTAAAATCTCAGAGATTTTTATTAATAAAAAATGCAAAACATAACATACATGTACCAGTAACTTATAGTACAATGTGTCAAAAAATAAAACAAAAAAACAATTATCAATCAGGAGAATAAGCTAAAGCATGGCAGAGTTTTTACCACATAAAGCTACAAAATTTGAAAAATGGAGTTTGGTCATGGTCTGTCGGGGAAAGGTGATCAAATAATAATTAAAGGGGTTTTCCCCCAGGAAAAAAAAGTTCATTTTGTTCTCTAGATCTTGGAATGAAAATAAGGTCCACAATTAGATGTGTTAAATAAAATGTTCCTGTGCTGAGATAATCTTATAAATATATTCCTGCTGTGTACTGTGTAATGGCTGTGTTGTGGATTCTGTTTGTGGGCTCCCTCTGGTGGTTACTGCTGGTACTGGGTGACTTTGGTGGGTTGCGGCCTTTGGTTTCCACCTGTCCATCAGTGGCTGGGTGTTTCCTATTTTACCTGGCCTTTCTGTCATTTCCCTTGCCGGCTATCAATGTATTCAGATGTGCTCTGTTTGGTTCCTGCCTACCTGCTCCCAGATCTTTCAGGATAAGCTAAGTGCTGATTTTCAGTTGTTTGGTTTTTTGTCCAGCTTGCTTATTATGTCTCTATGCTGGCTGGTAGCTCTAGTGGACTGAGGTTCTCCCCATGTGCCATGAGTTGGCACATGGGTTCTTGTAATCTCAGGATGGTTTTTTTGATTAGGGTTTTTTGCTGACCGCTCAGTCCCCTTTTGTATCGTTCTGCTTTCTAGTTTACAGCGGGCCTCAATTTGCTAAAACTATATATATCATCTCTATGTGTGTGCCTTCCTCTCATTTCACCGTCAATACATGTGGGGGGCAACTATATCTTTTGGGGTTCATTCCGCTGGAGGCAAGTGAGGTCTTTATTTTCTCTGCAGTGCTAGTTAGCTCTTAGGCTGGTGCGTGGCGTCTAGAACCAACGTAGGCACGCTCCCTGGCTATCTCTAGTTGCGTTTGTCAGGCGTAGGGCAGCGGTCAGCCCAGGTTCCATCACCCTAGAGCTCGTCCGTAATTTATTTGTACTTTGCTTGTCCTGTGCTATCCCTAGCCATTGGGATTCATGACAGTATAGCCGGCCCACAAAGTGTTAATTGTTTGGGCTGAAGCAGGAGAAAGAGAAGTGTTTAAGGTAAAAAAAATTTTTTTTTTCCCTTCAGAGTTTTGCTGCCTAGCCCTTAATTGCTGTCTAGCTGCTTCTTACCTCCTCTTAACCCTTGAATGGCTCTGATCTTAGCTGTTTAACATGGATGTCCAGAGTTTGGCTTCCAGCCTGAGTAATCTCGCGGCAAAAGTTCAAAACATACAGGATTTTGTTGTTCACACTCCCATGTCTGAACCTAGAATTCCTATTCCAGAGTTCTTTTCTGGAGATAGATCTACCTTCCTGAATTTCAGGAACAATTGTAAATTGTTTCTTTCTTTAAAATCTCGCTCCTCTGGAGACCCTGCTCAACAGGTCAAGATTGTAATATCTTTCCTGCGGGGCGACCCTCAGAGTTGGGCATTTGCATTGGCACCAGGGGATCCTGCATTGCTCAGTGTGGATGCGTTTTTTCTGGCATTGGGATTGCTCTATGAGGAACCTAACCTGGAGATTCAGGCTGAAAAGGCTTTATTAGCCCTCTCTCAGGGGCATGATGAAGCGGAGATATATTGTCAGAAGTTTCGGAAATGGTCGGTGCTTACTCAGTGGAATGAGTGCGCCCTGGCTGCAAACTTCAGAAATGGTCTTTCTGAGGCCATTAAGGATATTATGGTGGGGTTCCCTACGCCTACAGGTCTGAATGAGTCTATGGCTATGGCCATTCAGATTGATCGGCGTTTACGGGAGCGCAAACCCGTGCACCAGTTGGCGGTGTCTTCTGGACAGGCACCTGAGACTATGCAATGTGATAGAATTCAGTCCAGAAGTGAACGGCAAAATTATAGGCGGAAAAATGGATTGTGTTTCTATTGTGGTGATTCAGCTCATGTTATATCAGCATGCTCTAAACGCACAAAAAGGGTTGATAAATCTTTTGCCATTGGTACTCTGCAGCCTAAGTTCATTTTGTCTGTGACTCTGATTTTTTCACTGTCTTCCATTTCCGTCGATGCCTATGTGGATTCGGGCGCTGCCCTGAGTCTTATGGATTGGTCATTTGCTAAACGCTGCGGTTTTAGTCTGGAACCTCTGGAGGTTCCTATTCCTCTGAAGGGAATTGACTCTACACCATTGGCTATGAATAAACCGCAGTATTGGACACAAGTGACCATGCGCATGACTCCCGTTCATCAGGAGGTGATTCGCTTCCTTGTACTTTATAATTTACATGATGTACTAGTGCTTGGTCTGCCATGGTTACAAACTCATAATCCTGTCCTGGACTGGAAAACAATGTCTGTGTTAAGCTGGGGATGTCAGGGGGTTCATGATGATGCACCTCCGATTTCAATCGCTTCATCTACTCCTTCTGAGATCCCTGCGTTTTTGTCTGACTATAGGGATGTTTTTGAGGAGCCTAAGCTCAATTCGCTCCCTCCGCATAGAGATTGTGACTGTGCTATAGAATTGATTCCTGGCAGTAAGTTCCCTAAGGGTCGTTTATTTAATCTGTCACTGCCAGAGCATACTGCTATGCGGAATTATATTAAGGAGTCCTTGGAAAAGGGACATATTCGTCCATCTTCGTCCCCTCTGGGAGCAGGTTTTTTTTTCGTGGCAAAAAAAGATGGTTCCCTGAGGCCTTGTATAGATTATCGCCTTCTGAATAAGATTACAGTCAAGTATCAGTATCCATTGCCATTATTGACTGATTTGTTTGCTCGCATTAAGGGGGCTAGGTGGTTCACTAAGATAGATCTTCGCGGTGCGTATAATCTGGTGCGGATAAAACAGGGTGATGAGTGGAAAACCGCATTTAATACGCCTGAGGGCCATTTTGAGTATTTGGTAATGCCTTTTGGACTCTCCAATGCTCCGTCAGTCTTTCAGTCCTTTATGCACAATATTTTCCGTGAATATCTGGATAAGTTTATGATTGTGTATTTGGATGATATTTTGGTGTTTTCTGATGACTGGGAGTCTCATGTTCTACAGGTCAGGAAGGTGTTTCAGGTTCTGCGGGCCAATTCTCTGTTTGTGAAGGGCTCAAAGTGTCTCTTCGGAGTCCAGAAGATTTCTTTTTTGGGGTACATTTTTTCTCCTTCTACTATTGAGATGGATCCCGTCAAGGTTCAGGCGATTTGTGACTGGACACAACCTACATCTGTTAAGAGCCTTCAGAAGTTCTTGGGGTTTGCTAATTTTTATCGTCGGTTCATTGCTAATTTTTCCAGTATTGTTAAACCTTTGACTGATTTGACTAAAAAGGGTGCTGATGTTGCTGATTGGTCTCCTGCGGCCGTGGAGGCCTTTCAGGAACTTAAGCGCCGGTTTTCTTCTGCTCCTGTGTTGTGTCAACCAGATGTTTCACTTCCTTTTCAGGTTGAGGTTGATGCTTCCGAGATTGGAGCGGGGGCGGTTTTGTCACAGAGAAGTTCTAATGGCTCGGTGATGAAGCCATGTGCATTCTTCTCTAGAAAATTCTCGCCCGCCGAGCGCAATTATGATGTGGGTAATCGGGAGCTTTTGGCCATGAAGTGGGCATTTGAGGAGTGGCGTCATTGGCTTGAGGGTGCTAAACATCGTGTGGTGGTCTTGACTGATCACAAGAATCTCATTTACCTTGAGTCTGCTAGGCGTTTGAATCCTAGACAGGCTCGTTGGTCGTTGTTTTTTTCTCGTTTCAATTTCGTGGTTTCATACCTGCCAGGTTCAAAGAATGTGAAGGCAGATGCTCTTTCCAGGAGTTTTGTGCCTGACTCTCCTGGAGACTCTGGGCCTACTGGTATCCTTAGGGATGGGGTAATATTGTCCGCCGTATCCCCAGACTTGCGACGTGCATTGCAGGAGTTTCAGGTGGATAAACCGGATCGTTGTCCACCAGAAAGACTGTTTGTTCCGGATGATTGGACCAGTAGAGTCATCTCCGAGGTCCATTCTTCTGTGTTGGCTGGTCATCCTGGAATATTTGGTACTAGAGACTTGGTGGCCAGGTCTTTTTGGTGGCCTTCCTTGTCTAGGGATGTGCGTACCTTTGTGCAGTCTTGTGAAGTGTGTGCTCGAGCTAAGCCTTGCTGTTCTTGGGCCAGTGGGTTGTTGTTATCCTTGCCCATCCCGAAGAGGCCTTGGACGCACATTTCCATGGATTTTATTTCTGATCTCCCGGTTTCACAGAAAATGTCCGTTATCTGGGTTGTGTGTGACCGCTTTTCTAAGATGGTTCATTTGGTGCCCTTGCCTAAGTTGCCTTCCTCCTCTGAGTTGGTCCCTTTATTTTTTCAGAACGTGGTTCGTTTGCATGGGATTCCGGAGAATATCGTTTCTGACAGGGGATCCCAGTTTGTGTCTAGATTTTGGCGGACGTTTTGTGCCAAGATGGGCATTGATTTGTCTTTCTTGTCTGCATTCAATCCTCAGACGAATGGCCAGACGGAGCGAACTAATCAGACCTTGGAAACTTATTTGAGGTGTTTTGTTTCTGCTGATCAAGATGACTGGGTTGCTTTTTTGCCACTGGCCGAATTTGCTCTTAATAATCGGGCTAGTTCGGCCACGTTGGTCTCTCCTTTTTTTTGTAATTCGGGGTTTCATCCTCGTTTTTCCTCTGGTCAGGTGGAGCCTTCGGATTGTCCTGGAGTGGACGTGGTGGTGGACAGGCTACATCAGATTTGGAATCAGGTGGTGGACAATTTGAAGTTATCTCAGGAGAAGACTCAGCAGTTTGCTAATCGCCGTCGCCGCGTGGGTCCCCGACTTCTTGTTGGGGATTTGGTGTGGTTGTCTTCTCGTTTTGTCCCTATGAAGGTCTCTTCTCCTAAGTTCAAGCCTCGGTTCATCGGTCCTTATAGAATCTCGGAGATTCTTAACCCTGTATCTTTTCGTTTGGATCTCCCAGCATCGTTTGCTATTCATAATGTGTTCCATCGGTCGTTGTTGCGGAGGTATGAGGTGCCCGTTGTTCCTTCGGTTGAGCCTCCTGCTCCGGTGCTGGTGGAGGGAGAATTGGAGTATGTTGTTGAGAAGATCTTGGATTCTCGTGTTTCCAGACGCAAACTCCAGTATTTGGTTAAGTGGAAGGGTTATGGTCAGGAGGATAATTCCTGGGTGGTCGCCTCCGATGTTCATGCGACTGATTTGGTCCGCGCCTTCCATAGAGCTCACCCTGATCGCCCTGGGGGTTCTCGTGAGGGTTCGGTGACCCCTCCTCAAGGGGGGGTACTGTTGTGGATTCTGTTTGTGGGCTCCCTCTGGTGGTTACTGCTGGTACTGGGTGACTTTGGTGGGTTGCGGCCTTTGGTTTCCACCTGTCCATCAGTGGCTGGGTGTTTCCTATTTTACCTGGCCTTTCTGTCATTTCCCTTGCCGGCTATCAATGTATTCAGATGTGCTCTGTTTGGTTCCTGCCTACCTGCTCCCAGATCTTTCAGGATAAGCTAAGTGCTGATTTTCAGTTGTTTGGTTTTTTGTCCAGCTTGCTTATTATGTCTCTATGCTGGCTGGTAGCTCTAGTGGACTGAGGTTCTCCCCATGTGCCATGAGTTGGCACATGGGTTCTTGTAATCTCAGGATGGTTTTTTTGATTAGGGTTTTTTGCTGACCGCTCAGTCCCCTTTTGTATCGTTCTGCTTTCTAGTTTACAGCGGGCCTCAATTTGCTAAAACTATATATATCATCTCTATGTGTGTGCCTTCCTCTCATTTCACCGTCAATACATGTGGGGGGCAACTATATCTTTTGGGGTTCATTCCGCTGGAGGCAAGTGAGGTCTTTATTTTCTCTGCAGTGCTAGTTAGCTCTTAGGCTGGTGCGTGGCGTCTAGAACCAACGTAGGCACGCTCCCTGGCTATCTCTAGTTGCGTTTGTCAGGCGTAGGGCAGCGGTCAGCCCAGGTTCCATCACCCTAGAGCTCGTCCGTAATTTATTTGTACTTTGCTTGTCCTGTGCTATCCCTAGCCATTGGGATTCATGACAGGCTGTGTCTGACCGTACAGGAACATGGTCCGATCATATCACATCTCCTGGGCCATGGAGGAAGCAAAAGATTATACAGACAATACAGCAAGGAAACACAGATGATTCTTTATTTGAGGTAAAACATTTCACTGCCTGCTTTTAAGCAATGTTTTATCTCATAAAAAGAATGAGCTGTGATCCCATGCTGTTTCACTGTCTGTATGAGCTTCCTCCCCCCAGGAGCTGTTGTATGATCGGACCATGTCCCTGTACGGTCAGACACAGCCAATACACAGTACACAGTGGGGCAACATCTATAAGATTATCTCAGCACAGGAACATTTGTTTTGTGTAGGACTCATTTTTATTTCAAGATCTAGTGTATAAAAAGGACTTCTGTTTGTGGGAAAACCCCTTGAATGCAGAAATCTAGCTTATTCTAAAAGATTAATTTAATTTTTATTTTAACTTTAAATTGAAGCAAAGTAATGAACACTTACCATATAGAGTTTAATGTGTTGTATTCCAACAAGGTGTTCCTTCATAGTCATCATGTTCCCTGCTACATTGCACAAGTTACACTTTACAACACCATTATCAGAGTTCAAGACTTTAAGATCCACTACATACTGCAAGCCTAAAATAAAGTTGAAAATTACTATGTTTAGTCACATGTATAAAAAACTAGACCCTAGTTATTAAGTTATTAGGTGTTTAATAATAATCCAATGGCATTTCTGATATTTCTTTTTGTTGCAAAATTCCAGTTTACAATACCAATAAAGACCAATAAAGTCCAATATAATAGTGATCTCATACACAATATCAAGATATAACACCTATCCAAAGACCAAGTGCTGGGGTGAAGAGCAGGTGGGTGTGGTACCTAAAGCTAAAGCCTAAAGGCTGAGTCACACATAACGATATCGTTAACGATAAGCAACGATCCCGCTAACGATCTCGTTATTTGTGACAGCGACCAACGATCAGGCCCCTGCTGGGAGATCGTTGGTCGATGGGAATGATCAGGACCTTTTTTTGGTCGCTGATCACCCGCTGTCATCGCTGGATCGGCGTGTGTGACGCCGATCCAGCGATGTGTTCACTTGTAACCAGGGTAAATATCGGGTTACTAAGCGCAGGGACGTACTTAGTAACCCGATATTTACCCTGGTTACCACTGTAAAAGTAAAAAAAAAAAAAAAAACAGTACATACTCACATTCTGATGTCTGTCACGTCCCCCGGCGTCCACAGGGTTAAAACTGCTTTCGGCAGGAGCGCTGCTAATATGCACGCGCTGCTGCCGAGAGCTTCCCTGCACTGACTGTGTCAGCGCCGGCCGTAAAACAGAGCGTCACCGCTGTGCTGTGCTTTACGGCCGGCGCTGACACATTCAGTGCAGGGAAGCACTCGGCAGCAGCGCATGCATAGCAGCGCTCTTGCCGAAAGCAGTTTTAACCCTGTGGATGCCGGGGGACGTGACAGACATCAGAATGTGAGTATGTAGTGTTTTTTGGGTTTTTTTACTTTTACAATGGTAACCAGGGTAAATATCGGCTTACTAAGCGCGGCCCTGCCTATACAGCATCAATAGTAAAAAGATCTAATGTTAAAAAAAATTATAATAATAAAAAAAATAGTTATATACTCACCGTCCGTTGGCCCCTCGGATCCAGAACAGGCCTTTCCCGCTCCTCGCGACGCTCCGGTGACCGCTCCATGCATTGCGATCTCGCGAGATGACATAGCGGTCTCGCGAGACTGCAACGTCATCATCTCGCGAGACCGCAATGCACTCTTGGGACCAGAGCGCGCGAGGAGCATCGGTAAACGCTTCACCTGGATCTGGGGGCCAACGGAAGGTGAGTATATAACTATTTTTTATTTTAATTCTTTTTTTTTAACAGGGATATGATGCCCACATTGCTATATGCTACGTGGGCTGTGCAATATACTACGTGGGCTGTGCAATATACTACGTGGGCTGTGCAATATACTACGTGGGCTGTGCAATATACTACGTGGGCTGTGCTATATACTACGTGGGCTGTGCTATACACTACGTGGGCTGTGCTATACACTACGTGGGCTGTTATATACTACATGGCCTGTGTTATACACTACGTGGGCTGTGTTATACACTACGTCCGTGGGCTGTTATATACTACGTGAGCTGTGTTATATGCTACGTGGGCTGTTATAAACTCCGTGGGCTGTGCTATATACTACGTGGCTGTGCTATATACTCCGTGGGCTGTGTTATATACTACATGGCTGTGCAATATACTACGTGGCTGTGCTATGTACTACGTGGCTGTGCTATGTACTACGAGGGCTGTTATATACTACATGGCTGTGCTATATACTACGTGGCTGTGCTATATACTACGTGGCTGTGCTATATACTACGTGGCTGTGCTATATACTACGTGGCTGTGCTATATACTACGTGGCTGTGCTATTTACTACGTGGCTGTGCTATTTACTATGTGGCTGTGCTATTTACTACGTGGGCTGTTATATACTACGTGGCTGTGCTATATACTACGTGGCCGGCCGCGAACAATCAGCTACAGGTGCGAATTGGCGCGGGATTTGAACCACGCTTCGCTAATTGATCACGGCCGGCCGAATCC
The DNA here is from genome assembly GCF_051348905.1 of Ranitomeya variabilis. Classification (NCBI taxonomy): domain Eukaryota; kingdom Metazoa; phylum Chordata; class Amphibia; order Anura; family Dendrobatidae; genus Ranitomeya; species Ranitomeya variabilis. Next base: position 272,416,299 of record NC_135237.1, on the reverse strand, counting down.
TGTGTATTCAATGTATTATTCTAAAATCTTCATAAATAAACTACATACATATTCTAGAATACCCGATGCGTTAGAATCGGGCTACCATCTAGTGTCCAAATATCCATCATGCACAACTTACGTTTCACACAGAATGCTTCATCAGGGCGGTCCTTGTTTTTTTAGTTATTCATATACTGTCTATTATTTAGACCAGGTGTGTGTGTGTGTGTGTGTGTGTGTGTGTGTGTGTGTGTGTGGTTAAAGGGAACCTGTCACCCCCAAAATCGAAGACCGCACCGCGACCCCCATCGGACCGGACCGCCCCCCCCCCCCCCCCCCCCCCCCCGGTGAGTATAATTTAACCTCTGTTTCTCATCTTTCAGGATACATCGGGGGCTTATCTATAATTCTATAATGCTGTAGATTCTATAATGCTGTAGATAAGACCCTGATGCTGGTGGGCTTAGCTCATCTTCGATTTTGGGGTGAGACAGGTTCCCTTTAAGTGGATTGTCTATATGTGGCACTTGCTGTTACACCTTAGCACTGTGGTTCTGCTTGATGTGATTCATACCATATGTATTTCTCTTTCATACGTGCAGGGGTCAGTGATGTCCCATTAATTTTCTCTGTGTGGTATCAGTTTTCAACCTTTGCTATATTTGTATTTTATAATGTATTCATTAGAATTGACATACTGTGTATTGATATTGCTTAATTATAATTTAGACTGATTTCTTTCTTTCTTTGGACAGGTGTTATATTATGTTCTAGTTTATTTAACAGAAAAAAGAGGAAAAAAAAGGTGTGCAATGTATTTGTGATCACACAGATTTATAACAAGTTTAAAAAGCAAATAAAATGGTGGTGAACTACTCTCGAACAAGCATCATGGGTCTTAACTGGACCATGCTAGTCTTTTTCGAATATACTTTCATTACCTGCACTGCTTCTATGCCTGCATCTTAGGGTACTGTCTCACAGTGGCACTTTTGTCGCTACGACGGTACGATCCGTGACGTTCCAGCGATATCCATACGATATCGCTGTGTCTGACACGCAGCAGCGATCAGGGACCCTGCTGAGAATCGTACGTCGTAGCAGATCGTTTGGAACTTTCTTTCGTCGCTGGATCTCCCGCTGTCATCGTTGGATCAGTACATACTCACATTCCGGTGTCCGTCAGGTCCCTTGCCGTCTGCTTCCCGCTCTGAATGACTGCCGGCCGGAAAGTAAGAGCAGAGCACAGCGGTGACGTCACCGCTGTGATCTGCTTTCACTTTACGGCGGCACTCAGTCAGAGCGGGAAGCAGACAGCAAGGGACCTGACGGACACCGGAATGTGAGTATGTACTGTTTTTTTTTTTTTTACTTTTACGATGGTAACCAGGGTAAACATCGGGTTACTAAGCGCGGCCCTGCGCTTAGTAACCCAATGTTTACCCTGGTTACCCGGGGCCTTCGGCATCGTTGGTCGCTGGAGAGCGGTCTGTGTGACAGCTCTCCAGCGACCACACAACGACTTTCCAACGATCACGGCCAGGTCGTATTGCTGGTTGTGATCGTTGGAAAGTTGCAGAGTGTGACAGTACCCTTAGTTTGGTCAAGTGACCTTCTGTTTCCTCCCCTTTGGTTTCTTCGGATTCACCCATCTTCTGCGCTCCAGTTTTGAATGGCATGTGACAGATAGCTCACTTGTCTCAAGAGGTCGCGGTGCAATACCTAAATATACCACCACTCCCTCCAGAGAAGAGATTACAATCAGAGGGTCATGTGACAAAACAGATGCACGCATGGAATCAATTAAGATATATTAGAAAAAGAAAAGAATGGTGCAGGTAAAAAACATAGTTGCTGATCCATAAGTAGTGGACAACTCCTTTAAATATCAGTTTATACCAATAACAGATTCCTCCCGCTCTGGATCTTCAATGAAGTCAAGCAATGAATTAGTCTCTAAAAAACAAACAATTGGTAAAATTAGTAAAAGTACAAGGTTGAAACATTGTAAACTTTGACCACAGTGACACCAGCATAACATATGTCATTGAGGTCATGTTTTAATTTGATGAGGGGAGTTTTTTCAGACTCTATTCACTCCGTTTTTCAAGCTTCTGGCTGGTTGTATTAATTATTTAGCTGTCTAACTTAAAGAGGTTTTCCCACAAACAAAAGTTCAATCTAATATATAGATCTTGGAATAATAATAATAATTTTCCACAATTAGATGTGTTAAATAAAATGTCCCTGTGCTGAGATAATCTTATAGATGTGCCCCTGCTGTGTACTGTGTAATGGCCGTGTCTGACCGTACAGGGACATGGTCCGATCATATCACAACTTCTAGGAAGCGGGAAGCAAAAGAGTATACGGAGATTACAGGACGGGATCACAGCTGTCACTTTCTGAAAGGAAAAAAGTTTAAAAATACTTGTTTTACCTCAAAGAATGAATCCGCTGCGATCTTGTGCTGTCCTGTCCGTATACTCTTTTCCTTCCCCCCTGCCCAGGAGATGTGATATGATCAGACCATGTTCCTGCTCAGTCAGATACGGCCATTACACAGTACACAGCAGGGTCACAAGTATAAGATTATCTCAGCACAGGGACATTTTATTAAACACATCTAATTGTGGAAGTTATTATTGTTACAAGATCTATTGATTAAAGTGTACTTTTGCTTGTGGGGAAAACCCCTTTAAGCCTCATATATAGGCATTGTATGCTATGCAGTGTCATATGTTGGCAGATTAATGTTTTCTCCTCTGTAAAGAAGCCTCCTCACAATATAGAGCAGCAACTAGCGGCTGAAGAATGCTGAGCAACTAGTTGTGCGTACATAGGGGCACGCTGTTAATGTTGCCAGTTTAAGGTGCCCAGTAAGCAGGGGTGTACAGCAGGCCAGTTAGTTTGCTGAATAGAAGTTGGAATTGGGATATAATATATATATATATATATATATATATATATATATATATATATATAATGAGGTGATGTATGCTGTGGGTGAGGAGGGCTCTATACTAGAATGCACAGTGATCGAGGGAGCGGTTGGCAGAGTAAGATCCTTCCAATACACGGCATCCAACATATGAACAATGCACCGTCTACATGGAGAATACTCCATAATTTACCGCAATTGTGATCTTCTGAAACCTCCACTTATCCAGAGAACATGAATCCACTAAGACTTTTTCCGCTATAAGGGTATTCCCACCTCTAAGATCATATCACAATACGTAGTAGGTGTAATATTAATAATAATATAAAATGCCTCCAATTAGAAATGTAGTGTAGTACTTCTAATTCGATATGTTGCTACCCCACTAACTAAGTGTCACTATATGAGTGACCATGAATAACCATGGAACCATGGATAACCTGTTTATTTATAAACAACATGACGAATCAGAAAAACTACACTACATTTCTAATTGGAGGTATACATTTGTGTATAAGCTGAGTATTTCAGCACATTTTTTTGAGCTGAAAACGCCCTCCTCGGCTTATACACGAGTCAATTGTCCCAGAGGGCAGGCAGGGGGGGAGGAGCGGCGGAGCAGCGGCTCACAGAGGCAGGAGCCGGTGGCTGTGGCTAAAGCCTGTGCTGCTGTAATAACGCACAATGCCAGCTGCAGCCGCCGGCTTCCAGCACATATCCTACTTACCTTCCGGCGCGCCCTCAGTGGCACTGCATCTCTTCCTGTGCCGAGCGATCACTTGGCCCCGCTCATTAAAGGTAATGCATATGCATGTCTCTCCACTCCCATAGGCGTGGAGTACATATTCATTACCTTAATGAGCGGGGCCACGTGATCGCTCGACCGAAAGAGCTGCTGGCGCTGGAGTGAAGGAGATGCAGTGCCACTGAGGGCGTGCAGGTAGGTGAGTAGGATGTTTTGTTTTTTTTAAACAGAGAATCATGCAGACAAGGATGGGGATAAGGAGCCATGTATACAAGGACGGGAGGGGGGAGCCATGCATACAATGACAGGACAGGGGAGCCATGCATACCAGGATAGGGATGAGGGGGACAATACATACCCGGCTTATACCAGAGTCAATAAGCTTACCCAGTATTTCTTGGCAAAATTAGGTGCCTAGGCTTAAACTCGGGTTGGCTTATAGTCGAGCATATACGGTACTTGCTATTATTACTAGTACGCCTACTACATATTGGGATAGGATTTTGCAGATGGGAATACCCCTTTAAGTAAATATGGCTGCAGCAGTCACATGCCTGTTCTAGTTGTAAGAGACAGTACAAATACTGTCGGCAGGCCCAGACAATCCTAGAAGAGGATTTTCTTACTTTTACATCATGCTAGACAGTTTCTGTAAGGGATTTTTTTAGGCTTCACAACACCATTTACCAATTTGCTGAAAGCATATCTTGTCCTATCCAGTCGATGTAACTCTTACAACATACACAAGTCAGGGTGTCTAGGCTCCCCATACCAGATCTGCAAAAGCTGAAGCCACAGATCTGTTCCCTGATATTCTGATCTGCAGTAATTATGTCTGTTGTTCTACCCTGCTGCTATCCAGCTCTATATTTTATTCCAGTATTGTTTTACAACTACGGACTCATGGAGAGCTAGAGGCACTGCAGCGCAGTGGATGGGTAGACGATCTCCACTATGTCCCATGTAAATAAAACGTGATAATGCCAAAATACTGTAAGAATGAGGCATCCCCAGAAATTGCTGTATGAATTTGATAAGTAGTGGAGCTAATGGCATCAATCACCTCTTCTATCATATTACCCACAGACCCCCATCTTCTGCCATTTAGGAATTCATTCTGTAAAAAGGCAGTAATGTTCTTTACTAGTCAACAAAAGCAGTATATACTGTACATGAATAAGAAAAAATATACAAATTATATACTTACTTTGGCTTTTTTTCTGTACAGTACAAAAAAAAAAAAAAAAAAAGTTAGTCATACTATCAATTAAATACATTTACAGATAATATACTAGGTACGGGTACCAACCCATAAGAACAACTGCAGTTCCGGACTCCTGTTTTTCATACCACGTCCACTTTTAGTGACCAAACCACTCTCGATCTTCAGATAAGATAGGGTAACAGAAGTGGAACTCTAACCTTCTACAGGCATGCAGCACAGACAATGGTTTGTCCATGCTGCTGGACCATAACCATTTATTGAAGCATAAGGCGCACTAGATACAAAAAAAGTATATGACATGATTTGCAAATTTAACCAAGCTCCACAATCACTGGCGATTTAAGGCTATGTGCCCACGTTGCGGATTCGTGTGCGGATTTTTCCGCATCGTTTTTAAAAAAATCTGCGTTTATACCTGCGGATTTCCTGCGTTTTTTGTGCGGATTTCACTTGCGGTTTTACACCTGCGGATTCCTATTGAGGGGCAGGTGTAAACAGCTGCGGAATCCGCACAAAGAATTGACATGCTGTGGAAAATACAAAGCTGTGTTTCTGCGCTGTATTTTCCCCACCATGGGCACAGTGGATTTGGTTTTCCATAGGTTTACATGGTACTATTAACCTGATGGAAAACTGCTGTGGATCCGCAGCGGCCAATCCACACCGTGAGCACATAGCCTCAGTGTCCATGGAAAACAAAAGTTCTCACTTTGACTCAGTCTCTCCTCTTGTCTCTGTCATATTTTTGAGAAGAGCTGGTATTATCTATAAATTTAAATACCACACCTATAAGTTTGCTATAAATGTATTATGAATAGAGAATTTTTAAGTTATTTAAATAAAAGGTATTTTTTTTAGAATTCATATCCCTCTATATTTGTATTGAAAAATAAAATGCTACATAACTTAAAGGGGAACCTGTCACCAGGTTTGGCTGATAGGAGACACAGCCACCACCTTTCAGGGCTGATATACAGCATTCTAAACTACTATATGTCTGCCCCCGACCTGACCTGCAAGAGAAGAAACAGGGCTTTTATTACACTCACTCTTTATTCTTTGAGGATTGCTCCATATAACGTCTCTTTCAATCAAAGTGGTGAGCAGCTCCGAGTTTTCAGTCAACGTCAAGCAAATGCGTTTTGAGATTCTCCACACCCATCATATTAGCATTCCTTCGCATCGCTGCTCCCTACGTCACCGCAATCTCCCAGCAGATATCGACGCTCAGCTTTCCAGGCATGCGCACTGAATCTGGGGGTACGTCCCAGCTTCATACCCTACGTGTTCATGCTCCGGAGCCGCTGAGCGTTAGTGGTCAAATGACAGTTTGTGAGCTTGCACTCTATGAGCGTCTGTCTTCCTGCCCGCAACACTGACGCTCAGCAACTTTGGAGCAAGCACACATAAGACATGAAGCTGTGGCCTAAACCCAGATTCAGTGTGCATGCCTGGAAAGCTGAGAGTAGATATCTGCTGGGAGATTGCGGTGACGTAGGGAGCAGTGAAGGAATGCCAATATGATGGGCATGGAGAATTTCAAAACGCATTTGCTTGACCATGACTGAAAAGCTAGAGCTGCCCACCCCTATGACTGAAAGTGAAGTTATATGGTGCAATCCTCAAAGTATAAAAAATGACTTTTTCACTAAATATTGGGATGTTTTGCTTGAGACAAACATGTTAGCGATACAATGTGTATCACTAAAAGGACATTGGGGGCAGATTAATAGCAAACAAGGAAGTGACATTAGTGAAGGTTCCATGCGATGCCATGGCGAATAGGGATCAGCTGACGTCGCACAGTCTGAAGAAGGCAGAGGGAGATGAGTGAGAGGTGAAGATATGCACTGCGCATGCACAGGAATCCCAGCCCCGCAGTGTGAATAAATCAGAAGACACTGCGGGGCGGGATCTCAGGCAGCGCGGCCGCACAGGTGCAGTCAGCTAGACATCAAATGATGTCAGAAGACGGGCAGCGCTAACTGCGCATGCCGAAGGCATAACATAACAGCGCAGGTGCCGGGACAGTTCAAAACAACACTGAGGAGGCGGCGCCAAGAAGGCATGAGTGACTGCGGTGCTGCGTCAGCATTAGGGGGGGAAGACCTGCCCCTAGGAAGGTTTCAAGGTATTTTGGACAAATTGCAAAATCGATTATTTCTGCAGTTACAGCACCAAGAACTAAAAGAGCCACCTTGTCAGAATGCAGCATCAGTGCTGCACAAGGTGGCTCTTTTAGTTACAAACGCATGGGGGGGTGACAGGTTCCCTTTAACTGCAAGACTTTTTGAATACCTTTGATACATTATTCATTTATGGATCACATACCTTCTCTTCTGAGCGACTCATTTTTATAGTGCAGGCCTATGAAAAAAAAAAAAAACATAAAAAATCTAAAAGGTTCTGGACATATTGAAACCATTCAAAGACAGTTCCTAAATTTAAAGGGAGAAACAATTGTCACATAAGAGTCATAAATATGATTTGGATCTGCAAAGGCCTGGGCACACCACTACACAGCCGATGAGTCGATATCTGGACATATCTGCACAACAGTACTTTTCGCGTGTGTGTTGTCCATTCTAAACTGAAACAGCACACAGATATACAAGGTTTACACTTTATCAGGCAGGTCCTATTTAAGAGATTTCTTGATTGAGAACAGATGTGACAGTAATCAGGCCTGGGTGTGGGTACGGAATTTGAACTCAGCTTCCCAAAGATGTGATAAACAACAGTTAATTTACAGTTTAACCCCTTAGTGACAGAGCCAATTTGGTACTTAATGACTGAGCCAATTTCTACAATTCTGACCACTGTCACTTTATGAGGTTATAACTCTGGAACGCTTTAACAGATCCTGCTGATTCTGAGACTGTTTTTTCATGACATATTGTACTTCATGTTAGTGGTAACATTATTCGATATTACTTGCGATTATTTATGAAAAAAAAGGAAATATGGCGAAAATTTTTTAAATTTAGCAATTTTCAAACTTTGTATTTTTATTCCCTTAAATCAGAGAGATATGTCACAAAAAATAGTTAATAAATAACATTTCCCACATGTCTACTTTACATCAGCACAATTTTGGAAACAACATTTTTTTTTGTTAGGGAGTTATAAGGGTTAAAAGTTGACCAGCAATTTCTCATTTTTACATTTTTTTTTTTTTAGGGACCACATCACATTTGAAGTCATTTTGAGGGGTCTATATGATAGAAAATAACAAAGTGTGACACCATTCTAAAAACTGCACCCCTCAAGGTGCTCAAAACCACATTCAAGAAGTTTATTAACCATTTACGTGCTTCACAGGAACTGAAACAATGTGGAAGGAAAAAATGAACATTTAACTTTTTTTTGCAAACATTTTACTTCAGAACCATTTTTTTTTATTTTCACAAGTGTAAAAACAGAAATGTAACCATAAATTTTGTTGTGGAATTTCTCCTGAATACGCAGATACCCCATATGTGGGGGTAAATCACTGTTTGGGCGCACCGCAGAGCTTGGAAGAGAAGAAGGAGCGCCGTTTGACTTTTTCAATGCAGAATTGGCTAGAATTGAGATCGGATGCCATGTCGCGTTTGGAGAGCCCCTGATGTGCCTAAACAGTGGAAACCCCCCACTAGTGACACCATTTTGGAAGCTAGACCCCTTAAGGAACTTATCTAGATGTGTGGTGAGCACTTTGAGCCCCCAAGTTCTTCACAGAAGTTTTTAACGTAGAGCCGTGAAAATAAAAAAGCGCATTTTTTCTAAAAAAAAATGATAATTTTGCCCCCAAATTTTTATTTTCACAAGGGTAACAGGAGAAATTAGGCCACAAAAGTTGTTGTGCAATTTCTCCTGAGTACGTCGATACCCCAAATGTGGGGGTAAACCACTGTTGGGGCGCACCGCAGAGCTTGGAAGAGAAGGAGTTCCGTTTTACTTTTTCAATGTAGAATTGGCTGGAATTGAAATCGGACGCCATGTCGCGTTTGGAGAGCCCGTGATGTGCCTAAACAGTGGAACCCCCCCCACAAGTGACACCATTTTGGAAACTAGACCCCATAACGAACTTAACTAGATGTGTGGTGAGCACTTTAAACCCCCAGGTGCTTCACAGAAGTTTTTAACGTAGAGCCGTGAAAATAAAAAATCACATTTTTTCTAAAAAAAAAAAAAAAAAAAAAAAAAGAAGATCATTTTGCCCCAAAATTTTTATTTTGACAAGGGTAACAGAAGAGATTAGACCACAAAAGTTGTGCAATTTCTCCTGAGTATGTCGATACCCCATATGTGGGGGTAAACCACTGTTTGGGCGCACCGCAGAGCTTGGAAGTGAAGGAGTGCCGTTTTACTTTTTCAATGTAGAATTGGCTGGAATTGAGATCGGACACCATGTCGCGTTTGGAGAGCCCCTGATGTGCCTAAACAGTAGAAACCCCCCACAAGTGACCCCATATTGGAAACTAGACCCCTTAAAGAACTTATCTAGATGTGTGGTGAGTACTTTAAACTCCCAAGTGCTTTACAGAAATTTATAACGTAGAGCCGTGAAAATAGAAAATCCATTTTGTTTTCCTCAAAAATGATTTTGTAGCCTGCAATTTTTTATTTACTCAAGGGTAACAGGAGACATTGGACCCCAAAATCTGTTGACCAGTTTGCCCTGAGTACGCCGATACCCCATATGTGGGGGGGGGGACTGTTTGGGCACTCATCGGGGCTCGGAAGGGAAGGAGTGCCGCTTGGAATGCAGACTTTGATGGGATGGTCTGCGGGCGTCATGTTGCATTTGCAAAGCTCCTGATATACCTAAACAGTAGAAACCCCCCACAAGTGACACCATTTTGGAAACTAGACCCCCCAAAGAGCTTATCTAGATGTGTGGTGAGCACTATGAACCCCCAACTGCTTCACAGAAGTTTATAATGTAGAGCCATGAAAATAAAAAAAAAATCATATTTTTTCCACAAAAATGATCTTTTCACCCCCAAATTTTTGCTTTCACAAGGGTAACAAGAGAAACTGGACCCCAAAAGTTGTTGTCCAATTTGTCCTGAGTACATTGATACCCCATGTGTGGGGGGGACCACTGTTTGGGCGCATGGCAGAGCTCGGAAGGGAAGGAGCACCGTTTTGGAATGCAGACTTTGATAGAATGGTCTGCAGGCGTTATGTTGCGTTTGCAGAGCCCCTGATGTACCTAAACAGTAGAAACCCCCACAAGTGACCCCATTTTGGAAACTGGACCCCCCAAGGAACTTATCTAGATGTGTGGTGAGAACTTTGAATGCCCAAGTGCTTCACAGAAGTTTATAATGCAGAGTCGTGAAAATAAAAAATATTTTTTTTTCCACAAAAAAGATTTTTTAGCCCCCAAGTTTTTATTTTCACAAGGGTAACAGGAGAAATTGGACCCCAAAAGTTGTTGTCCAATTTATCCCGAGTACGCTGATGCCCAATATGTGGGGGTAAACCACTGTTTGGGCGCACGGCAGAGCTCAGAAGGGAGGGAGCACCATTTGACTTTTTGAGCGCAAAATTGACTGTGGCGTTTAGAGACCCCCTGAAGTACCTAAACAGTGGAAACCCCCCAATTCTAACTCCAACCCTAACGCCAACACACCCCTAACCCTAATCCCAACCCGATCCATAATCCTAATCACAACCCTTACGATAATCCCAACCCTAACCCCAAAACAACCATAACCCTAAATCCAACACACCCCTAATCCTAATCTCAACCCTAACCTCAAACCTAACCCTAATCCCAATACACCCCTAACCCTAATCCTAACCCTAATCTTAATCCTAATCCCAAACCTAATCCCAAACGTAACCCTAATGCCAACCCTAATGCCAACCCTAACCCTAATCCCAACTCTAACCCTAACTTTAGCCGCAACCCTAGCCCTAACATTAGCCCCAACCCTAGCCCTAACTTTAGCCTCAACCCTAACCCTAACTTTAGCCCCAACCCTAACCCTAAATTTAGCCCCAACCCTAGCCCTAACTTTAGCCCCAACCCTAACTTTAGCCCTAACCCTAAATTTAGCCCCAACCCTAACTTTAGCTCCAACCCTAACCCTAAATTTAGCCCCAACCCTAAATTTAGCCCCAACCCTAACCCTAAATTTAGCCCCAACCCTAACCCTAACTTTAGCTCCAACCCTAACACTAACCCTAGCCCCAACTCCTCTAGCTGCCGGCCGGCAGATCATGGCGGGCGCACAGAGCATGCGCCCGCCATTTTCTTACTGGAGGAAGAAGCCGGCGGCCAGGAGAGGACACAGGAGGACCCAGGGACACTGGTAAGTTTAACAGGGTCCCCGAATCCCCCTATTTCTCTGTCCTCTGATGTGCGATCACATCAGAGGACAGAGAATTACACATCGAATATTACAGGCACAGCTGCGATAAACCACTCGCTCGTGCCTGTAATCCCCGGGTGCTGAAAGGAAAGCAGTGATCTATACTTACATTGAGTCGCGGTGAGGCGCCCTCTGGTGGATGTTCTCATGAACTGCAGCCTGGGAACTTTTTCCCACGCTCCAGGTCATATGAGGACATCCACCAGGGGGCGCATCACCGCGACCGAAGGAAATGTAGGTCATTGACCTACATTTCATTCATTCGCCGGGGGATTACAGGCACGGAGCACAGCTGCATTTAGCAGGGCTCCTGCCTGTAATATTAGTTAACCCCTTCAGATGGATTACATCGTGGGACGTGATCTGACATCAGAAGGTATGTATATTGTGCGTTTATTATTTTGCCAAGCGAGGGTTTGCAAATGGATTGCGAGAACAATAAATTATTACAACAACCGCTGTGTTTATTTCATTAAAATCCTTTTTAATCATGTGTGTGTGTGTGTTTTTTTAACCCTTTCCTACAATTGGATTAATAATGGATAGGTGTCATAATTGACGCCTCTCCATTATTAATCTGGCTTAATGTCACCTTCCAATAGCAAGGTGACATTAACCCTTCATTACCCCATATCCCACCGCTACAGGGAGTGGGAAGAGAGTGGCCAAGTGCCAGAATAGGCGCATCTTCCAGATGTGCCTTTTCTGGGGTGGCTGGGGGCAGATGTTTTTAGCCACGGGGGGGCCAATAACCATGGACCCTCTCCTGGCTATTAATATCTGCCCTCAGTCACTGGCTTTACCACTCTGGCGGAGAAAATTGCGCGGGAGCCCACGCCAATTTTTTCCGCCATTTAACCCTTTATTTTAGCAGCTACAGTGCACAAATTTTGCACATACACACTATTAACATTAGTAGTGTGGAATATGCAAAAAAAATGGGGATATGAGATGGTTTACTGTATGTAAACCATGTCTCATATCATGTCGGGTTTGTGAAGGAGAAGGAAAAAGCCGGCAATTGAATTACCGACTTTTCACTAACACCGCTGCGTATTTCTCGCAAGTCACACTGCAGGTCCGTGTGGAATCCGTATTTTTCTCGCCCCCATAGACTTTCATTGGCGTATTATTAGCGCAATACGCTGACAAACGCAGCATGCTGCGATTTTGTACGGCCGTAGAAAGCCGTATAATACTGAACCGTAATATACGGCTAATAGGAGCAGCCCCATTGAGAATAATTGTGCCGTATGTAATGCGAGTTTTACGGACGTAGTTTCTGCGCTCTTACGTCCGTAAAACTCGCCAGTGTGACGCCGGCCTAATAGGGAAAGATCAATGCATTTCGACTTGCGTCCTATTTATGATCTGACCAGAAGACATTGTGTTACAAGATATATAGTATTTCAAAACTTTCCTAATGGTTGATTAATAAGATGATTTGCATATATGCTAAATAGAATCGTTAGCAATAATTAGAGAAAAGTCTCTAACAAAGCAATGAACAATTGAAATGCCAAAAAAACAATGTGTGTATGTGAATTTTTAAAAGAAAGTTTGATAATAAAAGATAGACTCAATACTGAGTGATTAAATGATGTCGACATTTAAGCCATTCGAGATTCGAGTGTCTAACAGGAACATCCAATAAGATTCTCTATTCAGCAAGTTACGTTTATGGTTCCCGCCTCTTACTGGTTTGTATACCCTTTCTATCCCCCGAAATTTAAAGTTAGCTACACTGCCTCCGTGTACATTGGCAAAATGTTTTGATGCAGCATATATTAATACTGCCATGGAGCTAGCAGCTACTCCCTTCCCCACACCAGGAGAAGGTCAACGATGAAGCGACCATACCACACTATGTGTTTGCTGAAAATATTGTTGTCATTATACAACAAAGTTCTTTCCAAATTGACATGACAATAGTGGCTAAAGATGGTGAAAGGTTAGCACCCATGGCAACTATATTTTTTTGTAAAAAATACCTGTTATCAAAGCTAAAGTAGTTATGGTACAGATGAAAATGGACAGCAGAGATCAGAAAATGTTTAATCCTGGTTTCATAGTTACTGAAAGTGTCCAGATAGTATGCCAGGCTAGATAAAGCAATGGCATGGAGGATAGAAGAGTATAATACCAGGAGCTGCAGCAAATTAATTGGCCGACATGTGTCACGGGAGACCTAGGTAGGAAAGAGCTAATAGCCTGGGCCCTTGCGATTTCCCTCAGACTAGGGAAACCCTGACTGACCCTCTCCCAGAGTTTACACTGATGGTGTGCATGTCTGGGCCTCCACCTTCACCCTATCTCCTGTTTCAACCCTAGGCTGAAACCAACACCCAGTGAAGAGTCCACACTCCAATACCCACAGTTAGCACAGACAAGGATAACGGAAAAATAAGCACCACGCCGCAGTCACTCAGGAATACACTATAAATGCAAAGGGCAAAACAAATACAAATATTGGAAGGAGCAAATAAGACAAAGGGAAATACACCACCAGCAACGATACTCCAACTACTAGCTCACAACTCCAGACCGAGATAACCACGCACAAGGCAGAAGCTATAATCGGCGACGCCCAGTGTTCAGGAGAACTATTTAAAGGCAGTGGGCAAGGCCCAGCTTCCAATCCGAGCACCAGGTTAATTAACCCCGGACCACTCCTCCTGGTTATCCGAAACAAAGCAGCGTAAGTACTGTTCCAAATTTTGGTTCATACGCTCGGTCTGACCATTTGACTGAGGATGAAACGCCGAAGAATGAGACAACTTGATCCCCAGCCGTGAACAAAATGCTTTCCAAAATTTTGCCACAAACTGAGACCCCCTATCAGAAACTATGTCAGACGGAACCCCATGAAGTCTGACCACTTCCTGCACAAATACCTGAGCCAAAGTCTTAGCGTTAGGCAACGAAGGCAAACACACAAAGTGCGACATTTTTGAGAACCGATCAACAATCACCAAAATGACTGTGTTCCCAGCTGAGGAGGGCAAGTCAGTGATAAAATCCATGGAGATTTCCGTCCATGGCTTACTAGGTACCTCGAGAGGAAGTAGTGTACCAACAGGACGGGAGCGGGGCTTCTTAGTCCTAGCGCACGTGGTGCAAGCTAACACGTATGAGACCACGTCCTGTCGGATCTTGGGCCACCAAAACCGACGTGACACCAACTCCAAGGTACCCCTAACCCCTGGATGGCCAGCCAGGACAGCATCATGATACTCCGCCAAAACCTTTAAGCGGAGATGAAGCGGTACAAACGTTTTGTTGACGGGAAGCTCAGATGGTACCTCCTCCTGGGCCTTGGCAATCTCAGCCTCAACCTCGGTAGTGAGAGCCGAAACGACAACACCCTTTTGGAGGATGGGTACTGGATCTTCCCGAGGCTCTCCCCCCGGAAAACACCTGGACAAAGCATCCGCCTTAGTGTTTTTAGAACCAGGTTTGTAAGTGACAACAAAGTTGAACCGTGTGAAAAACAATGCCCAGCGAGCCTGCCTGGGAGACAGACGCTTGGCAGACTCCAAATAAAGCAAATTCTTATGGTCGGTAATAACAGTAACCTGATGAACCGACCCCTCCAAGAAGTGTCGCCATTCCTCAAAGGCCAATTTGATTGTCAACAACTCTCTGTTGCAGATATCGTAGTTACGTTCGGTGGGCGACAGTTTCTTGGAAAAATAGGCGCACGGACGCAAACCGCTCAAGGATGAGCCTTGTGACAACACCGCCCCCACACCAACCTCAGACGCATCGACTTCTACAACAAAAGGTTTCGATACATCTGGCTGCACCAGAATGGGAGCCGAAACAAACCTGTTTTTAAGAGATTCAAATGCACACACAGCAGCCTCAGGCCAAAAGGAGAAATTGGTACCCTTTTTAGTCATGTCAGTTAGCGGTTTAGCAATGATAGAAAAATCCTTGATAAACTTCCTATAGTAGTTAGAAAACCCAAGGAACCGCTGAAGTGCTTTTAGGTTATCAGGCCGTTCCCAATGCAACACCGCTTGCACCTTAGCGGCGTCCATTTTAAAACCAGAAGCAGACACAATATAGCCCAAGAAAGGAAACTCCTGTACCGAAAATACACATTTCTCCAGTTTTGCATATAGCTTATTCTCTCTGAGAAGCTGTAACACCTGCCTGACATGATCTAAATGAGTATCACGGTCGCAAGAATATATGAGGATGTCATCTAGGTACACAATAACGAATTTCCCCAAAACATGCGAGAACACATCATTTATGAAATGTTGAAACACTGCAGGTGCGTTTGTCAACCCAAATGACATCACCAAATTTTCAAAATGACCCTCAGGGGTATTAAAAGCCGTCTTCCACTCATCACCTTGACGGACTCTTATGAGGTTGTACGCCCCCCTGAGGTCAAGCTTGGTAAACCACTTAGCACCTGCCACCTGGTTGAACAAATGCGGTATCAATGGCATAGGGTATGGATCACGAACCGTAATCTGGTTTAACTCCCTGAAATCCAGACACGGCCGTAGTCCACCATCTTTCTTCTTAACGAAGAAGAACCCTGCTGCCACTGGTGAGGATGAAGGCCTAATGTGCCCTTTGCTCAAACTTTCAGCAATGTAATCCTTTAGCGCTTGTCTCTCCGGACCGGAGATGTTAAACATCCTTGCTTTAGGCAACTTGGCCCCTGGTTTAAACCTGATAGAACAGTCACAGGAGCGATGTGGTGGCAACTCTGAACAACCCTTCTCAGAGAACACATCCACAAAATCCAGAAGTGACTCAGGAACGCTTGGAGTCACAGCAGAAACACATGTGGCCAAGCAATTCTCCTGACAGAAATCACTCCACTGAATTATGTCCTGAGTTTTCCAGTCAATAACCGGGTTGTGTGTAGACAACCATGGAAAACCCAGAACCAATTGTGCCGGAAGACTCTTGAGCACCTTGCATGTAACCTGCTCGAAATGAAGAACCCCAATGTGGAGTTTAACCTCAGCCACAAACTCAGTAATCTCCCCCTGTAGGAGAGGAGCAGAATTGATGGTGACCATGCGGATAGGATGAGGCAGTTTTTCGATCCTAAAACCAGCAGTGCGCGCAAACTCCTCATCAATGAGATTTGTGGCAGAACCACTATCCACAAAAACAGTGATTGGCAGCTCTCTGCCAGCGACAACAACTTTGGCAGGGAGCATGCACTGAGAAACCATCATGGAGGATATCCATAAGCTCAGATTGGACTCCTCCACACCCTCTGAGCTTAGAAGTTTTCCGCCGTTGCGTTTTTCTTTGACAGCAGAGGACAGATATTAATAAAATTACCAGTTTTACCGCAGTAAAAACAGGCTCCCTGCTTCCTGAGTACAGGGGCTCGATTCTTAACATGTGATACCCCTGCGATTTGCATAGGTTCCGTGGGCTCACCTGCAGCAACCTCACGTGAACCTAAACCTTCACCCACCGGCGGCGTCTCATGATCCCCCTGACGCAAACGGCGATCAATGCGGACAACAAGACTCATAGCGGAATCTAGTGAAGCAGGAGTCTCGTACATCAGGAGGGCTTTTTTAACCCTATTAGAAACTCCATGAATAAAGTGACTCCGCAGCGCGGGATCATTCCACTGTGTGTCGACCGCCCAGCGGCGAAATTCAGAACAGTAATCCTCTGCAACACGCTCCCCCTGGCAAATAGTGCGTATCTTAGATTCTGCTAGAGCCATTCTGTCCGGATCGTCGTAAATGTGTCCTAGAGCAGAAAAACAACTCTCCACCGAGTTAAATGTAGCAGAATCAGACGGCAAAGAAAACGCCCATGCTTGGGGATCCCCGCTTAATAATGACAACACCAGGCCCACACGCTGAGCCTCATTACCGGAGGAGATCGGGCGCATATGGAAATACAGTTTGCAAGCTTCACGAAAAGAAACAAATTTACTGCGTTCCCCAGCAAATTTTTCAGGCAATGGAAACTTAGGCTCAGCAACTTTACCTGTAACTCCGGCTTGCACATTAGACACTGCTAGTCCCTGTTGCTGCACTGCCCCCCTTAACTCAGTGACCTGTAGGGACAGCGTCTCCAACTGGCGGGTTATGGAAATCATGGGATCCATGGAAATAATGTTGGCCGATTATAATGTCACGGGAGACCTAGGTAGGAAAGAGCTAATAACCCGGGCCCCTGCGATTTCCCTCAGACTAGGGAAACCCTGACTGACCCTCTCCCAGAGTTTACACTGATGGTGTGCATGTCTGGGCCTCCACCCTCGTCCTATCTCCTGTTTCAACCCTAGACTGAAACCACCACCCACCACCCAGTGAAGAGTCCACACTCCAATACCCACAGTTAGCACAGACAAGGATAACGGAAAAATAAGCACCACGCCGCAGTCACTCAGGAAAACACTATAAATGCAAAGGGCAAAACAAATACAAATATAGGAAGGAGCAAATAAGACAAAGGGAAATACACCACGAGCAACGATACTCCAACTACTAGCTCACCACTCCAGACCGAGATAACCACGCACAAGACAGAAGCTATAATCGGCGACGCCCAATGTTCAGGAGAACTATTTAAAGGCAGTGGGCATGGCCCAGCTTCCAATCCGAGCACCAGGTAAATTAACCCCGGACCAGCTAGATAAAATCTAGCCGACGCCAATGAGCGCATAGTGGTCAAAAGCGGAATTACCGCTGTCTGTCGAACGACCTGGTCTGAACAGCGTCCGACATGACAACATGTTGTGCGAGCCTGGTCTAATGTTTAAGAGTTGAGATGAGCGAATTTGCCCGGTTCCCTCTTATTTGGCAAGCTGCAGAGGGAACCCGGCTTCCTGGATCACACTGGCCGATCAGCTGATGGGTGCCGCAGCTACATGTGTCGCGGCTGTGTCACAGCACATCCATGGAGAGCCCAACAAACAGGCTGTCCATGCAAGTGTTGAGACTGACACAGCCGTGACACATGCAGCTGCGGCGCCGATCAGCCGGAGCGATACAGGATCAGGGTTCCCTCTGCAGCTTGCCAAATAAGAGGGAACCCGAGCAAATTCGCTTATCTCTATTTATGAGAGCCCCTGATAATTTATTGAAGAGGGAAATATTAATCCGACATGTCCGCTTTCGGACTGCTGATCGTAATGTCTGAGAGATATGCCATCACCAAACATAGATGGCAAAGGTTCCCTCATAGGAACCATAGGAGAGCTGGACCAAATGCTCCTATGCATGGGAGAGCTGGCAGAAATGCCTGTCTGCTGAATGATGGCTGACATCTAATGTGTGTGGCAGGCTTAACTTTTAGTTTCCTGGATGAACACCAAACATAATTAAATTACAGAAGGAGCAATGGATTACTTCTATAACATGATTCGATTCACAATTAATAGTCCTTTACACTATGTTGATTATCATTACAAACTGAATAGATATGTGCATTTTTTACAGCATATTTGCCCGTTTTGCAATGTGAATTACCATAATGAAAAAAATCTTTTAGGGTATGTGTACCCGGTAAGTACTTGGTGCAGAAATTTCTGCATCATGCTTGCATCTCGACAAGAAAAACGCTGTGTAAAATAAGTCTTGTTTTTGATGCACTCTTTACATGAGTTTTTGGTGCAGATTTTCCCCCATTCGTTAGCTTGAGTGAAATCTGCAGCAAAACACTAAAAGAAATGACATGCTGCAGTAAGAAATAAGCAACGTATGCATCAGACTTCAGTATTCTCACTTTACTAGCATGAGGAAATCCTTCAGATTATGAGAAATCTGTGCAGGAAAAAAAACTGAAAAATATGCAATGTGTGGACAGGCTCTTAGAGAGACACATTTTCTAGAAGGTATATACCGTATTTTGCGGTTTATAAGACGAACCAGATTATAAAACGCACCCCAAATTTTGAGGAAAAAAAGAAGAACTTTTTTTAATAAAATCGGTGGTGCTCCTTAGGCAGGGTTCACATTGCATTGCTGAAGTCTGTTCAACGCATGCAGCAACCAGTTACAAGACTGTGTACTTTCTCCGACCCGACCCTGCTCAGTATGCTATTTTCTGCCATCTTGAGAGATGCTTTTAGCAACTGCAAAGACGGAATCCATGTCAGGGACTCCTCTGTAGCATGTGCAGCTGAACATAGGAGAATCTTTGAGGCAAAAAGAAAGAGAGCAGTGCGCAAGGCACAAGCGGTATCTACAGTCCTGACCACATTTACATAATTACTTATGTCACATATGTGGGCGAGCCTTCAGAGCCAGGATTGGCCTCATCAGTCACCTCCAGGCCCACATCGACTGATCCTTCTCTAAACCCTGAAGTCAACAACAGTCTGACATTATTGCACTATGCCTTTATTTACTGTATGTCAAGAGAAAAAGATACCATGGCACATCCAATTTCATAATTAACTGTATATTTATTTGATAACATCAGGTCTGTGCATATGTTAATGGTTCGGTCATAAGACCTTGTTCACAGTCGCTGATACAGACTGCGTGTGTGCTGAGAGGATCTTATCGTGGAGTGAAAACATTAATGCTCCTGTGCTTACAATCAATGTGTGTTTTAGCACAAATGTATTATGTATGGTGTTAGCCTGCTGATGTGCCCACCTAATGTGATGTGGGGAGGCAAAATGCAAATGTTTAGACAAGCACAGGGATTAGTTGAATAATAAACCCTGATGCCAGCTAATAGAATGCACTGTAATCATTATAGGAGTGCATAGGGCAGTCTTTTGGGTTCACATCTGTGTGTTAGGTTCTGTGGAGTATGTCAGGGTGGTGATGACCACAGGGAGCTTACTGCCCCGAACCCGCAGCTCGGACTGCGCCTGCATGGCCCCCCTTCCAAGCTCACCACACCACTCCGCACAGTGGCTAGAGCTCTACTTTGGAGCCTGTATATCTTCAAAAAAACCTCCACAAACCACCTTCTTCTCTACTGGGTTTTTTTTCTTACTCTACAACAAGTGAGGCTTGACAAAGGCCCACTACGGGGTCGAAACGTTACCTCAGCAATCTTTGTTTTCTACTGTGTGAATAAGATTAATCAATTTTTGCATTTGAAAATCTATATTTTGAGTGCGGCTGTTATTCTACAAATTTATGGTCTAACTGGACTTGATCCAGGTTCAGCCTGCACCTGTGCCTCTCTTTTGTCAGAGTGCACGCCATTCTAGTTCTAATATTCCTATAAATACACACAGAGGGCATAGTGCAATAATACCAGACTATTTTTTTTATTAATAGTGTAATATAATCCAGGTTATCCATAGCGCTAACAAGATACTTTGGTATAACTCGGGATATTATAACCAACAAAAAATTACCTACCGTATATACTCGAGAATAAGCCGAGATTTTCAGCCCAAAAAATGGGCTGAAAGTGCCCCTCTCAGCTTATACTCGAGTCATGGAAGGCGGGGGTGTCGGCGGGTGAGGGGGAGCGACGACGGTCATAAACTTACCTGCTCCAGGCGCTCCTGACGCGGTCCCTGCGTGTTCCATGGTCTCCGGCGCCTTGTTCTTCTGTTCAGCGGTCACGTGGTACCACTCATTAAAGTAACGAATATGGACTCCACTCCCATAGGGGTGGAGCCGCATATTCATTCCTGCAATGAGCGGTACAACGTGACCGCTGATCAGAGGAAGAAGCTGGGAACGCCGGAGACCATCTGTCCAGGAGAAGCTGCCAGGGACCACGTCGGGAGCAGGTGAGTATTAAATGTTCATCTGTCCCTCGCTCCAGCGTCGGCGCCGCTCAGTCGTCCGCGCGTCCTCTGCAGTGACTGTTCAGGTCAGAGGGCGTGATGACGTATTAGTGTAAGCGCCGCCCTCTGCCTGAACAGTCACTGCGGAGAGATGGGACGCTGAGGAACAGCGACGAGAGGTGAGTATGTCATTTTTTTTTTATTGCAGCAGCATATGGGGCACATTGTTATACGGAGCGTCTATGGGGCCATAATGAACTGCATAGAGCATTATATGGGGCATATTTGTATATGGAGCATCTTATGGGGCCATAATGAACTGTATGGAGCATTATATGGGGCATATTTGTATATGGAGCATCTATGGGGCCATAATGAACTGTATGGAGCATTATATGGGGCATTTTTGTATACGGAGCATCTATAGGGCCATAATGAACTGTATGGAGCATTATATGGGGCACATTGTTATATGGAGCATCTATGGGGCCATAATGAACTGCATGGAGCATTATATGGGGCATATTTGTATATGGAGCATCTATGGGGCCATAATGAACTGCATGGAGCATTATATGGGGCATATTTGCATAAAGAGCATCTTATGGCCATAATGAACTGTATGGAGCATTATATGTGGCACATTGTTATATGGAGCATCTATGGGGCTATAATGATCTGCATGGAGCATTATATGGGGCATATTTGTATATGGAGCATCTATGGGGCCATAGTAAACTGCATGGAGCATTATATGGGGCATATTTGTATATGGAGCATCTTATGGCCATAATGAACTGTATGGAGCATTATATGTGGCATATTTGTATATGGAGCATCTATGGGGCCATAATGAACTGCATGGAGCATTATATGGGGCATATTTGTATATGGAGCATCTATGGGGCTATAATGAACTGTATGGTGCATTATATGGGGCATATTTGTATATGGAGCATCTATGGGGCCATAGTGAACTGCATGGAGCATTATATCGGGCATATTTGTATATGGAGCATCTTATGGCCATAATGAACTGTATGGAGCATTATATGGGGCATATTTGTATATGGAGAATCTATGGGGCCATAATGAACTGCATGGAGCATTATATGGGGCATATTTGTATATGGAGCATCTTATGGGGCCATAATGAACTGCAAGGAGCATTATATGGGGCATATTTGTATATGGAGCATCTTATGGCCATAATGAACTGTATGGAGCATTATATGTGGCACATTGTTATATGGAGCATCTATGGGGCCATAATGAACTGCATGGAGCATTATATGGGGCATATTTGTATATGGAGCTTCTATGGGGCCATAGTGAACTGCATGGAGCATTATATGGGGAATATTTGTATATGGAGCATCTTATGGCCATAATGAACTGTATGGAGCACTATATGGGGCATATTTGTATATGGAGCATCTTATGGCCATAATGAACTGCATGGGGCATTATATGGGGCATATTTGTATATGGAGCATCTATGGGGCCATAGTGAACTGCATGGAGCATTATATGGGGCATATTTGTATATGGAGCATCTTATGGCCGTAATGAACTGTATGGAGCATTATATGGGGCATATTTGTATATGGAGCATCTATGGGGCCATAATGAACTGTATGGAGCATTATATGGGGCATATTTGTATATGGAGCATCTATGGGGCCATAAGGAACTGCATGGAGAATTATATGGGGCATATTTGTATATGGAGAATCTATGGGGCCATAATGAACTGCATGGAGCATTATATGGGGCATATTTGTATATGGAACATCTTATGGCCATAATGAACTGCATGGAGCATTATATGGGGCATATTTGTATATGGAGCATCTATGGGGCCATAGTGAACTGCATGGAGCATTATATGGGGCATATTTGTATATGGAGCATCTTATGGCCATAATGAAATGTATGGAGCATTATATGGGGCATATTTGGAGAAGGAGCATCTATGGGGCCATAATGAACTGCATGGAGCATATGGGGCATATTTGTATATGGAGCATCTTATGGCCATAATGAACTGCATGGAGCATTATATGGGGCATATTTGTATATGGAGCATCTTATGGCCAAAATTAACTGTTTGGAGCATTATATGTGGCACATTGTTATATGGAGCATCTATTGGGCCATAATGAACTGCATGGAGCATTATATGGGGCATATTTGTATATGGAGCATCTATGGGGCCATAGTGAACTGCATGGAGCATTATATGGGGCATATTTGTATATGGAGCATCTTATGGCCATAATGAACTGTATGGAGCATTATATGGGGCATATTTGTATATGGAGCATCTATGGGGCCATAAGGAACTGCATGGAGCATTATATGGGGCATATTTGTATATGGAGCATTTATGGGGCCATAATGAACTGTATGGAGCATTATATGTGGCACATTGTTATATGGAGCATCTTATGGCCATAATGAACTGTATGGAGCATTATATGTGGCACATTGTTATATGGAGCATCTATGGGGCCATAATGAACTGCATGGAGCATTATATGGGGCATATTTGTATATGGAGCATCTATGGGGCCATAATGAACTGCATGGAGCATTATATGGGGCATATTTGTATATGGAGCATCTTATGGCCATAATGAACTGCATGGAGCATTATATGGGGCATATTTGTATATGGAGCATCTATGGGGCCATAGTGAACTGCATAGAGCATTATATGGGGCATATTTGTATATGGAGCATCTTATGGCCATAATGAAATGTATGGAGCATTATATGGGGCATATTTGGAGAAGGAGCATCTATGGGGCCATAATGAACTGCATGGAGCTTATGGGGCATATTTGTATATGGAGCATCTTATGGCCATAATGAACTGCATGGAGCATTATATGGGGCATATTTGACTATGGAGCATCTTATGGCCATAATGAACTGTATGGAGCATTATATGTGGCACATTGTTATATGGAGCATCTATGGGGCCATAATGAACTGCATGGAGCATTATATGGGGCATATTTGTATATGGAGCATCTATGGGTCAATAGGGAACTGCATGGAGCATTATATGGGGCATATTTGTATATGGAGCATCTTATGGCCATAATGAACTGTATGGAGCATTATATGTGGCACATTGTTATATGGAGCATCTATGGGGCCATATTGAACTGTATGGAGCATTATATGGGGCATATTTGTATATGGAGCATCTATGGGGCCATAATGAACTGCATGGAGCATTATATGGGGCATATTTGTATATGGAGCATCTATGGGGCCATAAAGAACTGCATGGAGCATTATATGGGGCATATTTGTATATGGAGCATCTTATGGCCATAAAGAACTGTATGGAGCATTATATGTGGCACATTGTTATATGGAGAATCTATGGGGCCATAATGAACTGCATGGAGCATTATATGGGGCATATTTGTATATGGAGCATCTATGGGGCCATAGGGAACTGCATGGAGCATTATATGGGGCATATTTGTATATGGAGCATCTTATGGCCATAATGAACTGTATGGAGCATTATATGTGGCACTTTGTTATATGGAGCATCTATTGGGCCATAATGAACTGCATGGAGCATTATATGGGGCATATTTGTATATGGAGCATATATGGGGCCATAGTGAACTGCATGGAGCATTATATGGGGCATATTTGTAAATGGAGAATCTTATGGCCATAATGAACTGTATGGAGCATTATATGAGGCATATTTGTATATGGACCATCTATGGGGCCATAATGAACTGTATGGAGCATTATATGGGGCATATTTGTATATGGAGCATCTATGGGGCCATAATGAACTGCATGGAGCATTATATGGGGCATATTTGCATATGGAGCATCTATGGGGCCATAATGAACTGCATGGAGCATTATATGGGGCATATTTGTATATGGAGCATCTTATGGCCATAATAAACTGTATGGAGCATTATATGGGGCATATTTGTATATGGATCATCTATGGGGCCATAATGAACTGCATGGAGCATTATATGGGGCATATTTGTATATGGAGCATCTTATGGCCATAATGAACTGCATGGAGCATTATATGGGGCATATTTGTATATGGAGCATCTATGGGGCCATAATGAACTGCATGGAGCATTATATGGGGCATATTTGTATATGGAGCATCTGATGGCGATAATGAACTATATGGAGCATTATATGTGGCACATTGTTATATGGAGCATCTATGGGGCCATAAAGAACTGCATGGAGCATTATATGGGGCATATTTGTATATGGAGCATCTTATGGGGCCATAGTGAACTGCATGGAGCATTATAGGGGGCATATTTGTATATGGAGCATCTTATGGCCATAATTAACTGTATGGAGCATTATATGGGGCTCCTGATTCAATATGGATATTCAAAAACACGTAACCTACTGATGTCTCAATTAATTTTACTTTTATTGGTATCTATTTTTATTTTTGAAATTTACCAGTAGCTGCTGCATTTCCTACACTAGGCTTATACTCGAGTCATTAAGTTTTCCCAGTTTTTTGTGGCAAAATTAGGGGGGGTCGGCTTATACTCGAGTATATACGGTACTGCATTACTATATATTATCGTTTGTAGCATGGGTAGAATGACAGATAGGATAAGGCCCCTTTCACACATCAGTCTTTGGCCGTCAGTCTCAATCCGGCGATTTTTCATGTTGCTGCTGGATCCGGTTTTTTTTTTTTCATAGACTTGTATTAGCGACGGATGGCCTCACCTTTCATCCGTTGTTCGCTGGATCCATAAAAAATTGTTTATCCGGAGGCTGGAGAAAACGGACATAGTAACGTTTTCTGTGTCCATCAAAAAACCGGACGGCGACAGATCCATCGACGTCCGTCGCTTGCTAGAATGGAAGCCTACGGCGCCGATTCCATCAAATGATGGAATCCGGCGACGGATTCCATTTTTTTAACCGAGCATGCTCCAATTTTGTTAAGATCCAATTAGCTGGATCAGCTAGTCGGATCCGGTAAAAAAAAAATATAGATCCAGGGCATCAGTTTTTCACAATCCGCGATGGATCCGGTTTTTTCAACATTCGACGGATTGTGACTGATGGCAGAAAACTGATGTGTGAAAGCAGCCTAAGCCACATGGGTGTTTTGTACCCTGTATTAGTATCCATATCATGACCCTGGTATGTGTAGTAGGCCTATAGTGGATATACTGTACATAGCACGGTGGATTTGGAAATTAGTTTTTATCAAATATTAATACAGTTTAGATTCTATTGTTTTAGTCCACCTCAGTCAGAGAATGTTCTATAGGTCAGTGGACTTTGTGAGTTCTCTACGTCCTCATTCAGCGATCTTTCAAGTGATTTTATACACATTCACCTTATGTAACATATATTGTAAATCTATACATTTTATTACTCTGTGGTATGTACCGGCTTTTTGACTAATCTTTATTGTTAGTTCCATATTATCAATCAACATGGTTTGCTTTTATTGCTTTAGTTTTGCATATCCAGAACTAAGCAATAGTGATGAGCAATCGTGCTGGGGATAAGGTGTTATCCAAGCATGCTCAGGTGCTAACCAAACATCTTTGGTGTGCTTGAAAAATATGCTTGAGTCCCCGAGGCTGCATGTCTGGTAGCTATTCGACAGCTGGCAACACATGCAGGAACTGCCGTTTGTTAGACCTTGTAGTGTACAGCTAGAAGCAGCAGTGGGGAGTCAAGTGTGAAAAGGCTGTG
This sequence comes from Ranitomeya variabilis, assembly GCF_051348905.1. Classification (NCBI taxonomy): domain Eukaryota; kingdom Metazoa; phylum Chordata; class Amphibia; order Anura; family Dendrobatidae; genus Ranitomeya; species Ranitomeya variabilis. The sequence goes on along the minus strand of NC_135237.1, from coordinate 272,389,575 downwards.
AGTGACAAATCTCACACCGTGAGCCAGCTAATCTCAAAACAAAAGGCTCCCTTGCCATGTAGTTACCATTCGGTCTAAACTGCTTTGTTGAGTCAGCTATGATTCCATAAGGAGTTATGGAGATACTATACATCCTAGCCGCACATCGTCTATATTTCCGAGATCCTAAGAACAAGGCAAAAGCCCACCTGGGTCTCGACCCATTCTAGCACCCAGAGGTACCCATAGAACAGCCAGAAGAAACCAGATAAAGCTGTGTTTAGTCTTAACACATAGCAGGGGCCTGGCCGGTTCGATAGCGCCCAAACTGCCTCCCTAGAACCGTCCATTAAAGAGTTATAGTTCATCTTAGGTTTGGGAGTTTTCAGCTGCCAGACGCAAGAGGAGGGGATTTAGAAGGAAGGGAGCGACTCAAAGGGGTTAAATGCTCGTGTAAAGCGTGGCCTATTGCTTTTGCTCTGGGTAGAAGTCAAGGAATAGAGGGGACCACAAGCCTCCCATGTGGCAGTCCCTCCACTGAAAGTCATTCATGTCATCTACTAGTAAGGGACCCGTATAATCTGCTTATATCTTTTGTCCTACCACTATCTGTATTTGCATATCTAACCATTTAGTGAATTGTCTAGTGTGCCCTTAAGGTGATTAAATATATAATTTAACCTTGGGCTGCTCTTTAATCTCGTTATATTGATCCACGAATCCACTCGTCCATTTCTCAGTTTACCTTTCAATGCGATTGGGGTTGGTTTCTGGCCAGATATAATCCCGTTAACGGACCGGGCTTATAACTAACAAGGAACTGGTGGCAGTCCTACCAGGCTGGCAGTGCTCTGTTTCACTTGTGCTAGTGAAAGGGGCCTCTCACAGTTGTGAGCGAGTGTAGGCCACGTCAATTACTGCGTGGGCCACATCCTCTTACTCTCTGTGCCTTCCTGGGCCCATGTGGACAGGGGGCGTCTGTGTAAAAGTTTACCAAGCTGACCTTACGTGTCCCCAGGGGGTATGGAACGTCACATTGGTGAAAATGGAGAGATCGCATTATGTGATCCATCTAATTGTGATTCATCACATGTAGTGGAACCGGTGGGATTCTGTGTGATCTCTCCAGTGCCATCATTTACACCACTGAAAAAAGAATGTATTTGAAAAAAATGCTTATTTTATATTTGCCTGTGAGTGGCGTTATCTCTGCTCACTAAGTGCCAATCATGTACAGCCACCACTGATATTCGGTAATGTTACTTCAACTTCCGGACTCTGGAAGTTGAGCTACATCACTGCGGTGTGACTCCGTCCTCGTGCAGACTGTGGCCACTCCACCTTATTGACTGCGCTGTGGGCGGTGTTTCAGGGTGTAGAAGATTTTCCTCTCCCCTTCTCCACTTGCACTTGCATTGGCACATGCTTGCAGGGCTCTGTCATAGAAAGCAGAAAAGGAGAGGAAAACCTTCTACAGCTGGCACTCGATACTGAGCTGCGACAAGCGGTGAAACACCGCCTACAGCACAGTCAATCAGGGGGAATGGCCACAGTCTACATGAGACGGTGTCACACCTTGGTGATGCACCAGAGTCTGGAAGTTGACGTGACATCAGATATCAGTGGCGGCTGGGGATCACCTTATCGGCACTGAGTGAGCAGAGATCGCAACACCCACATGAAAATATGACAAAATTATGTATTCTAAATAAATACTCATTTCAGTGGCTTAAATCGACGTGCACAATAAAGATTGTAACGGACCACCTCTTTAAAACACGGTTATGGGTTTATGTGATTAACAGCCATTTGGCTTTTTAAGGTTTTCTTTAACCCCTTAACGACCGCCGATACGCCTTTTAACGGCGGCCGCTAAGGGTACTTAAACCACAGCGCCGTTAATTAACGGCGCTGTGGAAAAAGTGAATAGCGCCCCCCAGAGTCGGATTTTCTCTGGGGTCTCGGTTGCCGAGGGTAGCCGAGACCCCAGAGAACATGATTCGGGGTTTTTTTACCGACCCCCGAGTTGCGATCGCCGGTAATTAACCGTTTACCGGCGGTCGCAACAAAAAAAAACAAAACGCGATGTGCCGTTTAATTTCTCTGTCCTCCGATGTGATCGCACATCGGAGGACAGAGAAATAGGGTCCCCGATGGCCCCCAATAGCCCCCCGATACTTACCTACCTCCCCCGGTGCTCCTCGTGGGTCCCCATGGGCGCCGCCATCTTGTTTCCGGGAAAAAATGGCAGGCGCACGCGCAGTACGCCCGCCGCCCGGCACCCGGCAGATCTTTGGGGTCTCGGCTGCCGGGGGTAGCCGAGACCCCAAAGAACATGATCGGGGTCGGTTTGCACCGACCCCTGTTTTGCGATCGCCGGTAATTAACTGTTTACCGGCGACCGCAAAAAAAAAAAAAAAAAAGCGATCTGTATTTCTCTGTCCTCTGATGTGATCACACATCAGAGGACAGAGAAATAGGGGGATTCGGGGACCCTAACATACTCACCCGGTGTCCCTGGGTCCTCTTCTGTCTTCTCCTGCCAGCCGGCTTTTTCCTTATGGCGGGCGCATTCGCAGTGCGCCCGCCATCTGCTGCCATCTGCTGGCCGGCAGGAGAAGACGAGTTGGGGCTAAAATTAGGGTTAGGGTTAGGGTTAGAGTTAGGGTTAAATTTAGGGTTAGGGTTAGGGCTAGGGTTAGGGTTAGGCTACTTTCACACTAGCGTTTTTTGGCTTCCGTCGCAATGCGTCGGAGAAAAAACGCATCCTGCAAAAGTGCTTGCAGGATGCGTTTTTTCTCCATTGGCTTGCATTAGCGACGCATTGCGACGGATTGCCACATGTCGCATCCGTCGTGCGACGGATGCGTCGTGCTTTGGCGGACCGTCGGCACAAAAAAAGCTACATGTAACTTTTTTGTGCGACGTGTCCGCCATTTCCGACCGCGCATGCGCGGCCGGAACTCCGCCCCCGCCTCCCCTCACAATGGGGCAGCGGATGCGTTGAAAAAACAGCATCCGCTGCACCCGTTGTGCGGCGCTTACAACGCTAGCGTCGGTACGTCGGCCCGGCACACTGCGATGGGCCGAGTACGACGCTAGTGTGAAAGTAGCCTTAGGCTTCTATCACACTTGCGTCGGTACGGGGCGGTCGCAATGCGTCGGCCCGACGTACCGACGCACGTTGTGAAAATTGTGCACAACGTGGGCAGCGGATGCAGTTTTTCAACGCATCCGCTGCCCAGTCTATGTCCTGGGGAGGAGGGGGCAGAGTTACGGCCACGCATGCGCGGAAATGGCGGACGCGACGTACAAAAAAAAGGTTACATTGAACTTTTTTTGTGACGATGGGGCTAAAGTTATGGTTAGGGTTGGGGCTAAAGTTAGGGTTAGGGTTGGGGCTAAAGTTAGGGTTAGAGTTGGGATTAGGGTTTGGATTAGGGTTGGGATTAGGGTTACGTTTGGGATTAGGGTTAGGGGTGTGTTGGATTTAGGGTTTTGATTAGGGTTATGGTTAGGGTTGAGATTAGGGCTGTTTTGGGGTTAGGGTTGTGATTATCGTTAGGGTTGTGATTAGGATTATGGATCGGGTTAAGATTAGGGTTAGGGGTGTGTTGGAGTTAGGGTTGGAGTTATAATTTGGGGGTTTCCACTGTTTAGGTACATCAGGGGGGTCTCCAAACACGACAGCCAATTTTGCGCTAAAAAAGTCAAATGGTGCTCCCTCCCTTCTGAGCTCTGCCGTGCGCCCAAACAGTGGTTTACCCCCACATATTGGGTACCAGCATACTCAGGACAAATTGGACAACAACTTTTGGGGTCCAATTTCTCTTGTTACCCTTGTGAAAATAAAAATTTGGGGACTAAAAAAATCTTTTTTGTGGGAAAAAAAAATATTTTTTATTTTCACTACTATGCATTATAAACTTCTGTGAAGCACTTGGGCATTCAAAGTTCTCACCACATATTTAGATAAGTTCCTTAGGGGGCCTAGTTTCCAAAATTTGGTCACTTGTGGGGGGTTTCTACTGTTTAGGTACATCAGGGGCTCTGCAAACGCAACATAACGCCCGCAGACAATTCTATCAAAGTCTGCATTCCAAAATGGCGCTCCTTCCCTTCCGAGCTCTGCCGTGCGCCCAAGCAGTGGTTTACCCCCACATATGGGGTACCAGCATACTCAGGACAAATTGGACAACAACTTTTGGGGTCCAATTTCTCTTGTTACCCTTGTGAAAATAAAAACTTGGGGGCTAAAAATCTTTATTGTTAAAAAAAAAATATTTTTTATTTTCACGACTCTGCATTATAAACTTCTGTGATGCACTTGGGCATTCAAAGTTCTCACTACATATCTAGATAAGTTCCATGGGGGGTCTAGTTTCTAAAATGGGGTCACTTTTGGGGGGTTTCTACTGTTTAGGCACATCAGGGGCTCTCCAAACGCGACATGGCGTCCGATCTCAATTCCAGTCAATTTTGCATTGAAAAGTCAAATGGCGCTCCTTTGCTTCCGAGCTCAGCCATGCACCCAAACAGTGGTTTACCCCCACATACGGGGTGTCGGCGTACTCAAGACAAATTGTACAACAACTTCTGGTGTCCATTTTCTCCTGTTACCCTTGGTAAAATAAAAATTTGGAGGCAAAAAGATCATTTTTGTAGAAAAAATGTGATTTTTTTATTTTCACGGCTCTACGTTATAAACTTCTGTGAAGCACCTGGGGGTTTAAAGTGCTCACCACACATCTAGATAAGTTCCTTAAGGGGTCTAGTTTCCAAAATGGTGTCATTTGTGGGGGGTCTCCACTGTTTAGGCACATCAGCGGCTCTCCAAACGTGACATGGCGTCCGATCTCAATTCCAGCCAATTCTACATTGAAAAAGTAAAACGACACTCCTTCTCTTCCAAGCTCTGCGGTGCGCCCAAACAGTGGTTTACCCCCACATATGGGGTATTGACGTACTCAGGAGAAATTGCACAACAACTTTTGTGGTCTAATTTCTCCTGTTACTCTTGTGAAAATAAAAATTTGGGGGCAAAAAGATCATTTTTGTAGAAAAAATGCGATTTTTTATTTTCACGGCTTTACGTTATAAACTTCTGTGAAGCACTTGGGGGTTCAAAGTGCTCACCGAATATCTAGATAAGTTCCTTAAGGGGTCTAGTTTCCAAAATGGTATCACTTGTGGGGGGTTTCCACTGTTTAGGCACATCAGGGGCTCTCCAAACGCGACATGGCATCCGATCTCAATTCCAGCCAATTCTGCATTGAAAAAGTCAAACGGTGCTCCTTCACTTCCAAGCTCTGCGGTGCGCCCAAACAGTGGTTTACCCCCACATATGGGGTATTGACGTACTCAGGAGAAATTGCACAACAACTTTTGTGGTCTAATTTCTCCTGTTACCCTTGTGAAAATAAGAATTTGTGGGCGAAAAAATCATTTTTGTGAAAACAAATGCGATTTTTTATTTTCACGGCTCTACGTTATAAACTTCTGTGAAGCACTTGGGGGTTCAAAGTGCTCACCACACATCTAGATAAGTCCCTTAAGGGGTCTAGTTTCCAAAATGGTATCACTTGTGGGGGGTTTCCACTGTTTAGGCACATTAGGGGCTCCCGAAACGCGACATGGCGTCTGATCTCAATTCCAGCCAATTCTGCATTGAAACAGTCAAACGGTGCTCCTTCACTTCCAAGCTCTGCGGTGCGCCCAAACAGTGGTTTACCTCCACATATGGGGTATCGGCGTACTCAGGAAAAATTGCACAACAAAATTTGTGGTTAAATTTCTGTTTTTACACTTGTGAAAATTAAAAAAAATGGTTCTGAAGTAAAATGTTTGCAAAAAAAAGTTAAATGTTCATTTTTTTCTTCCACATTGTTTCAGTTCCTGTGAAGTACGTAAAGGGTTAATAAACTTCTTGAATGTGGTTTTGAGCAGCTTGAGGGGTGCAGTTTTTAGAATGGTGTCACACTTGGTTATTTTCTATCATATAGACCCCTCAAAATGACTTCAAATGAGATGTGGTCCCTAAAAAAAAAAATGGTGTTGTAAAAATGAGAAATTGCTGGTCAACTTTTAACCCTTATAACTCCCTAACAAAAAAAAAATTTGTTTCCAAAATTGTGCTAATGTAAAGTAGACATGTGGGAAATGTTATTTATTAACTATTTTTTGTGACATATCTCTCTGATTTAAGGGCATAAAAATACAAAGTTTGAAAATTGCAAAATTTTAAAAATTTTCGCCATATTTCCATTTTTTTCATAATCGCAAGTAATATCGAAGAAATGTTACCACTAACTTGAAGTACAATATGACACGAAAAAACAATCTCAGAATCAGTGGGATCCGATAAAGCGTTCCAGAGTTATAACCTCTTAAAGTGACAGTGGTCAGAATTGTAAAAATTGGCTCGGTCATTAAGTACCAAATTGGCTGTCACTAAGGGGTTAATGTTATCTTTGGTTTCATGCACAATAAACATTGTTTTAGGTGATCCCTTTTCACATACTTCCTATCTCTAGTTTTATAAATCACAAGATGTAACAGTCACATGGGAAAGACCATCACAGGGGGCAAAGATGTACTGAGACTGACATGGACAAAGTCCTAAAACAGGCAGCGTACAGAAATATATATATATATATATATATATATATATATATATATATATATATATATATATATATATATATATATATATATATTTATTTAAAAAAACAACTTGGCTGAAGGTTTAGGTACCTCAGCGGTACAGTGAGCCAAATTGGGTGAACATTCCTCTACAGATTTGATGTGGATATACGAGTACGCCACCTTACAGGAGCTACCCAGTCATAGGCTATTGATAATCTATGCCCAGGATAGACCATCATCAATACAAGATCAGTGGGAATCTGACAATATGTCATCAATATCTTGTGATCAGAGAACCCCTTTAAATGGAATCTGTCACCCCAAAATTGCCCTATTAGCTAAGGCCACCGGCATCAGGGCTTATCTACAGCATTCTGTAATGCATTCTGTAATGCTGTAGTTAAGCCCCGATGTAACCTGAAAGGTAAGAAAAACAAGTTATATTATACTCACCCAGGGGGGGCGGTCCGGTCCGATGCCTCACATCTTCTTATGATGACGTCCTCTTCTTTTCTTCCTGTCGCGGCTCCGGCGCAGGCGTACTTTGTCTGTCCTGTTGAGGGAAAGGTCAGAAAGGCCTGACGCCTGCGCACTGCAGTACTTTGCTCTGCCCTCAACAGGACAAAGTATGCCTGTGCCAGAGCCGCGACAGGAAGCAAGGAGCATGATGACATCGTATGAAGATGGGAGGCGCCGAACCCGCACCACGATGCCCATCGGACCAGAAAGCACCCCCCACCCCCACCCCCCAAGTATAATATAACCTGTTTTTCTCATCTTTCAGGTTACATCGGGGGCGTATCTGCAGCATTCCAGAATGCATTACAGAATGCTGTAGATAAGCCCCTGGTGCCGGAGGCCTTAGCTAAGGCTACGTTCACATTTGCGTTGTGTGCCGCAGCGTCGGCGCCGCAACGCACAACGCAAACAAAAACGCAGCAAAACGCATGCACAACGCTGTGTTTTGCGCCGCATGCGTCCTTTTTTCATTGATTTTGGACGCAGCAAAAATGCAACTTGCGTCCTCTGCGCCCGGACGCGGGCGCCGCAGGGACGCATGCGGCGCAAAACGCAAGTGCGACGCATGTCCATGCGCCCCCATGTTAAATATAGGGGCGCATGACGCATGCGGCGACGCTGCGGTGCAGACCGCAAATGTGAACGTAGCCTAGGCTACGTTCACATTTGCGGCCAGCGCCGCAGCGTCGGGCGCCGCAGCGGCGCCGCATGCGTCATGCGCCCCTATATTTAACATGGGGGCGCATGGACATGCGGCGCACTTGCGTTTTGCGCCGCATGCGTCGCTGCGGCGCCCACGTCCGGGCGCAGAGGACGCAGCAAGTTGCATTTTTGCTGTGTCCAAATTCAATGAAAAAAACGACGCATGCGGCGCAAAACGCAGCGTTGTGCATGCGTTTTGCTGCGTTTTTGTTTGCATTGTGCGCTGCGGCGCCGACGCTGCGGCGCAGACCGCAAATGTGAACGTAGCCTAATAGGGCAATTTTGGGGTGACAGACTTCCTTTAGCACACTGCTTCCTATGCTTCTCTATATACGGGGACACACAAGTGATAGCCATTAGCAGAGCGCCATTACAGCTCAGCCAGCAATACAACAACATGAAAAACACAGGAAAGAAAAACTACATGTGTCCCAAGAGCCTGAGAACGCTACAGCCATCACCTAGGCCCTGCGCGGTATAATGGCCGCCTATCACAACGCCTGCTCTCACATCACACGTACCGGACCTGCACCGGCGGCTGCTCTACTCCCTCTTTATAACGGCGACAGCACTCACCGCCGCCTCCTGGTTTCCGGGACACGCACCAGCTCGGTACTTGAGGCCGAGCGCTATAGAAGAAGGCTACCGATACAGCCTGACTGTAATGCCGTAAAGTGCGCCACCAAAGCACATACGCATGCGCAGGTTTCCAGCACTAGTAGTTGTTGCTGGACGGCTGAGTGTTGAGGAGCGGAACGCCGTTTCCGTGTGTTGTTACGGTTCATTCTGGATCGGAGTTGATTTTTTGTGATCCTCATTAGCCCCTCCGATGTAGACGGCTCAGTACTGAAGTGTTGATTTTTCGAGGATCTGTCCATCGTCACCCCGATGTAGACGCTGCAGTGCTGAGCTGACTAGCTCGGGGGTGATATTTTGTGCGCCACATTTTACCAGCTCCGCCCTGGCCGGTTCCGTGCTGGAGCGAGGACCTCAGCTCATCCCTCCGCTCATCCCTCCGCTCATCCCTCCGCTCATCCCTCCGCTCATCCCTCCGCTCATCCCTCCGCTCATCCCTCCGCTGCAGTCAGTCAGCACGGAAACGTTCAGAGGCAGCGGATGCCTGGAGCTCCTCATGCAGACTCCATCCCAGCCCCTATTCTGGCTTTTTAATACGTTTCCTATGGAATTTCTCAAGGTTTTAATGGAGCAAACATCGCATGTCAGACAGGAAGGTTCATTACACGGTTCTGTACTTTATGTAGTTAGGAAAAATTATTTTTTTGCCCCATAATTTATAAATCTTACATGTTTGTCACTTTTTATAATATAATGACGCTGAGCGCTGATGATTCAGTGTCACCAGAATGTGACGTCTCCTGTCTGCTGAGAATACCAGCCCCCAGCTGTGAGCTTTAGCAAAACTGGTTGTTAAAAATGGGGGACCCCACGCCGTTTTTCAAAATATTTGATTTAAAAAAATCCAGCTTGGGGACCCCTCTATTCTTGGTAACCAGCCTTGCTGAAGCTGACAGCTGAGGGTTGCAGCCCCCAGCTGTGAGTTTTGCCTGGCTGGTTGTAGAAAATACTGGGGAATTAGCTGATTTTTCATTTATTCATTCATTAATAGTCCCATCAGCCGCCACCTGCTGTCTCTTTTATCACTGAAATGTAACTCTCATCATTCTTCCCTGCAAGCGCCAGTCGCCGGCAGAGCAGGGGAGAATGATGAGAGCCGTGTTCAGCAGCCAGCGCCGGGGAACAGCATTTACTGTATCACTTCTTCCCTGGCGCCCGTCCTTGTGGTACTGATGCGGCACACGCAGGCCACACGTGTCGCAAGTATTACACACACGGACACTGACATCTCCGGTACCAGAAAATCAGGACATGTGAAAGAGGCGTTATAGCGGATTTTTATGTTTGGCTGCTGTCACACACTAAAAGATGCTTTTTATTGTAATAAATAGTTTTTGCATCACAATATTTTGAGAGCTATAATTTTTCCATATTTTGGCCCAGAGAGTCATGTGAGGGCTTTTTTTTTGCAAGACAAGTTGATGTTTTTACTGGTACCATTTTCGGGCACACAACATTTTTTGATCACTTTCTATTTTGATATTTGGGAGGCAGAATGAACAAAAACCAGCAATTCAGTAATTTTTTTTTTTTTTTTTTTTTGGGGGGGGCGTTTATACTGTTCCTTGTGTGGTAAAATTGATAAGGTCAGTCTTATTCTTTGGATCTTTACGATTACAGCAATACCACATTTACATCTTTTTTATGTTTTGGCGCTTTTATGCAATAAAAACTAATTTATAGAAAAAATAATTATTTTTGCATGACATTATTCTGAGAGCTATAACTTTATTTACCCGCTGTATAGCGGTTTGTTTTTTGCAGGACAAGATGATGTTTTCAGCGGTACCATGTTTATTAATATCCGTCTTTTTGATTGCATGTTATTCCACTTTTTGTTCAGCGGTATGATGATAAAGCATTGTTTTTTGCCTTGTTTTTTATTTTTTATGGTGTCAACTAAAGGGGTTAACTAGTGGGACAGTTTTATAGGTTGAGTCGTTGCGGACGCGGCGATACCAAATATGTGTACTTTTATTGTTTATAATTTTTTTTATTCAAATATTTAGTGATAGAATATACACTGCTCAAAAAAATAAAGGGAACACTAAAATCGTACATCCTAGATATCACTGAATGAAATATTCCAGTTGTAAATCTCTATTCATTACATAGTGGAATGTGTTGAGAACAATTAAACATAAAAATTATCAACTTAAATAACAACTAATATCCCATGGAGGTCTGGATTTGGAATGACACTCAAAATCAAAGTGGAAAATCAAATTCCAGGCTGATCCAACTTTAGTGGAATGCCTCAAGACAAAGAAATGATGTTCAGTAGTGTGTGTGGCCTCCATGTGCCTGTATGACCTCCCTACAACGCCTGGGTGTGCTCCTGATGAGGCGGCGGATGGTCTGAGGTATTTCCTCCCAGACCTGGACTAAACCATCCGCTAACTCCTGACCAATCTGTGGTGCAACGTGATGTTGGTGGATGGTGCGATACATGATGTCCCAGATGTGTTCAATCGGATTCAGGTCTGGGGAATGGGTGGGCCAGTCCATGGCTTTAATGCCTTCATCTTGCAGGAACTGCTGACACACTCCAGCCACATGAGGTCTGGCATTGTCCTGCATTAGGAGGAACCCACGGCCAACCGCACCAGCATATGGTCTCACAAGGGTTCTGAGGATCTCATCTCGGTACCTAATGGCAGTCAAGCTACCTCTGGCGAGCACATGGAAGGCTGTGCGGCCCTCCAAAGAAATGCCACCTCACACCGTTACTGACCCACTGCCAAACCGGTCATGCTGAAGGATGTTGTAGGCAGCAGATCGCTCTCCACGGCATCTCCAGACTCTGTTACGTCTGTCACATGTGCTAAGTGTGCACCTGCTGTCATATGTGAAGCGCACAGGGTGCTAGTGGCGAATTTGCCAATCCTGGTGTTCTGTGGCAAATGCCAAGCGTCCTGCACGGTGTTGGGCTGTGAGCACAACCCCAATCTGTGGACGTTGGGCACTCAGACCATCCTCATGGAGTCGGTTTCTAACCGTTTGTGCAGACACATGCACATTTGTGGCCTGCTGGAGGTCATTTTGCAGGGCTCTGGCAGTGCTCCTGTTCCTCCTTGCACAAAGCCTGATGTAGCGGTCCTGCTGCTGGGTTGTTGCCCTCCTACGGCCCCCTCCACTTCTCTTGTACTGGACTGTCTCCTGGTAGCACCTCCAGCCTCTGGACACTACACTGACAGACACAGCAAACCTTGCCACAGCTCGCATTGATGTGTCATCCTGGATGAGCTGCACTACTTGAGCCACTTGTGTGGGCTGTAGAGTCCATCTCATGCTACCACGAGTGTGAAAGAACAACCAACATTCAAAAGTGACCAAAACATCAGCCAGAAAACATTGGTTCTGAGATGTGGTCTGTGGTCCCCACCTGCAGAACCACTCTTTTATTGAGTCTATCTTGATAATTGCCAATAATTTCCATCTGTTGTCTATTCCATTTGCACAACAGCATGTGAAATTGATTGTCAGTGTTGCTTCCTAAATGGACAGTTTGATTTCACAGAAGTTTGATTTACTTGGAGTTATATTCTGTTGTTTAAGTGTTCCCTTTATTTTTTTTGAGCAGTGTACACTGTGTTCCAAATTATTATGCAAATTGGATTTAAGAGTCATAAAGATTTAATTGTTTTGTTTTTCAAATAAACTCGTGGATGGCATTGTGTCTCAGGGCTCAATGGATCACTGAAATCAATCTTAAACACATGGGATAATTAGTTTTCCAGGTGAGTCTAATTAAAGGAAAACTACTTAAAAAGGCAGACAGAGGGAGAAGGAGGAACATCTGAGCTGCAGACAGAGGGTCCCTGTCAGGGTTGGGATCCTGACAGAGACGAAGCACGAGATAGAACGTTACGGAACTGCGCCTGCACTTCATTGCGGCAGCATCCTAAGGCTAGGGTCACATTGCGTTAATGTGACCGCGTTAAACGGACTACGTTACACCGCGGCATAACGCGGGTTAACGTAGTCCGTTAACGCCGCCATTGCCCCTAATGGTGAACGCGTCGCTAGCGCCCGCCCACATTGGGCGTGCGCTAGCGATGTCGCGTCATTTGAGTGACGGACCTCGGACGCTGCTTGCACTAGCTTGCTTGCGCTAGCGGGGAACGCCGAACGCGGACCCTTGAGAAGCATTGCGTTAGCGCAATCCTCTAGCGCTATGCGCTTAATGGATTGCCCTAACGCAATGTGACCCTAGCCTAAGAAAGGACACGAAGCGAAGTACATTGTGGAGAGTGAGAAACGAAGTCACAGAACAAGGAGATAATACCGGGAGGAGTCCTGCCCCAAGATCGGCAGCTTCCTTCTGAGGCGCGTAGCCGGGGGCCGGAACACCGAGGGGGTAATAAGCTCTACGCATTAGAGACCGGCAGGACAGTCAATTCCAAGTTGGCTGCCTGACCTTAATACCTATGAACACATGGAGGCAAATTGTGGGAGAGGGGTGTCTCTAGGGTCCCTATAAAATAGCTCCAGGCCTACTCCGTCATACGAGTTGTCCTATCCATATCATCTGGGGGACAGAGAGAGAGAGAACATCAGAAATATCCACGAAAGTTGTGAGGACTATCCCGTGGTGCTCAGCAGGGAGGTACTACAACACACAGGCGCTAGTAGGAAGGCTACTGATTTCCACCTGGATAAGGGAACTCTGGATGTGCCTTCGGACCGGCCGGACTCAGCCTGCCCTGTGAACAGTACTCTGGACTGTGGACTCTGAAGTCTTCAGTAAAAGGTAAAGAGACTGCAACTTTTGTGTCCTCGTTATTCATTGCGCCTTACAACGTCCACCATCACCACCTACTCATCATGGAAGCCCTGGGGACATACTTCACCTGTGGGAAGGTACACCATCTAGCTGCCACTCCACCCCAGTGGACCCCTAGCAGCGTCGGTCACCCTGACCGAATACCACAGGTGGCGTCACGAACACCGTACAAACAACTACACCTTTAATTGGACGCCCCTCAGAAGGGCCACGGACCGGGTCGGGCCACCGTGACATTCCCAGAACCGAGAGAGATAGACCCGGTACCGAGTACCCCATTGCCCTACATGTGGGGGCGCTCCAAATCTTGGCGTCACGAACAGGATCTACTTAGGCCTGAAAATCAGGTCATGTGTGCCTAAGAACTGTGTCAGAACTGTATTGGAACTGTGATTTGCTTAAAGACTGTGTATTGCCATTTGCCACCAAAGTTCCCGCCAAAATTGCCACCATTACCGCGCCACGAGGAGCGCAGGAGAAGAAGAAGGGCGTGGAGCTGTGGGCGTGAATGAACTGAGAAGCGCGAAAAATAATGGCGGCCCAGTCTAAATATTTCTGTACCTTGAGGACGTGTCCGTCAGCGGCTGAGATCCGCCTCCTGATCCTCAATGGCGGGCAGAGACAAAGAAAACGAAACCGCCCACGAAGGAGAGAGCGGGAAAAAGACCAGGAGGAAGCGAACCACATGGAGGACGCCATGTCCAACTGCCCAGGACCAGTGAGTGGGGTTGAAGCAGAGGATCCCCCCAGCTACCCGGAAGGGCACCACAGTCCAGTCTCCACTGCTGACGCTGATTCCCTGCGGATCGGGATGGAAGAGCTGATAGACCAACTCCTGCAGCTGCGGGTGAAGACCAAGGCCCCGTACCAGGTGGCGCCTGCGGAGGATCCCCTGACACCGTTTCCTGCACCGCTTCCGGAGCCGCTGCCAACATCACCACGGACGCCGTCGCCAGCGGAACCAGCTGACATGGAGGATACCGCTACGGCCGGTAAGCACGCCGACCCTGCCCCGGCGACGGAAGAATTACTGGTAGGCCCCGTTGCAGCGCCGCCTCCCCGAGGGACCCATCGACTCCAACGCCTTGAACCCTGGGACCAGGCCACGGGTATGGAGCGGTTCTTAGAGGCCCCAATTTCGCCAACCACCTTGCCGGGTGAAGTCTACGCAGAGCAGACTATATACCGCTGGGTGAACCCCGGGTCAGACTTCATGGGGTTTCCCGGGGCGGGACCGAATGAAGGGGAGATGGTGGAAGTCCTTAGCTGGGAAGACTACCAGGCCCAGCTTGCTCGACAGTGGGAAGAGAAAGAGAAGTACCAGGCCCAATGTGAGGCCCATGACCGGCGTGACTTAGCGGTGAAAGCCAAGGCCCGTAAGGACCGCACCACTCACCAGGCCCCACGCAGGCAGGGCACGGTTGTAGCCTTTAAGCTCCGGGGAGGATGGGGCTTCATTAAAGAGCAGGGGCTGTACGCCGAGGTCTTCGTGAACCAGAGGGACATGGAATCCCACCTGCGGGAAGGCCATCCCGATCGAGACCTTTACCCGGGAGACATAGTCACCTTTACCAGGCACTTCGGAGAAAAAGGCTGGTTCGCCCTAAATGTGCATAAAAGAAGAGATGCTGCAGCACATCCCACGAAGAGCCCGGTAAAATTGTCTCCTGCGGCAACAGCGCCTCCTAGTGTCCAAGCTACAGTTATTACCAAAACCACGACTGTTACTCCGACGTACCATTATCCGGACTACGACATGTACTGTCGCCACCACTGCCACCGTTGTGGCCAGAGAACTGACTCCACTGATGGCCGGCACTCCAGCCGTTCCAGAACAGAAAACAGTGGGTACCCAGACCCCCAAATGGGATGAGAGACCTCCCTATGTCGTACCAGGCGGTAGCCAATACCTAAAAGGACTACCCCCGCCGATACTACCTCCAGAGTGGTTTAAATAAACCTCGGAGAACCAAAAACTGTAAATAGTTAACTGTTTGTTTCCATGTTTCCTGCTGCTTAAAACCCGTAGGGGTTAGAGTCCTCTAGAGAGCCATAGATAGATGGTTGATAGACTTTGCACTTAGAGAAAGAAAAATGTTAAATTATTGTTATAGCACTTAGCATTTAATAGATAGAATACCTGTATGGGTAATTGGTTCCATAGATAGATAATAACTGTGTTCAATCTGCCTTTTGCGCAATGTAAATATGTTTTGTTCGCAACGTTCAAGTGTTCTTACCTCCCATAAAGGGAAGCACTGTTAAATTAACTTGTTTACAGCATTGCAAAAATTTTGTATGTCTTTTGCTAACATGTATTGTTGTTCTTCTTTTCCCAGTCCGGGAGTACTGGATTTAACGGGGGGGGGAGTGCAGCATCCCAGAGTCCTGGCCGTTGCAGTAATGTCACTCTTCCACCAGGGGGAGTGTTGTTACGTCTGATGGTACTAAAGGATTTCACCTGACCAGGTATCACAGTCACACACTACACTTCACACTCCAGTCCACCAGGGGGAGCAAAGGTTCTATTTACTAGGCCACTCCTCACACACGGGTAAAACTGGTGGGTTGGATAGGAAGTTAGAAGCTGCCTGGGTTAGACCCAGAGAGGACCTGTCAGGCAGACAGGGGGAGAAGGAGGAACATCTGAGCTGCAGACAGAGGGTCCCTGTCAGGGGTGGGATCCTGACAGAGACCAAGCATGAGATAGAACGTTATGGAGCTGCGCCTGCACTTCATTGCGGCAGCATCCTAAGAAAGGACACGAAGCGAAGTATATTGTGGAGAGTGAGAAACGAAGTCACAGCACAAGGAGATAATACCGGGAGGAGTCCTGCCCCAAGATCGGCAGCCTCCTTCTGAGGCGCGTAGCCGGTGGCCCGGAACACCGAGGGGGTAATAGGCTCTACGCATTACTTCAGAGACCGGCAGGACAGTCAATTACAAGTTGGCTGCCCGACCTTAATACCTATGAACACACGGAGGCAAATTGTGGGAGAGGGGTGTCTCTAGGGTCCCTATAAAATAGCTCCAGGCCTACCCCGTCATACGGGGTGTCCTATCCATATCATCTGGGGGACAGAGAGAGAGAGAGAGAGAACATCAGAAATATCCACGAAAGTTGTGAGGACTACCGAATACCACAGGTGGCGTCTCGAACACCGTACAAACAACTACACCTTTAATTGGACGCCCCTCAGATCAGAAGGGCCACGGACCAGGTCGGGCCACCGTGACATTCCCAGAACCGAGAGAGATAGACTCGGTACCGAGTACCCCATTGCCCTACACGTGGGGGCGCTCCAATTACTTTTATTAGGAAAATCAGAGAAAAATGTCATTTGCATAATAATTTGGAACGTAGTGTATATTGATTTTTTAACCTCTTCATGACCCAGCCTATTTTTGACCTTAATGACCTGGCCGTTTTTTACAATTCTGACCAGTGTCCCTTTATGAGGTAATAACTCAGGAACGCTTCAACGGATCCTAGCGGTTCTGAGACTGTTTTTTCGTGACATATTGGACTTCATGTTAGTGGTAAATTTAGGTCGATAATTTTTGCGTTTATTTGTGAAAAAAATGGAAATTTGGCGAAAATTTTGAAAATTTCGCAGTTTTCAAATTTTGAATTTTTATTATATTAAACGAGAGAGTTATGTGACACAAAATAGTTAATAAATAACATTACCCACATGTCTACTTTACATCAGCACAATTTTGGAAACAAATTTTTTTTTGCTAGGAAGTTATAAGGGTTAAAATTTGACCAGCGATTTCTCATTTTTACAACGAAATTTACAAAGCCATTTTTTTTAGGGACCACCTCACATTTGAAGTCAGTTTGAGGGGTCTATATGGCTGAAAATACCCAAAAGTGGCACCATTCTAAAAACTGCATCCCTCAAGGTGCTCAAAACCACATTCAAGAAGTTAATTAACCCTTTACATGCTTCACATAAACTGAAGCAATGTGGAAGGAAAAAATGAACATTTAACTTTTTAGTCACAAAAATGATCTTTTAGCAACAATGTTTTTATTTTCCCAAGGGTAAAAAGAGAAACTGGACCCCAAAAGTTATTGTACAATTTGTCCTGAGTACGCCGATTCCCCATATGGGGGCGGAACCACTGTTTGGGCGCACGACAGGGCTCGGAAGGGAAGGAGCGCCATTTGACTTTTTTAATTAAAAATTGGCTCCAATCTTTAGCGGACACCATGTCGCATTTGGAGAGCCACTGTGTACCTAAAGATTGGAGCTCCCCCACAAGTGACCCCATTTTGGAAACTAGACCTCTCAAGGAACTTATCTAGATGCATATTGAGCACTTTGAACCCCCAGGTGCTTCACAAATTGATCCATAAAAATGAAAAAGTACTTTTTTTTCACAAAAAAATTATTTTAGCCTCAATTTTTTTCATTTTCACATGAGCATCAGGATAAAATGGATGCTAACATTTGTTGGGCAATTTCTCCTGAGTACACTGATACCTCACATGTGGGGGTAAACCACTGTTTGGGCGCATGGCAAGGCTCTGAAGGGAAGGAGCGCATTTCACTTTTTGAATGAAAAATTAGCTCCAATCTTTAGCGGACACCATGTCGCGTTTGGAGAGCCCCTGTGTGCCTAAACATTGGAGCTCCCCCACAAGTGACCCCATTTTGGAAACTAGACCCCCCAAGGAACTCATCTAGATGCATATTGAGCACTTTGAACCCCCAGGTGCTTCACAAATTGATCCATAAAAATGAAAAAGTACTTTTTTTTCACAAAAATTGTATTTTAGCCTCAATTTTTTTCATTTTCCCATGAGCATCAGGATAAAATGGATCCTAAAATTTGTTGGGCAATTTCTCCTGAGTACACCGATACCTCACATGTGGGGGTAAACCACTGTTTGGGCGCACGGCAAGGCTCAGAAGGGAAGGAGCGCCATTTCACTTTTTGAATGAAAAATTAGCTCCAATCTTTAGCGGACACCATGTCGCGTTTGGAGAGCCCCTGTGTGCCTAAACATTGGAGCTCCCCCACAAGTGACCCCATTTTGGAAACTAGACCACCCAACGAAGTTATCTAGATGCATATTGAGCACTTTGAACCCCCAGGTGCTTCACAAATTGATCCATAAAAATGAAAAAGTACTTTTTTTCACAAAATTTTTTATTTAACCTCAATTTTTTTCATTTTCACATGGGCATCAGGATAAAATGGATGCTAAAATTTGTTGGGCAATTTCTCCTGAGTACACCGATACCTCATATGTGGGGGTAAACCACTGTTTGGGCGCACGGCAAGGCTCGGTAGGGAAGGAGTGCCATTTGACTTTTTGAATGGAAAATTAGCTCCAATCGTTAGCGGACACCATGTTGCGCATGGAAGGTATGTAGTGTATGTCAGGTTGGTGTGTGTGGTGTAGTATGCACCACACACACACACCAACCTGACGTACACTATACCACACCACACACCAACCTGACGTACACTACACCATATACACCAATCTGACACACTACGCCAGGTTGGTGTGTGTGGTGTAGTGTACGTCAGGTTGGTGTGTGGTGTAGTGTACGTCAGGTTGATGTGTGTGGTGTAGTGTACACCACACACACACCAACCTGACGTACACTATACCACACCACACACCAACCTGACGTACACTGTGCCATACACACCAACCTGACACACTACGTCAGGTTGGTGTGTGTGGTGTAGTTTATGTCAGGTTGGGGTGTGGTGTAGTGTACGTCAGGTTGGTGTGTGTGTGTGTGTGTGTGTGTGTGTGTGTGTGGTGTTGTGTATATCAGCCTGGTGTGGGCGAGTTCTGTAGGGGAATGTCAGGATGTGTTTAGTCCACGGACGTGTGATGAATTCTGAAGCATTCATTCAAACACAGTCCAGGTTTGTCGGGACACGTTTCACATTGGAAACGAGTTTCCCTTCTTATCCCCGTTTTATAGCATACCCGGCACCTTTTTTTTGCTCTCCCCTCACAGGGAAAATGTTGCCCTGGTACCATACGGGAAACTTCAGTTCCAGGGGTGCTGGGGCCCGCTCCTTCCTCGTCTCCAAACATCAGGGCCTTTATCACCGCCTCCTGGAACTGAAGGAAGGTGTTGTTGGTCTGGCCTGCACATCGTGATAGCACGTATGCGTTATACAGTGCCATTTGTACGATGTGTACAGCCAGTTTTTTTATACCACACCTTCGTCTTCCGCATGGCACTATAGGGCTGGAGGACTTGATCAGAAAGATCAACTCCCCCCATGTGTTTGTTGTACCCCAGGGCACAGTCCGGTTTGTGGACCTGTGCTGGGGTACCTCGAACGGTGGTGGCCGTGGTGCCAGGACCATGGATTGTTGTCAAGAAAAAGACATCCCTTTTGTCTTTGAACTTGACCACAAGCATGTTGCCACTACATTGGGCTCGGATCTCACCTTTTGGGAGAGTCTGCTCAATTAGCGACAAAGGGAGACCCCTCTTGTTTCTGCGCACGATACCGCAAGCGACGGTAGCTCTGGCAGAGAGGGATTGAAAGTATGGGATGCTTGTATAAAAGCTATCAACGTACAGATGGTAACCTTTATCAAGCAGTGGGTGGACCAAATCCCACACTATTTTCCCACTCACCCCCAGAGCAGGTGGACATTCTGGGGGCTGGATACTGCTGTCCTTTCCTTGATAAACCCTAAAGCTGAGAGTGTACCCTGAGGTACTCTCACACAGCTTGTAGAGTTTTATCCCATACCTCGCTCTTTTGCTGGGTAGGTACTGATGGAACTGAAGCCTCCCTTTGAAGTGGATGAGGGATTCATCCACACAAATTTCCCTTTAGGGAATGTACACTTCAGCAAACTTGTTGTCTTGTTGTCGATGACCGGCTGAATTTTGAACAGTCTATCAAAATTCGGGTCACCGCGGGGAAGGATGTCCGTATTGTCCCTAAAGTGGAGAAATGTATGAATCGTCTCAAAACGCTTGCGAATCATAACCATGCCAAATATTGGAGTTTGATATAAAATATCAGTACTCCAGTATTGGCGAATTTCTGGTTTCTTCACAATCCCCATGTGAAGGACCAGTCCCCAATATTTCATCATTTCTACGGAGTCAACGGGATTCCAAGTAGTAAATGATGAACTTGGGTTTTCGGCAACAAAATGCAGGGCATACAAATTTATTTGCTCCACCATGAGACTGACGATTGACTCAGAGAAAAAGACTTTGAAAAAGTCTATTACCCTGAGGTTGGCAGTCACAAATTGGATTCCTGATTGGGGAATGAAATCAGGAATCCGTGGAGCAAAATTTTCAGGGACGGGGGTCCAGGTGGGGGCACTAGTGCTAGGTTGTGCGTAACTAACACTAGGTTGGGGGTTACTTACACTTGGCTCCGGCTCTCCTCCCCTGGGCTCCGGCTCTCCTCCCCTGGGCTCCGGACGATTTCTCGTCCTGCGACATCTTGGGGGTGGCGAGTCCGTGTCACTGGAGGAGGAAGCGTGGGAGGAATACAGAAAAGTGGGGTACTATCCCTCACTATCAGCATTGGAGGCAAGAAAGGAATATTCCTCCTCAGCTGAGTACAGCCTTTGTGACTGGGATGACTGGGATGAGCGGGACATTGTGTGTGTGGTGTGTGTAAAAAAAACCTAAACTTTATTATAGTGTGCGTGTGTGTGTATGTGCGAGTGTTTCTACTGCAGGAGGGGGCTGTCAGGTGTGGGGGGGGGGGCTGTCAGGCGTGGGGGGCTGTCAGGCGCGGGGGGCTGAGGCGATGCAGCAGATGGAATCAGTGGCAGCAGCAGGGGGGTGATCAGGGGGATGGGGGGTGATCAGGGGTGCAGGTTGTGATCAGGTGTGCAGGTTGTGATCAGGGGGGCAGGTGGTGATCACCGGGGGACAGGAGGGGGCTGCCAGGCACGGGGGGCAGAGGCAATGCAGCAGCAGATGGAATCGGCATCAGCAGGGGGGTGATCAGGGGGACAGGGGGTGATCAGTGAGGCAGGGGGTGATCAGGGGATGATCAGGGGAGCAGGGGGTGATCTGGGGGGTAGGGGGTGATCACCGGGGGACAGGAGGGGGCTGTCAGGGGCGGGGGGGCAGAGGCGATGCTGCAGCAACAGATGGAATCGGCAGTAGCAGGGGGGTGATCAGGGGGACGGGGGGGTGATCAGGGGGACGGGGGGGTGATCAGGGGGACGGGGGGGTGATTAGTGAGGCAGGGGGTGATCGGGGGCAGGGGGTGATAAGGGGAGCAGGGAGTGATCAGGGGGCAGGGTGTAATCACCGGGGACAGGAGGGGGCTGTCAGGTGCAGGGGGGCAGAGGCGATGCTGCAGCAGCAGATGGAATCGGCAGCAGCAAGGTGGTGATCAGGGGGACGGGGGGTGATCAGGGAGGTAGGGGGTGATCAGGGGGCAGGGGGTGATCAGGAGGGCAGGGGGTGATCAGGAGGGCAGGGGATGATCAGGGGGGCAGGGGATGATCACCGGGGGACAGGGGGTGATCACCGGGGGACAGGAGGGGGCTATCAGGTGTGGGAGGGCAGAGGCGATGCAGCAGCAGCAGATGGAATCAGCGGCAGCAGCAGGGGGGTGATCAGGGGGGCCGGGGGTGATCAGGGGTCAGGGGGTGATCACCGAGGGGCAGGAGGGGGCTGTCAGGCGCGGGGGGGCTGAGGCAATGCAGCAGGAGCAGATGAAATCTGTGGCAGCAGCAGGGGGGTGATCAGGGGGGCGGGGGGTGATCAGGGGGGACAGGGGATGATCAGGGGGTGCTCAGGGGGGCAGGGGGTGATCAAGGGGGTAGGGGGTGATCAAGGGGGCAGGGGGTGATCACCAGGGGCAGGCGGGGGCTGTCAGGAGCTGGGGGAGCTGAGGTGATGCAGCTGATGGAGCTGGCAGCAGCAGCGGGGGGGGTGAAAAGGGGGGCAGGGGGTAAGATCAGGGGGGAAGGTGATCAGGGGGCAGAGCACGGAGGTGGACGGCAGAGAGGGGAGTACCTTACGTCAGCAGGAGCAGCGGCAGAGGCGGCAGCAGGAGCAGCGGCGGCGATCGGTGGCAGGTATGACAGGAGGGAGCTCGTTCTCCAGCTTCCAGCAACGGGATGAGTCTGGAGAACGAGCGCTGACATGTTTTACTCCTCCCCTCCAGATCTGATTGGGGAGCTAGCGTCACATGGACGCTAGCTCCAATCAGAGCTGGAGGGGGTGACAAAAAGGTCACCCGGAGCGATCGTAGACCCAGGGGGGGCAAAGCCACCCCCCCTGGGGTGAAGTACAGGTCCCCCTGCACCTGCGGGTCTGGTGACATTTCAATGACCCCGGTCACCCGACCCGCAGGGAAGAGTTCCCGCCATGTTTCCACATAGGTGTCACAGGTCGGATTGGCACCGACTTTCATGACGCCTACGTGGCATCATATGTTGGGAAGGGGTTAATTATTTTTCATTATATATATACACTCACTGGCCACTTTATTAGGTACACCTGTCCAACTTCTTGTTAACACTTAATTTCTAATCAGCCAATCACATGGCGGCAACTCAGTGCATTTAGGCATGTAGACATGGTCAAGACAATCTCCTGCAGTTCAAACCGAGCATCAGTATGGGGAAGAAAGGTGATTTGAGTGCCTTTGAACGTGGCATGGTTGTTGGTGCCAGAAGGGCTGGTCTGAGTATTTCAGAAACTGCTGATCTACTGGGATTTTCACGCACAACCATCTCTAGGGTTTACAGAGAATGGTCCGAAAAAGAAAAAAAATCCAGTGAGCGGCAGTTCTGTGGGCAGAAATGCCTTGTTGATGCCAGAGGTCAGAGGAGAATGGGCAGACTGGTTCGAGCTGATAGAAAGGCAACAGTGACTCAAATCGCCACCCGTTACAACCAAGGTAGGCCTAAGAGCATCTCTGAACGCACAGTGCGTCGAACTTTGAGGCAGATGGGCTACAGCAGCAGAAGACCACACCGGGTACCACTCCTTTCAGCTAAGAACAGGAAACTGAGGCTACAATTTGTACAAGCTCATCGAAATTGGACAGTAGAAGATTGGAAAAACGTTGCTTGGTCTGATGAGTCTCGATTTCTGCTGCGACATTCGGATGGTAGGGTCAGAATTTGGCGTAAACAACATGAAAGCATGGATCCATGCTGCCTTGTATGGAGCATCTTTGGGATGTGCAGCCGACAAATCTGCGGCAACTGTGTGATGCCATCATGTCAATATGGACCAAAATCTCTGAGGAATGCTTCCAGCACCTTGTTGAATCTATGCCACGAAGAATTGAGGCAGTTCTGAAGGCAAAAGGGGGTCCAACCCGTTACTAGCATGGTGTACCTAATAAAGTGGCCGGTGAGTGTATATATATATATATATATATATATATATATATATATATATATATATATATATATACAGTATATATAATATATAAAACTGAATGTGTGTGTGTATGTGTGTATGTCCGGGATTGGCATCTGCACCGTCGCAGCTACAGCCACAAAATTTTGCACAGTCACACGTCTGGACCCTGAGAGCGTCATAGGCTATGTTGTGTGGCGAAATTTTAACCCCACGCATTCCAATTCACCAAACCCAAACAATTTTGCCCCTATCTAGATAATGGGGAAAAAGTGAAAGGAAAAGTGTTGGAGGCAAATTGACAGCTGCCAGATGTGAACAAAGGGGACTTAAAGAGTGAGAGTGATGGCACCAAAGAGTATATACCATACAGTTGCTAAGGTGGGGCCCCGACATGGGATACTCACCACACACGGGGATATGAACAAACACACAAAATGCACCACACACTACCACGTGCTTGAACACATATATCACCCTCAGCACACATTTCACCACACATACACCAACCTCGCCACATAAAAGTCGAAACACAAAAGTCGTCGCTCAAAACTCGCCACTTGCAAAACTCGTCACATGCAAAACTAGGCTCACGCAAAACTCGCCACACGTGCAAAACTCACCTCATGGAAAACTCGCCACACGCAAAACTTGCACACGTGGAAAAATTGCCACATGCACAAAAGTTGCAACACATGCAAAAGTTGCCTCACACAAAACTTGCACATACTCAAAACACACCACACATAAAACTCGCCATGCGCAAAACTTGCTGCACACAACTTGCTACACTAACCTGTCACATGCAACTCGACACACAAAAAGTTGCTACACGCATGTCGCCACACAAAACTCATCTCACAAAAGTCGCTACATGCATGTCGCCACACGCAACTCAACACACACAACTTGACACATGAAACTCGCCCTAAAACACACACAAGTCTGGTATTATCCTTCAAAAATAAAAATCTGATTAATAAGCAGACAAACTACAAGAGCAACAAATGTACCATATAGGAAATACGGCAGCTTTCAGTCACATGACCTGTCTATTATGTGTATGTGTGAGCTAATATATACTGCCAGGGGGGAGGGCTTCCTGTTGGCTGGGGATTTATCAGGCTGCCAATATAGCTTACAAATACTGAGGTAAAAATACTGACCAAATAATTTGTGAACGCGGTCTAATACAGGAGGAGATGACATACAGATATATACTATATACAGGGGAGATGACACACAGATATATACTATATACAGGAGAGATGACACACAGATATATACTATATACAGGGGAGATGACACACACATATATACTATATACAGGGGAGATGACACACAGGTATATACTATATACAGGAGGAGATGACACACTGGTATATACTATATACAGGGGAGATGACAAACAGGTACATACTATATACAGGGGAGATGACACACAGGTATATACTATATACAGGGGAGATGACACACAGGTATATACTATATACAGAAGGAGATGACACACAGGTATATATTATATACAGGAGGAGATGACATACAGGTACATACTATATACAGGTGGAGATGACATACAGGTACATACTATATACAGGGGAGATGACACACAGATATATACTAGATACAGGAGGAGATGACACAACACACAGATATATACTATATACAGGAGGAGATGACACAGGTATATACTATATACAGGGGAGATGACACACGTATATACTAACAGGAGGAGATGACACACAGATATATACTATATACAGGAGCAGATGACATACAGGTACATACTATATACAGGGGAGATGACACACAGGTATATACTATATACAGGGGAGATGACACACAGGTATATACTATATACAGAAGGAGATGACACACAGGTATATATTATATACAGGAGGAGATGACATACAGGTACATACTATATACAGGAGGAGATGACACACTGGTATATACTATATACAGGGGAGATGACATACAGGTACATACTATATACAGGGGAGATGACACACAGGTATATACTATATACAGGGGAGATGACACACAGGTATATACTATATACAGAAGGAGATGACACACAGGTATATATTATATACAGGAGGAGATGACATACAGGTACATACTATATACAGGTGGAGATGACATACAGGTACATACTATATACAGGGGAGATGACACACAGATATATACTAGATACAGGAGGAGATGACACAACACACAGATATATACTATATACAGGAGGAGATGACACAGGTATATACTATATACAGGGGAGATGACACACGTATATACTAACAGGAGGAGATGACACACAGATATATACTATATACAGGAGCAGATGACACACAGGTACATACTATATACAGGAGGAGATGACATACAGGTATATACTATATACACGAGGAGATGACACACAGGTATATACTATATACAGGAGATGACATACAGGTACATACTATATACAGGAGATGACACACAGGTATATACTATATACAGGAGCAGATGACACACAGGTATATACTTTATACAGGAGGAGATGACTTACAGGTATATACTATATACAGGAGGAGATGACACACGTATATACTATATACAGGAGGAGATGACATACAGGTATATACTATATAAAAGAGGAGATGACACATAGGTATATAGAGGAGGAGATGACATACAGCAGCAGGGGCGGATTATCAGAGGGTCAATATGGGCGGTAGCCCAGGGCCCAGTGGTGTGGGGGGGCCTTGGGCTACCGCACAGATTGACCCTCTGATAATCCGCCCGAGTACTGTGAATGCCCGCCGGCATTTATGTGCCCCCGGACCCGGTGGGCAGAGAGAAGGGGCCGCATCGGGCCAATTGGAGGCTGGCAGCTGAAGTCGGCCGCAGCGCACACATCCCCGGTGTCTGACGTCATTGTCAGTCGCCGGCGAGTGTGCGCTGCTGAAGGGAGCTCGCCGCGTGGAGCGCTGGTAAGGTGAGGAGACTGTTTTTTGTTTTTGTTTTTGATAAGCTAACGGTGGACTGTGGACACATTGGGGGCAATGCTGGAGGACACACTGGGGCAATGTTGGTGACACTGGGGCAGATTGCTGGACACATTGGGGGCAATGCTGGAGACACTGGGGCAGATTGCTGGACACACTTTGGGCAATGCTGGAGACACTGGGGCAGATTGCTGGACACACTGGGGGCAATGCTGGAGACACTGGGGCAGATTGCTGGAGACACTGGGGCAGATTGCTGGAGACACTGGGGCAGATTGCTGGAGACACTGGGGCAATGCTGGAGACACTGGGGCAGATTGCTGGAGACACTGGGGCAATGCTGGAGACACTGGGGCAGATTGCTGGAGACACTGGGGCAATGCTGGAGACACTGGGGCAGATTGCTGGAGACACTGGGGCAATGCTGGAGACACTGGGGCAGATTGCTGGAGACACTGGGGCAATGCTGGAGACACTGGGGCAGATTGCTGGACACACTGGGGGCAATGCTGGAGACACTGGGGCAGATTGCTGGAGACACTGGGACAGATCGCTGGAGACACGGGCAGATTGCTGGAGACAATGGGGCAATGCTGGAGACACTGGGGCAATGCTGGAGACACTGGGGCAATGCTGGAGACACTGGGGCAGATTGCTGGACACACTGGGGCAATGCTGGAGGACACACTGGGGCAGATTGCTGGACACACTGGGGCAATGCTGGAGGACACACTGAGGCAGATTGCTGGACACACTGGGGCAATGCTGGAGGACACACTGGGGCAGATTGCTGGACACACTGGGGCAATGCTGGAGGACACACTGGGGCAGATTGCTGGACACACTGGGGCAATGCTGGGGGACACACTGGGGCAGATTGCTGGACCCACTGGGGCAATGCTGGAGGACACACTGGGGCAGATTGCTGGACACACTGGGGCAATGCTGGAGGACACACTGATGCAGATTGCTGTAGACACTGGGGCAATGCTGGAGGACACACTGGGGCAGATTGCTGGAGACACTGGGGCAATGCTGGAGACACTGTGGCAGATTGCCGGACACACTGGGGGCAATGCTGGAGGACACACTGGGGCAGATGATTGCTGGAGACACTGGGGCAATGTTGGAGTCACTGGGGCAATGCTGGAGTCACTGGGGCAATGCTGGAGAGTGGACACACTGGGGCAATGCTGGAGGACACACTGGGGCAATGCTGGAGGACACACTGGGGCAGATTACTGGAGACACTGGGGCAATGCTGGAGACACTGGGGCAGACTGCTGGACACACTGGGGCAATGCTGGAGGAGACACTGGGGCAGACTGCTGGACACACTGACGGCAATGCTGGACATACTGGGGCAGATTGCTGGACACACTGGGGGTAATATGCTGGAGACACTGGGGCAGATTGCTGGACACACTGGGGACAATGCTGGACAATTGGACATACTGGGGCAGATTGCTGGACACACTGGTGGTAATATGCTGGACACACTGGGGCAATGCTGGACATACTGGGGCAGATTACTGGACACACTGGTGGTAATATGCTGGACACACTAGGGCAGATTGCTGGGCACACTGGGGCAGATTGCTGGACACACTGTCTGGGGGCAATATGCTGGAGTCAGACACTGGGGCAGATTGCTGGACACACTGGGGCAGATTGCTGGATACTTGGGCAATATGCTGGACATACTGGGGCAGATTGCTGGACACACTGGGGGTAATATGCTGGACACACTGGGGCAGATTGCTGGACACACTGGGGGCAGGACAGGAGGCATGGGCAGAATGTAGACACGGGGCATCATTGGAGACACGGGGCAGAATGAAAGACATGGGGCAGGATTGGATCATGGGGCAGGAGAATACGATGGAGACAGATGGGGCAGGATGGGGAGATCATATGGTGTAGAATGGATACTCATGAGTGCAGGATGAGAGAACATATGGCTGGAGTCAGGAATGAGACACACGGGGCCAGGGTGGGGAATATTATTACCATAGGGGCTAATTAAGGGATATTATTACTGCAGTGATGTATTTATTTTATTTTTTGAGTATACTGTTTTAAATGGGGGGGGCGGTCCTGTTACTGTGCAGAGTGACACTTTATCGCCTTTTTTTCTCCATGTGGTGTAATGTAGAAGTTGTGAAAAATTAAGTAATGTGTTCTGCAAGCAGAGCTCGAGATAACTGTGTTATTTCCTGCAGAAACGAGTCCTGGCTGGAAGAAATGATGGCGGTCTGTGCTGGATGAAAGATGAAGGACTTCACCTAGAGACGTCACTGGTGAGTCAGTGTTACCTATACACTGACACTATACACTATACTATATACAGAGGTCCTGTGTACAATGTCACCAGTGATCACTGTATTACCTATACATTATATACAGAGCTCCTGTGTATAATGTCACCAGTGATCTCTGTATTACCTCTACACAGACACTGCATACTAAGTACAGATCTCCTGTGAATACTGGCACTTATGGTGATAGTATTGTGTTTTTTTTTTTTTTAATTACTGATCAGTATTGTAGTATTCAGTCACTATGTGATGGTAATATGTGGTCTGGAAATGGTGTTGTGGTATTTGTCCCTTGAATGTGCTATTTGGTCACCAAGTGGTGGTAATGTGTGGTCTTGACATGGTGCAGTGGTATTTGTTCCTTGTATGTGATATTATTCGATCACTGTGGTTGTAATTTGTGGTCTGGTCATGGCGCGGTGGTATTTGTTCCTTGTATGTGGTGATATTGGTCAAAATATACCTAAATTTTATTGCAGATTTTAACAAATATTTAATAGGTTACAGTAGAGTAGGGCACGGCCATTTTTCTGGAATAATCTGGTTCGGGTATAACATGACCCCCCCCCGTCACATGACCCCCCCCCCGTCACATCACCGGGGGGGCCAACAGTGTCTGAACAGCCCGGGGCCCTGGCTACCCTTAATCCACCCCTGCTGCCCTCCGGGTCCGGGGGCACATAAATGCCGGCGGGCATTCACAGTACTCGGGCGGATTATCAGAGGGTCAATCTGTGCGGTAGCCCAAGGCTCCCCCACACCACTGGGCCCTGGGCTACCGCCCATATTGACCCTCTGATAATCCGCCCCTGAGTCAGACTGACAGCGGCATTTAACATGTTTACACTTTCATTTTTTTCCTACCATTCTTTCAAGTGCCATAACTTTTTTTTATTGATAGAGCAGTAGGAGAGCTTTCTTTTTGAGGGACAAGTTCTTTTGAATTACATCATTCATTTTATCACATATGTACAGAAAAATGGTAAAAAAGAATGCAAGTGTTGTGAAAAAATAAAAAGCTAAATTTTGCCACATTTCTTTTGTTTCTATGACGTGACGTTCCAGCGATATAGTTACGATCTCGCTGTGTCTGACACGCTACTGCGATCAGGGACCCCGCTGAGAATCGTACGTCGTAGCAGATCGTTTGAAACTTTCTTTCGTCGTCAAGTGTCCCGCTGTGGCGGCATGATCGCATCGTGTAACAAAGGCTTCTACATCGCAAATACTTCATGAAATTATCGCTCCAGCGCCGTGCATTGCAAAGTGTGACCGCAGTCTACGACGCTGGAGCGATAATGGAGCGACGCTGGAGCGTCACGGATTGTGCCGTCGTAGCGACCAAAGTGCCACTGTGAGACAGTACCCTTACGTGAGATAAAAATAACATGATTCTCCTGTTCAGTACAATTACAGTCATATCAAACTGATTAGTTTTTTTTTCCATATTTTAAAGTTTAAAAAAAAAAAAATCCAGAGCCTTTGCAAACCCCCCCCCCCCCCCAAAAAAAAAAAAGAAGCAAAAACACAAAATTTTCTGAAACCCATATTTTTAATTTTTCCATCCATGGAGTCTGTGAAGGATTGTATTTTGCACGCTGAACTGTAGTTTTAATACTATTTTGGGGTAGATATAACATAATAGCTTTCTATTGAATATTATAGGGAAGTGCAGTAATCAAAACCTGCAAGCCAGCTGTTTTGATTTTTTTTCTTTTCAATTCAATGTATTGTTTAAATTTTTTTATATTTTGATGGATTAGACCATTTTTGTACACAGATTATTCCATTTTTTTACATGAGGATATCAAATTATTTACTTTTTTTCATTTGCTTTGTTTACTTTTGTATGGGTAAAGGGAGGAGGGGAGGTGGTGATTTAAACTTTTATATACTGAAATAACGTTTAAAACAAAAAAATTTAAGTTAGCCAAGAATGACTCTTCCAGACGCTCCATGCACCCTTGGTGTGGTCAAACATTTAAATACTCCTTCCAGCCTACTTGTTTTAGGCCAGTCTCACACGTCCAGATAATTCCGGTACCGGAAAAAATCGGTACCGGAGTTATCCGTGTCCGTGTGTCCGTGAGCTCACGTAGGCCATCCGTGTGGCACACGTGCGGCAGCCGTGTGCCGCCTGGGTACCACACGGACTGTGCAGGAGAGACAGCGTTAAAGTTTAGCGCTGTCCCCTGCATCGTGCTGAAGCCGCGATTCATATCTTCTGTGCAGCAGCGTTTGCTGTAAAGAAGATATGAATAATCCATTTTTTTAGTGGTATTTCGTGTTTAAAATAAAGCTCCATGTCTACACCCCCTGTGCGCCCCCCCACTGTTCTGAAAATACTCACCCGCCTCCCTCGCAGTGTCCTGTCCTGGCCGCAGCTTCTCCTGTATGCGGTCACGTGGGGCCGCTCATTTACAGGAATGAATATGCGTCTCTACCCCTATGGGTGACCGCATACAGTAGAAGGTGCGGCCAGGACAGGAAGCAGCGACAGCCAACGAGGGAGCCGGGTGAGTATTTTCAGAACAGCGGGGGGGCGCACAGGGGGTGGGGACATGGAGCTTTATTTTATCGCGGCTTCAGCACCATGTGGGGGGGACAGCTCTTACTGGAGCGCTGTCTCCTGCACGCCACACGAAGAACGTCCGTGTGCGGTACGTGTTTTACACGGACCCATTGACTTAAATGGGTCCGTGTAATACGTGTAATACGTGCGCTCCCACGAACACTGACATGTCTCCGTGTTTGGCACACGGAGACACGGTCCGCAAAAAATCAATGACATCTGCACAGATGCATTGATTTTAATGTGTCTACGTGTGTCAGTGGCTCCGGTACGTGAGGAAACTGTCACCTCACGTACCGGAGCCACTGACTTGTGAAACCGGCCTTAAATGTATTTCCACCATTCCTTGGCTCTATAAAGACAGCACTGTCAATCAAAAAATCAGGCTGCAATTAATAATTTGAAGAGGACCGTGACTGCAAGGCTAGAAAGCCCAACCCCTATGACTGAAGGAGAAGATATGTAATGCAATTACCTAAGCATAGTGTTGTTTTGTTTTTCTTTATTAAATACATGGTCTTCTCAAGAAAAATTTCCCCACATTGCATCACTAATAACACATTGGGGCAGTTTCAGGGCCGTATTTGCCACTAGGCACTTGAGGGCACATTTTTTTTCTTTCTTTTTTTTTTATAAAGTCCGGGGTCACAGGGTGGGAGGATGGGGGAGCCGAGCCATGCATACAGGATGGAAGGATGGGGGAGCCATGCATACAGGATAGGAGGATGGACGAGCCGAGCCATGCATACAAGATGGTAGGATGGGGGAGCCATGCATACCGGGTGGGAGGATGGGGGAGCCATGCATACAGGATGGGAGGATGGGGGAGCCATACATACAGGATGGGGGAACCGAGCCATGCATACAAGATGGGAGTATGAGTGAGCCCAGTAATGCATACAAGATGGGAGGATGGGGGAGCCGAGCCATGCATACAAGATGGGAGTATGGGGGAGCCGAGCCATGCATACAAGATGGAAGGATGGGGGAGCCGAGCCATGCATACAAGATGGGAGGATGGGGGAGCCTAGCCATGCATACAAGATGGGGGAGCTGAGCCATGCATGGAGGATGGGGGACGTGTATGAGGAAACAGTACTGGGGAATGGGGGACATGTATGAGGAAACAGTATGGGGGAATGGAGGGCATATATGAGGAAACAATATGGGGGATGGGTGCAGACAGTATGGGGAGCGAACGAGCGAATGTGTGTGGACACAGTATGAGTAGCGATGTGAAAAATGGATGTGGACAGAGTACGGGGAGTGAGGGTGATGGGATGTGTGCAGACAAAGTATGGGGAGTCAGGTTAGCAGGCAGTATAGAAAGTGAGGGGGTAAATATATGAGGAGACAGGATGGTGAACGGGGGGATGTGAGAGGAGACAGTATGAGGATGGAGGGGAATAGTGTGAGGAGACAGTATGGGGGCAGAAAAGTGAGTGGACACAGAATAGAAACTGAGTAGTGGGGGCGTAGCATGGAGGGGACAGTGTAAGGGCACAGCCAGGAGGGGACAGTATACCAAGGAGGGGGAGTGTGATGAGAGAGTACAGTATAAATACTGAGCCCTATAGAGGACACAGTGTGAGAGGACAATATGAAGAGGGGGCCGGTATGGAAAGGAGAGGTCAGTGTGAAGAGCATGTACCATAAGAGGGACAGTGTGGGAGTCATATTTTGTGCAGACAATATAATGAGGGGCAATTTTTTATTCAGGAGCATTATAATGACCCTTGCATCTTTAAGGGCGTCATGTGGAGATTTTCTGCAAAAGAGCGGAGAAGATGTAAGTCTGCAGAGATGGCTGTGGATGAGAAAATTCATCATGGGATCTGGACAAGATGAAGAAAAGAAGAACGGCTCCAGAGGTGACGTCATCTATAAGGTACCTGGATGTAAATGTTATTTGTGATACTAACTAACTCTCATTTTTTTATTTATGTTAGGAGCATTAAAGGGGATGTCCAGGTTTGTGATGAGTCTGCAGTCATTCTTTGTGACTGCAGACTTCTGAATTCTCACAGAGAGCATTAGGGAGAGTAGCTCGTCGGTACATGACTAAGTGTGCAAATCACATATGTCCTGTGGGGGGGAGGGCACCAAAATGAATTCTTGTCCCTGGTGCCAGAAACCCTAGATACACCTCTGCCGGTATGCCACTGCGAGCGGTGATTACCGGGTCCGTGGAGGGATGTCTGTGCACAGGCAGTGAGGCAGGGACTGAGGGTGTGCACAGAGAGAATGGAGACCAGGAGACTTCCCGTCCCAGTCTACGTCGTAACCTGGAGCCTCATTATCATAGGAATATGTCAGTTAATAAATTGTTTTCCTAAAGCTTTATAGTGTAGTTTTAGGTCAGAAAGGGATGGTTAGGGATGAGCTAGGAAGGTGCAGGGGACAGGTAGTGATGGCTACTTGCGGACATGTGCGGCACTTGCGGTTTTGCATTTGCGGTGATACAAAAACACTGCTAGCAGTGTTTTTTTCCATTGCTGCAAGTACCACATTTGCCGGATCCCGACAAAACCGCATGTTCTGTCTCCGCCATCTAAATTGTTACCTCCATTATCTGTTTGTATAATTTGCAGTTTCTCAGCCAGTATACAGGACTTGATATATTCATACCTTTATCTGTAGTGCTTTGGCTCCCTCTAGCGGTCAGAGATATGTTGACTGTTCTATTTTTCTGCTATGTATTTTTTATGTCTGATCCTCCTTTGCAATGCATTATGGTAGCTCAGCCCACATTTCCCTCCAGTTTTCATTCACTTCCTCTAGTTTGCCTTCCAGGGAAGACGCTTACACTTCATTCCCCTTGCGATTGCATTGCCGGTATGTCTTTATGTTTTTCTCTAGATAATTCCTGCTCTATATTAGCCTAGCCTAACCAGTTGTACTCCTAGTTCAGTTACTAGCCTTCTAAATGTAATGCATAACGTTTATCATGTGTAGTATGTATTTGTTCCCTACCATGCACTGATTCTATGTATATCATTGTTCACAGTTTCACCGCATCAATATACCAATACGTTTAATAAAGCACAGACTCAACCACAGTCTCCTTATTGGACCCGGTATAGCGGTTTAGCTGACTGGATAGCTACATGAGCCTGCCTCATTTAGTGAGGACAGAACAGTGAAACGGCAGCCATCCAACTAGTGGGATTCAAGTCACCGGCTACAGAGACTAAATACAGCTACAGCAATCTCTGCACAGCCAAGCACTTTCCCAAGATACCATGTCTCACAAATCGCATAGAACAAGATCTGTTACTTCCGTTTCCTCAAAGACAACATCCATCACCAGCGCGGTTGCCATTGCCCGCGCAAATGCTGAAGCCGCCAAAATACGAGCGAGCTTTGCTGACCAAGAGATGCAACTTAAATTAGAAAAAGCACGCCTAGATGATGAAGAGAGAAGGTCACGCTTAGAGAGAGCACGCATAGATCATGAGAGAGCCGATCAAGAGAGAAGGATGCAGTTAGAAAAGGCACGTGTGGATGCCGCCTTAGAAAGCCTAGCAGCAAAAAGGGAAGCTGCCGCAGCCCTCGCTGAAGCGGAATCGCTAGAAGCCGCGCAAAGCCCTAAGCTGCATAGCCAAAGCAGTACGTCAAGTCTGGAGTTTCCACTACAAGACACACCACAACGCACATCTCAGTATGTTAATGAACTTCCTGATCCAAACTATAACCCTGAACCAGCACCAGAACGAGAATACGACGTCTCCAGCGAAGTGAGCGAGAGTCACCACGAGGCTCAGCTCCAGGACAGAAACAAACTCGAAAACGTGAGACAAAACGACTCTGCTAATGACTACCTTGCCCCTCACCAGGTAACCAACGTGGATCACCCTGCTGACACACCGTACGTCAGACCGAAGCAATACGACACCGGCTGGCGCCACCCTGAGGACACTAACAGGTATGAACGCACCTCACATCACTATCAGGGCGATCCATCACCAGTGTACTCCACCGACAACCGGTTCACAACAGAATTTGCCAAGTTCTTCACACGACGTGAACTGGTTGCCAAGGGACTCATGAAATTCACTGACCAAGCTGAAGGTTACAGAGCTTGGAAAGCTTCCTTCCAAAATGTCATTAGAGACTTGGGGCTACAACACAGGGAAGAGATAGACCTGTTAGTCAAATACCTGGGAGGAGAGTCAGTCAAACACGCAGTAAGGATCAGAGACATTAATATAAACCGCCCTGAGACCGGCCTCAAAGAGATCTGGAAGAGGCTGGATGAGTGTTACGGCTCAGCAGAAGTAATAGAAAGAGCCTTGTTCAAAAGAATCGATGACTTTCTTAAAATTTCTAACAAAGGTCTCCAGAAACTTAGAGAGCTAAGCGACCTACTAAAGGAAGTCCA
The DNA here is from genome assembly GCF_051348905.1 of Ranitomeya variabilis. NCBI lineage: Eukaryota > Metazoa > Chordata > Amphibia > Anura > Dendrobatidae > Ranitomeya > Ranitomeya variabilis. Next base: position 272,353,692 of record NC_135237.1, on the reverse strand, counting down.
AGTTGCCAAATACGAGGACGACCTACAGGGACTTGCATTTCTCGACACAGCCAGAGGTGTTAACCCTATAGTCCAGAAGTTGCCCTACAATCTACAGGAGAGGTGGCTCACACATGGTTCCACGTACAAATACAAACACAGTGTTCCATTTCCCCCCTTCTCCGTTTTTGTAGACTTTATACACCAACAAGCGAGAATTAGAAACGATCCCAGCTTTGACTTTGCAATGCCATATGCCACACCGTCACCACCTGCAAATCCACGCAGAACATCTGTGGCAGTACACAAGACTTATGTTTCTTCTCCAGGTTCTAATTACAGGTCTGCTGGCTGCTCCCAATCAGAGACAAAGGTGCAGGACCCTGACAAGCAGTGCCCACTTCATCAGAAGCCTCATCCTCTCCTGAAATGCAGAGCCTTCAGAGGAAAATCTATGCCAGACCGCAGAAGCTTCCTGAAAGAGAACGGTATCTGCTACAAGTGCTGCTCGTCCACAACTCATCTAGCCAAGGACTGCAAGGTCAGTGTAAAATGCACAGAATGTGGCACCACAGACCATAACACTGCTCTACACCCAGGCCCAGCTCCATGGAGTGCACAAAACACGCCAGCTGACAGTGAGCATGGCGGGGAGGAAAGGAACACTGATACAGCTATGCCAGAGATCACTTCACAATGTACCGAGGTCTGCAAAGGGACAATAGACAGTAGGTCCTGTTCAAAAATATGCCTTGTCAGAGTATACCCAAAAGGCCATAGAGACCAGGCTGTAAGACTGTATGCTATCTTGGATGATCAAAGTAATCGATCCTTGGCTAGATCAACTTTCTTTGACCTATTCAACATCAAAGGGCCAAGCACTCCCTACTCATTAAAGACATGTGCAGGTACTGTGACAACAGCGGGCAGGAAAGCTACAGACTACCAAATCGAGTCATTAGACGGACAATTCTGCCTACCACTACCTACGATCATCGAATGTAACCAGATCCCAGACAACAGATCTGAAATCCCTACGCCAGATGTAGCAATCCATCACGCTCACTTAAAGCAAATAGCACACCTTATACCAGAACTCGACCATCAGGCCCAGATAATTCTGCTGTTGGGGAGAGATATCCTGCAGGTTCATAAAGTGAGACGTCATATCAATGGACTCCACAATGCTCCCTATGCCCAAAAGCTAGACCTAGGATGGGTCATAATTGGCAACGTATGCTTGGGACACATGCACGCCCCATCTTCTGTGACAAGCATGCTGACAAATACATTGGAGAAAGGACGACCATCTCTGTTTCAACCTTGTAACAATGAGTTCCATGTCAGGGAACTGCCACACAGCATCCAACTGCCCAATCATTTAATAGACTTTACTCACGACAGCAGTATAGTGTCGGGAAGCTATGAGGATCAGTTAGGGTGCACAGTCTTCCAGAGAACTAAACAGGACAACCAAGTGGCAATGTCGGTAGAGGACAAGTTGTTCTTAGAGGTAATGGACAAGGGACTCGTTAAAGATGAGACCAACAGCTGGGTCGCACCTCTTCCCTTCAAAACCCACAGACCACGTCTACCGAACAACAAAAATCAGGCATTACAACGTTTCTCCTCTCTCAAACGTAATCTGCAAAAGAAACCAGAGATGAAAGATCACTTTTTCTCCTTCATGTCAAAGATTTTTGAAAACTGTCACGCAGAACTAGCTCCCACTCTCAAAGACTCTGAAGAATGCTGGTTCCTACCCATGTTCGGAGTATACCACCCTAAGAAACCAGGCCAGATTAGAGTCGTGTTCGATTCCAGTGCCAAATTTAATGATGTCTCCCTAAATGACGTTCTACTAACAGGACCAGACCTCAATAACAAACTGCTGGGAGTACTTACGCGCTTCCGTAAGGATTCCATTGCCTTCATCGCTGACATCCAGCAAATGTTCCATTGTTTCCTTGTGAGAGAGAGAGACAGGAACTTCCTAAGATTCTTCTGGTACAGAGACAATGATCCTACTAAAGAAGTCACAGAGTACCGCATGAGAGTGCACATCTTCGGCAACAGTCCTTCCCCTGCCGTCGCCATTTACGGACTCAAAAGGTCAGCTCAGGAAGGAGAAGCAGAATACGGAGAAGATGTCAGAAGATTCATAGAAAAGGACTTTTATGTCGACGACTGTCTCAGAGCAATGCCTTCAATTGAGACTGCCATCAGTCTTCTCAGGAGAGCCCAGGACATGCTTGCCTGCTCGAACCTTAGGCTTCATAAAATAGCCTCAAACAGCCAAGAGCTCATGGAAGCGTTCCCTTCTCAGGACCTATGTAATGTGTTATGATTTTCCCAATGGCAGGGAAATCAAAATAACAACGGACTAGCTCTCGGGTGATGGGAACTAAAGTGACCGTGACCTGAACCTGACACGACACTGGAAGTAGCCGGGGAGTGTTTCCTACGATGCCCTAGACACCACGCGCCAGCCGGAGATCTAACTACCCCTATCAGAGGAATATACAGGCCTGCCTTACCTCCAGAGATGAACCCCAAAAGGAGATAGCAGCCCCCCACAGATACTGACGGTGAGTCAAGAGGAAAAGACATACGTAGGATGAACAGCAGATTTAGCACAGTGAGGTCCGCTTACTAGATAGCAGAAGTACAGGAAAGAGTCACTTCACGGTCAACTTCAAAACACTACTCAAAAACACCATCCTGAAATTACTTTAAAACTCCAGTGACAACTCATGCCACTGGAGTGGCAATTCCAGTCCACGAGAGCTTCCAGCTACAGAGAGTCACATTGCAAATAGCTGGACAAAAATAGAATAAACTAGAAACAAAATTCAACTTAGCTGAACAGGATCTTGAGGCAGGAGAATGCAACAGAATGCTACTGATACATTGTTGGCCGGCATCAGACCAGCAGCCAAGCAGCCTTAAATAGGAAACTCCCCTAATGGGTGTCAACAGGTGATCAAGGATAGAAGAAGGCAAATAAGTGGCACTACCATAAAACACCACCGGGGGAGCCCACAAACAGAATTCACAACAGTACCCCCCCCTTAAGGAGGGGGCACCGAACCCTCACCAGAACCACCAGGGCGATCTGGATGAACACTATGAAATGCACGAACCAAATCAGGAGCATGAACATCAGATGCTGTCACCCAAGAATTATCCTCCTGACCATAGCCTTTCCACTTAACCAGATACTGAAGTTTCCGTCTGGAAACACGGGAGTCCAAGATCTTTTCCACCACATACTCCAACTCACCCTCAACCAGCACAGGAGCAGGAGGATCAGCAGACGGAACAACCGGCACCTCATACCTCCGCAACAATGACCGATGAAAAACATTATGAATAGTAAAAGATGCTGGGAGGTCCAAACGAAAGGACACAGGATTGAGAACCTCCAGAATCCTATAAGGGCCGATAAACCGAGGCTTAAACTTAGGAGACGAGACCTTCATAGGAACAAATCGAGAAGACAACCAAACCAGGTCCCCAACACAAAGACGAGGACCGACACGCCGATGACGATTAGTGAACTGTTGAGTCTTCTCCTGGGACAACTTCAGATTGTCCACAACCTGTCCCCAAATCTGATGCATTCTATCAACCACAGCATCTACTCCAGGACAATCCGAAGACTCCAATTGACCGGACGAAAAGCGAGGGTGAAACCCTGAATTACAAAAAAATGGAGAAACCAAAGTGGCAGAACTGGCCCGATTGTTAAGGGCAAACTCTGCCAATGGCAAAAAATCAAGCCAATCGTCCTGATCAGCGGACACAAAACACCTCAAGTAAGTCTCCAAGGTCTGATTAGTACGCTCAGTCTGGCCATTAGTCTGAGGATGGAATGCAGACGAAAAAGACAAGTCGATGCCCATCCTGGCACAGAACGCTCGCCAAAATCTAGACACAAACTGAGTACCCCTGTCAGACACTATATTCTCAGGAATACCATGCAAACGCACAACATTCTGAAAAAATAGAGGGACCAGCTCAGAGGAGGAGGGCAATTTGGGCAAAGGTACCAAGTGAACCATCTTGGAAAAACGGTCACACACCACCCAGATGACGGACATCCTACGAGAAACAGGAAGGTCAGAAATAAAGTCCATAGAGATGTGCGTCCAAGGCCTCTTAGGAATAGGCAAGGGCAACAACAACCCGCTGGCCCGGGAACAGCAGGGCTTAGCCCGAGCACAAACATCACAAGACTGCACAAAAATACGTACATCTCGAGACAAGGAAGGCCACCAGAAGGACCTAGACACCAGATCCCTGGTGCCAAAAATTCCAGGATGACCTGCCAACGCGGAAGAGTGAACCTCCGAAATAACTCTACTGGTCCAGTCATCAGGGACAAACAATCTACCAGGCGGACAGCGATCAGGCCTATCCACCTGAAACTCCTGCAAAGAGCGCCGCAGGTCTGGGGAGACAGCTGACAATATCACCCCATCCTTCAGGATGCCAGTAGGTTCGGAATCACCAGGCGAGTCAGGCTCAAAACTCCTAGAGAGGGCATCCGCCCTCACATTCTTAGACCCAGGCAGATATGAAACCACAAAGTTAAATCGAGAGAAAAACAACGACCAGCGCGCCTGTCTAGGATTCAGACGCCTGGCTGACTCAAGATAAATTAGATTTTTGTGGTCAGTCAAGACCACCACCTGGTGTCTAGCACCCTCAAGCCAATGACGCCACTCCTCAAATGCCCACTTCATGGCCAAGAGCTCCCGATTTCCAACATCATAATTTCGCTCAGCGGGCGAAAACTTTCGAGAGAAAAACGCACATGGTCTCATCACTGAGCAGTCAGGACCTTTCTGCGACAAAACTGCACCTGCTCCGATCTCGGAAGCATCTACTTCAACCTGGAACGGGAGCGAAACATCAGGCTGGCGCAACACAGGAGCAGAAGAAAAGCGGCGCTTAAGCTCCCGAAAGGCCTCCACAGCCGCAGAGGACCAATTAGCAGCATCAGCACCCTTCTTGGTCAAATCAGTCAAAGGTTTAGCAATGGCAGAAAAACCCGCTATGAATCGGCGATAGAAATTAGCAAATCCCAAGAATTTCTGAAGACTCTTTAGAGAAGTAGGTTGTACCCAATCACAAATAGCCTGAACCTTAACAGGGTCCATCTCCATAGATGAAGGGGAAAAAATATATCCCAAAAAGGAAATTCTCTGAACCCCAAAAATACACTTTGAGCCCTTCACAAATAGAGAATTAGCTCGTAAAACCTGAAAAACTCTCCTGACCTGTTGAACATGCGATTCCCAGTCCTCCGAAAAAATCAAAATATCATCCAAATACACAATCATAAATTTATCCAGATATTCACGGAAAATATCGTGCATAAAGGACTGAAAAACGGAAGGGGCATTCGCGAGACCGAAAGGCATTACCAAATACTCAAAATGGCCTTCAGGCGTATTAAATGCGGTCTTCCACTCATCCCCCTGCTTAATCCGCACCAAATTATACGCACCACGTAGATCGATCTTAGTGAACCACTTCGCCCCCTTTATGCGAGCAAAAAGATCAGTCAGTAAAGGTAACGGATACTGGTATTTAACTGTAATCTTATTCAGAAGTCGATAGTCGATACAAGGTCTCAATGAACCATCCTTTTTACCCACAAAGAAAAACCCTGCCCCCAGTGGAGACAAAGAGGGGCGAATATGACCCTTTTCCAAAGATTCTCTGATATACTCCCGCATAGCAGTATGTTCAGGTACAGACAAATTAAACAAGCGACCCTTAGGAAATTTACTACCGGGAATCAACTCAATAGCGCAGTCACACTCTCTGTGAGGAGGGAGAGAATCAGTTTTAGGCTCCTGAAAGACATCATAAAAATCTGACAGAAATGCTTGGATCTCAGAGGGAGTAGATGAAGAAATGGGAACCAAAGGTGCATCCCCATGAATCCCCTGACATCCCCAGCTCAGCACAGACATTGATCTCCAGTCCAAGACTGGATTATGAATTTGTAACCATGGTAATCCAAGTACTAATACGTCATGTAGATTATATAACACAAGGAAACGAATAATCTCCTGATGGTCTGGGGACAGATGCATAGTCACTTGTGTCCAATATTGTGGTTTATTGCTAGCCAAAGGTGTAGAATCAATACCCTTTAAGGGAATAGAAACCTCCAGAGGCTCTAAATCAAACCCACAACGCTTGGCAAAGGACCAATCCATGAGACTCAGAGCGGCGCCAGAATCCACATAAGCATCCACAGTAACAGATGATAAAGTACAAATCAATGTCACGGACAAAAGAAATTTAGACTGCAAGGTACCCATAGAAAAAGATTTATCAACCTTTTTATCAACCTTCTTTATGCGTTTAGAGCATGCTGATATAACATGAGCTGGATCTCCACAATAGAAGCACAACCCATTTTTGCGCCTGTAATTCTGTCGTTCGCCTCTAGACAATACACTATCGCATTGCATATGCTCTGGTGCCTTTTCAGAGGTCACCGCCAAATGATGCACAGGTTTTTGCTCAGAAGATACCGCCATATGGTGCACAGGTTTTTGCTCAGAAGATACCGCCATATGGTGCACAGGTTTTTGCTCAAAAGATACCGCCATATGGTGCACAGATTTTTGCTCAGAAGATACCGCCATATGGTGCACAGATTTGCGCTCCCGTAAACGCCGATCAATCTGGATAGCCAATTTCATGGCATCATTCAGACCTGTAGGCACAGGGAACCCCACCATGGCATCCTTCACGGCATCAGAGAGACCCTCTCTGAAATTAGCTGCTAGAGCGCACTCATTCCATTTAGTAAGCACCGACCATTTACGAAATTTTTGGCAGTATATCTCAGCTTCATCTTGCCCTTGAGAAAGAGCCATCAAGGCTCTCTCAGCCAAAATCTCCAAATTAGGTTCTTCATAAAGCAACCCCAAAGCCAGAAAAAACGCATCCACATTTAATAACGCAGGATCCCCTGGCGACAATGCAAATGCCCAACTTTGTGGGTCACCCCGCAATAGAGAAATAACAATTTTAACCTGTTGCGCAGGATCACCAGCAGAGTGAGATTTCAGAGACAAAAACAATTTACAATTCTCTCTGAAATTCAAAAAACGGGATCTGTCTCCGGTAAAAAATTCAGGCATAGGGATCTTAGGTTCAGACATTGGAGCACGTATAACAAAATCTTGTAAGTTCTGGACCTTTGTAGCCAGGTTATTCAGACCTGCAACCAAACTCTGTGGATCCATGATTCAAACAGGTGTAACCAAAGCCATTCAGAGATTAAGAGGAGAGGAAAAAAAAAAAGGCTGAAAACTGCAGTTTAAGCAAGGAGTACAAATAAGCACTAAGGTGCACTTTCCAAACACAGAAGGAAAAAAAAACCTTTTCATATCCTTTCCTGCTTTAGTGCATAGTTTTAACACATAGGGCCGGCCAAACTGTTATGATTTTCCCAATGGCAGGGAAATCAAAATAACAACGGACTAGCTCTCGGGTGATGGGAACTAAAGTGACCGTGACCTGAACCTGACACGACACTGGAAGTAGCCGGGGAGTGTTTCCTACGATGCCCTAGACACCACGCGCCAGCCGGAGATCTAACTACCCCTATCAGAGGAATATACAGGCCTGCCTTACCTCCAGAGATGAACCCCAAAAGGAGATAGCAGCCCCCCACAGATACTGACGGTGAGTCAAGAGGAAAAGACATACGTAGGATGAACAGCAGATTTAGCACAGTGAGGTCCGCTTACTAGATAGCAGAAGTACAGGAAAGAGTCACTTCACGGTCAACTTCAAAACACTACTCAAAAACACCATCCTGAAATTACTTTAAAACTCCAGTGACAACTCATGCCACTGGAGTGGCAATTCCAGTCCACGAGAGCTTCCAGCTACAGAGAGTCACATTGCAAATAGCTGGACAAAAATAGAATAAACTAGAAACAAAATTCAACTTAGCTGAACAGGATCTTGAGGCAGGAGAATGCAACAGAATGCTACTGATACATTGTTGGCCGGCATCAGACCAGCAGCCAAGCAGCCTTAAATAGGAAACTCCCCTAATGGGTGTCAACAGGTGATCAAGGATAGAAGAAGGCAAATAAGTGGCACTACCATAAAACACCACCGGGGGAGCCCACAAACAGAATTCACAACAGTAATGGTCTCAGAGACCTGGACCTGGGGTCAGACCCCGCACCAATGCAACGCAGCCTTGGGCTTCTCTGGAATCTACAGTCAGACACTTTCACCTTTCAGGTCAACCAGGAAGAAAGGCCTTTCACACGTAGAGGCGTCCTGTCTACCATCAACAGTCTGTACGATCCCTTGGGTTTCGCAGCTCCTGTTACTATACAAGGTAAGGCCCTACTAAGAGACTTAACTAGGGAAACATCTGACTGGGATGCACCTCTGCCACCTGATAAGAGGATCCAGTGGGAAGAGTGGAAGAACTCGTTAGCGGCACTCTCCAACCTGAATGTGCCAAGACCATACGCCCCTGTGCCATCTACTGAAATACAAAGCCAAAGACTGTACGTATTTGCAGATGCTTCTGTCAAAGCGATTGCCGCTGTTGCCTACCTGAGAACTGTAGATTCCAAATGTCAGTGCCACATTGGTTTCATTATGGGAAAGGCCAAACTCGCACCACAACCAGAGCACACTATACCCAGGTTAGAGCTTTGTGCCGCAGTCCTAGCCATTGAGTTAGCAGAGTTCATCACATCCGAAATGGATATCGACCTGACACAGGCCAAGTTCTACTCGGACAGCAAAGTAGTCCTGGGATATATCCACAACGAAACCAGGCGATTCTACGTTTATGTCAATAACAGAGTGCTACGAATCAGGAGATCAGTTCATCCAAAGCAGTGGCATTACATACCCACAGACCAGAATCCTGCAGATCATGCAACTAGAGCAGTTGACGCAAGTCGACTAGGAAGCACAACGTGGCTGTCAGGACCAAAATTATTGCACATTGAGGAATGTTTTCCAGACACCTTTGAACTAGTAGGAGAGGACTCAGATGTTGAAATCCGCCCTCAGGTGTCTACACTTCATACAATGACCTCTGTCATCCAGCTTGGATCTTGCAGGTTCGACAGATTCTCAAGTTGGAAGTCACTTACTCGAGCTATTACCTGCCTGACTCATATAGCTCGCTCATTCAAGACCACCAGAACTTGTGGCACAGAAAAATGTAAAGGTTGGCATCTTTGTAAAAATACCTATGTTACCTCCGACTTAGAGTTCTCTAGAAATCACATCATCCTCACTGTTCAAAGAGAATCCTACTTTGCAGAAATCCAATGTCTTATCAACAAAGCTCCAATACCAGTGAGCAGCGTATTGAGAAAACTCGACCCATTCATCGACAACAGTGGCCTACTGAGAGTAGGAGGCCGACTCAAAGAAGCTGAGATGGGGTTTGTGGAGAAATTCCCTCTTATACTTCCTGGAAAATGTCATGTTGCCTACCTAATCGTACAACATTACCACAATCTGGTCAAGCGCCAATGGAGACAGGTACAAAGTCTTGCAAATACTTTCCGGGACAGGTGGCGCAAACAATATTTGTCTACCCTGCAGCCACGTACGAAGTGGCAATCTACTAAACCTAATCTGAACGTAGGTGACCTTGTTCTTGTGAAAGACTGTCAAATTCACCGGAACCAGTGGCCACTTGGTCTAGTTACCGCAACGTTCCCGAGCAAGGATGGCAATGTCCGCAAAGTTGAACTAAGGATGACCAAAGGGAATGAACCTAAGACATTTTCCAGACCGGTATCTGAACTGGTCCTATTGTTGCCTTCGGAAGAAAGGAGTAGTGACATCCGTTGATGTCAGACGGGGAGTGTTCTGTCTCCGCCATCTAAATTGTTACCTCCATTATCTGTTTGTATAATTTGCAGTTTCTCAGCCAGTATACAGGACTTGATATATTCATACCTTTATCTGTAGTGCTTTGGCTCCCTCTAGCGGTCAGAGATATGTTGACTGTTCTATTTTTCTGCTATGTATTTTTTATGTCTGATCCTCCTTTGCAATGCATTATGGTAGCTCAGCCCACATTTCCCTCCAGTTTTCATTCACTTCCTCTAGTTTGCCTTCCAGGGAAGACGCTTACACTTCATTCCCCTTGCGATTGCATTGCCGGTATGTCTTTATGTTTTTCTCTAGATAATTCCTGCTCTATATTAGCCTAGCCTAACCAGTTGTACTCCTAGTTCAGTTACTAGCCTTCTAAATGTAATGCATAACGTTTATCATGTGTAGTATGTATTTGTTCCCTACCATGCACTGATTCTATGTATATCATTGTTCACAGTTTCACCGCATCAATATACCAATACGTTTAATAAAGCACAGACTCAACCACAGTCTCCTTATTGGACCCGGTATAGCGGTTTAGCTGACTGGATAGCTACATGAGCCTGCCTCATTTAGTGAGGACAGAACACCGCAAGTGCCGCACATGTCTGTAAGTCCCATAGGGAATGAATGAGGCAGAACGCAGTGTTGCCGTAAGTGATCCGTTACACGGCAGATGCGGAAAAACTGCCGGATCTGCTGCAAAAGGCTACTTTTACATTAGCGATTTATGGCAAAGTCACTGCCGATAGTGTCATACTCACCAAAGGGGGAGGCAGCACTAAAAGTGCCGAGGGCAGCAGAAACTCTAAATACGGCCCTGGGCAGTTTAATATTGAAAAATGATGTGACAGGTTCTCTTTAACCCCTTCCTGACATCTGACGTACTATCCCGTCGAGGTGGGGTGGGCCCGTATGACCACCGACGGGATAGTACGTCATACGCGATCGCCCGCGCTCACGGGGGGAGCGCGGCCGATCGCGGCCGGGTGTCAGCTGCATATCGCAGCTGACATCCGGCACTATGTGCCAGGAGCGGTCACGGACCCCCCCCGGCACATTAACCCCCGGCACACCGCGATCAAACATGATCGCGGTGTACCGGCGGTATAGGGAAGCATCGCGCAGGGAGGGGGCTCCCTGCGGGCTTCCCTGAGACCCCCGGAGCAACGCGATGTGATCGCGTTGCTCCGAGGGTCTCCTACCTCCCTCCTCGCCGCAGGTCCCGGATCCAAGATGGCCGCGGCATCCGGGTCCTGCAGGGAGGGAGGTGGCTTACCGAGTGTCTGCTCAGAGCAGACACTTGGTAAGCCTGCAGCCCTGCACAGCAGATCGCAGATCTGGCAGAGTGCTGTGCACACTGCCAGATCAATGATCTGTGATGTCCCCCCCTGGGACAAAGTAAAAAAGTAAAAAAAAATTCCCCACATGTGTAAAAAAATAAATAAAAAAAATATCCTAAATAAAGAAAAAAAAATATATATATTATTCCCATAAATACATTTCTTTTGCTAAATAAAATTAAAAAAAATAAAAGTACACATATTTAGTATCGCCGCGTCCGTAACGACCCAACCTATAAAACTGCCCCACTAGTTAACCCCTTCAGTAAACACCGTAAGAAAAAAAAAAAAAAACGAGGCAAAAAACAACGCTTTATTATCATACCGCCGAACAAAAAGTGGAATAACACGCGATCAAAAAGACTGATATAAATAACCATGGTACCGCTGAAAACGTCATCTTGTCCCGCAAAAAACGAGCCGCCATACAGCATCATCAGCAAAAAAATAAAAAAGTTATAGTCCTGAGAATAAAGCGATACCAAAATAATTATTTTTTCTATAAAAGTTTTTATTGTATAAAAGCGCCAAAACATAAAAAAAATGATATAAATGAGATATCGCTGTAATCGTACTGACCCGATGAATAAAACTGCTTTATCAATTTTACCAAACGCGGAACGGTATAAACGCCTCCCCCAAAAGAAATTCATGAATAGCTGGTTTTTGATCACTCTGCCTCACAAAAATCGGAATAAAAAGTGATAAAAAAAGTCACGTGTCCGAAAATGTTACCAATAAAAACGTCAACTCGTCCCACAAAAAACAAGATCTCACATGACTCTGTGGACTCAAATATGGAAAAATTACAGCTCTCAAAATGTGGTAACGCAAAAAATATTTTTTGCAATGAAAAGCGTCTTTCAGTGTGTGACGGCTGCCAATCATAAAAATCCGCTAAAAAACCCGCTATAAAAGTAAATCAAACCCCCCTTCATCACCCCCTTAGTTAGGGAAAAATTTAAAAATAAAAAAAAATGTATTTATTTCCATTTTCCCATTAGGGTTAGGGTTAGGGCTAGAGTTAGGACTAGAGTTAGGACTAGAGTTAGGACTAGAGTTAGGACTAGAGTTAGGGCTAGGGTTAGGGCAAGGGTTAGGGCTAGGGTTAGGGTTGGGGCTAGGGTTGGGGCTAGGGTTGGGGCTAGGGTTGGGGCTAGGGTTAGGGCTAGGGTTGGGGCTAGGGTTAGGGCTAGGGTTAGGGCTAGGGTTGGGGCTAGGGTTGGGGCTAGGGTTGGGGCTAGGGTTGGGGCTAGGGTTAGGGCTAGGGTTAGGGCTAGGGTTATTGCTAGGGTTAGGGCTAGGGTTGGGGCTAGGGTTAGGGCTACAGTTAGGGTTGGGGCTAAAGATAGGGTTAGGGTTTGGATTACATTTACGGTTGGGAATAGGGTTGGGTGTGTCTGGGTTAGAGGAGTGGTTAGGGTTACTGTTGGGATTAGGGTAAGGGGTGTGTTTGGATTAGGGTTTCAGTTATAATTGGGGGTTTCCACTGTTTAGGCACATCAGGGGCTCTCCAAACGGGACATGGCATCCGATCTGAATTCCAGCCAATTCTGCGTTGAAAAAGGAAAACAGTGCTCCTTCCCTTCAGAGCTCTCCCGTGTGCCCAAACAGGGGTTTACCCCAACATATGGGGTATCAGCGTACTCAGGACAAATTGGACATCATCTTTTGGGGTCCAAGTTCTCCTGCTACCCTTGGGAAAATACAAAACTGGGGGCCAAAAAATAAGTTTTGTGGGAAAAAAAGGATTTTTTATTTTCACGGCTCTGCGTTGTAAACTGTATTGAAACACTTGGGGGTTCAAAGTTCTCACAACACATCTAGATAAGTTCCTTGGGGGGTCTAGTTTCCGATATGGGGTCACTTGTGGGGGGTTTGTACTGTTTGGGTACATCAGGGGCTCTGCAAATGCAACGTGACGCCTGCAGACCAATCCATTTAAGTCTGCATTCCAAATGGCGCTCCTTCCCTTCCGAGCTCTGTCATGCGCCCAAACAGTGGTTCCCCCCCACATATGGGGTATCAGCGTACTCAGGACAAATTGGACAACAACTTTTGGGGTCCAATTTATCCTGATACCCTTGTGAAAATACAAAACTGGGGGCTAAAAATCATTTTTGTGAAAAAAAAAAGGAATTTTTATTTTCACGGCTCTGCGTTATAAACTGTAGTGAAACACTTGGGGGTTCAAAGTTCTCACAACACATCTAGATAAGTTCCTTGGGGGGTCTAGTTTCCAATATGGGGTCACTTGTGGGGGGTTTGTACTGTTTGGGTACATCAGGGGCTCTGCAAATGCAACGTGACGCCTGCAGACCAATCCATTTAAGTCTGCATTCCAAATGGCGCTCCTTCCCTTCCGAGCTCTGTCATGCGCCCAAACAGTGGTTCCCCCCCCACATATGGGGTATCAGCGTACTCAGGACAAATTGGACAACAACTTTTGGGGTCCAATTTATCCTGATACCCTTGTGAAAATACAAAACTGGGGGCTAAAAATCATTTTTGTGAAAAAAAAAAGAATTTTTATTTTCACGGCTCTGCGTTATAAACTGTAGTGAAACACTTAGGGGTTCAAAGCTATCAAAACACATCTAGATAAGTTCCTTAGGGGGTCTACTTTCCAAAATGGTGTCACTTGTGGGGGTTTTTAATGTTTAGGCACATCAGGGGCTCTCCAAACGCAACATGGCATCCCATCTTAATTCCAGTCAATTTTGCATTGAAAAGTAAAATAGCGCTCCTTCCCTTCCGAGCTCTGCTATGCGCCCAAACAGTGGTTTACCCCCACATATGGGGTATCGTCGTACTCAGGACAAATTGCACAACAACTTTTGTGGTCTAATTTCTTCTCATACCCTTGGGGCAATAAAAAAATGGGGGCGAAAAGATCATTTTTGTGAAAAAATATGATTTTTTATTTTTACGGCTCTGCATTATAAACTTCTGTGAAGCACTTGTTGGGTCAAAGTGCTCAACACACATCTAGATAAGTTCCTTAAGGGGTCTACTTTCCAAAATGGTGTCACTTGTACAGGGTTTCAAGGTTTAGGCACATCAGGGGCTCTCCAAACGCAACATGGCGTCCCATCTCAATTCCAGTCAATTTTGCATTGAAAAGTCAAATGGCGCTCCTTCCCTTCCGAGCTCTGCCCTGCGCCCAAACAATGGTTTACACCCACATATGGGGTATCAGCATACTCAGGACAAATTGCACAACAATTTTTCGGGTCCAATTTCTTCTCTTACCCTTGGGAAAATAAAAAATTGGGGGCCAAAAGATCATTTTTGTGAAAAAATATGATTTTTTATTTTTACGGCTCTGCATTATAAACTTCTGTGAAGCACTTGTTGGGTCAAAGTGCTCACCACACATCTAGATAAGATCCTTAGGGGGTCTACTTTCCAAAATGGTGTCACTTGTGGGGGGTTTCAATGTTTAGGCACATCAGGGGCTCTCCAAATGCAACATGGCGTCCCATCTCAATTCCAGTCAATTTTGCATTGAAAAGTCAAATGGCGCTCCTTTCCTTCCGAGCTCTGCCATGCGCCCAAACAGTGGTTTACCCCCACATATGGGGTATCAGCGTACTCAGGACAAATTGTACAACAAATTTTGGGTCTATTTTCTCCTGTTACCCTTGGTAAAATAAAACAAATTGGAGCTGAAATAAATTTTGTGTGAAAAAAAGTTAAATGTTTATTTTTATTTAAACATTCCAAAAATTCCTGTGAAACACCTGAAGGGTTAATAAACTTTTTGAAAGTGGTTTTGAGTACCTTGAGGGGTGCAGTTTTTAGAATGGTGTCACACTTGGGTATTTTCTATCATATAGACCCCTCAAAATGACTTCAAATGAGATGTGGTCCCTAAAAAAAAATGGTGTTGTAAAAATGAGAAATTGCTGGTCAACTTTTAACCCTTATAACTCCGTCACAAAAAAAAATTTTGGTTCCAAAATTGTGCTGATGTAAAGTAGACATGTGGGAAATGTTACTTTTTAAGTATTTTGCGTGACATATGTCTGTGATTTAAGGGCATAAAAATTCAAAGTTGGAAAATTGCGAAATTTTCAAAATTTTCGCCAAATATTCGTTTTTTTCACAAATAAAGTTATATCGAAGAAATTTTACCACTATCATGAAGTACAATATGTCACGAGAAAACAATGTCTGAATCGCCAAGATCCGTTGAAGCGTTCCAGAGTTATAACCTCATAAAGGGACAGTGGTCAGAATTGTAAAAATTGGCCCGGTCATTAACGTGCAAACCACCCTTGGGGGTGAAGGGGTTAAAGAGGTATAAAAGTTTTGCAATGGCCAAGTCAAAGTAATGATCTTATATTCTTATAGAAATTATGTAGAGGTGGGCCTGGAGTCCTGACTTGTAGGAAGCAGGATTTTTGATCTCTGTGGGGACACCAGAGAAAGCGACCTATAGCTCAACACCTATGACCCTCTACGTACTGGCACAGCTGAGATATTGGGTTTGTATCTCAAAAGACCAGACTCTGCAGGCTGGTGAGTGGAGACGCACCACAGATCCCTGCACCTCATTAAAATAGTTCCCTATCCCCAGCTTCTAGCACAGCCATCAGGCGATGGTGGCAACGAAAATATAACCCACTCACTTCTGATCTCTAGTGGGACTGTCACCAGCTCACTCTCACCCTTCCTGAAGGTGGCACACCAGAGCAGCATCTGTTCCTACGATCTTAGCAGAAGGTCTAGTTTGTACCAGAGATTCATATAAGGGCCCTCTTTTTTGGCCCATATACCTTCAATATCCACAAAGTGGGTACAGCCCCTGGGTTAGCATTAGTGTTGAGCCACCCTCCTAGTGTTCGAGTTCGGTTCGTCGAATTGGGGCATGTTCGACGAATGTTCGTCAAACATCCGACGAACACCGTCAAACCCCATTTAAACCAATGGCAGGCAAACACACATACAAACACATAGAAAACACCTTAAAAGGTGTCCAAAAGCTGACAAACTGCTCAGAAGACACAATAAACACATGGAAAAGTCACAAGTACATATAGTCATGCGAAAAGAAAAGAGGTGGAGGAGTAAAAGGAGGAGGAGACACAGATATAGGCATGTCATGCCCTTCTGAAATCAAGAAAGGCTGGAGTAAAAATCTAAAATCAGCATACTAACACCCAGACGTTCTGACAAAAAATTTTTAAAGAAATATCTTTAGGTAGAATGGCGGGTCCATTCAGAACACTTTCCGTAGAAGATGTAGTGGTATCCCTGTTGGCAGTCGTGCCAAAAAAGGAACCCAATACATTCAGACGAATCCACCATTTGTCATATCCAAGGGATAGGTCAGTAAACAACAACATCGACGCGGAACCAAGTACAGTATTTTATACTGTACCTCCTTTGATGAGGCAATCAGGTGGGTCAAGAAGTTGGGAAGGGGCTCCCTAATGGCCAAAACAGACATTGAGGGGGCGTTCCAGTTACTACCGGTGCCTCCGAGTAGTGTCCGCCTATTGGGCTGCTTCTGTGAAGGAGCATACTACATATATCGATGTTTGCCCATGGGGTGCTCCATATCCTGCTTGCTATTTGAGGCGTTTAGTTGCTTCCTCGAATGGGTTGTCATGGACGCTTCTAAGGGGGGCACATATTATCCATTACCTCGACGACTTCTTATGCCTGGGCCCAAAAGATTCGCCACAGTGTGAATACACCCGGTAGTCCACCTGTGAGAAAGAGAGAGCTGGAGGGAGAGCGGACACCCAAGAGCCGAGGGGTTAGATTGAGAAAGGAAGAAGGCGGTGTAGTTTGCTCATGGGTGGGGTATTCTGCTGAGTAGCAGACACTGCTACTAGGCCCAAAGTATTGCCTGGGCTAGATGCAGTTAAAAATTAGTAATTAGATAAACAGGCGGTGTAGCTTGCTTCCTGGGTTGGGTATTCTGCTGAGTAGCAGAAACTGCTACTAGGCCCAAAAGGATTTCCTGGGCTAGATGCAGTTAAAAATTAGTAATCAGATAAACAGGCGGTGCAGCTTGCTTCATGGGTGGGGTACTCTGCTGAGTAGCAGACACTGCTACTAGGCCCAAAGTACAGTATTGCCTGGGCTAGATGCAGTTAAAAATTAGTAGTTAGATAAACAGGCGGTGTAGCTTGCTTCATGGGTGGGCTACTCTGCTGACTAGCAGACACTGAAGCTTTGGAGCAGACCTATGAATCCCAGGCCATAGTATAAGTAAACATAAACAGCTCTACAGACTCAATCATCTGTGTTACCCCAAGCCATAGTGTATGTAGTTTCTAAAGGTTAAAAAGGGGGGGAGCGACCCCAGCACCTGGAATTGATGATGCCAACGTCTTGTAAAACACAGCAAGGGGACTCCAAAAAGTGTCTCCATTTTTTCCAAAAATTGGGCCACAGACACCACTTAAGTGGCATCAATTTCGCCAGAGTTTCTTAAAATGGTTGGTGAAGTGATTTTCAAAAATCATCAAGCTTTTAGTCTCCCCAGGATGACACAGGGGTATAAAAGTCCTTGCGGATCCAGGATTTGTTCATCTTGATGAACGTTAGTCTGTCCACATTGTCACTGGACAGCCGCGTGCACTTATCTGTCAGCACACCACCAGCAGCGCTGAACACACAGAGAGAACGCTGGCTGCGGGGCACGACAAGATCTCCAAGGCATGAGTGGAGAGCTCAGACCATTTTTCCAGATTGGAAGCCCAAAATGAGCAAGGGTCCAGTTCCACAGTCATGGCATTGATGTTAACTTGGAGATACTCCTGTACCATCCTCTCTAGGCGTTGGCTATGCGTCAGACTTCTTGTCTCCTGTGGCCTTGCAAAGGATGGTCTAAAAAATTCTTGAAACCATTGGAAAAAATTGCTGTTACCACCAGATACGATGTTACTGTTATGGTTTGAGTGATGGCTCGACAGTCCCACAGTTGGCAAGTTAGAACTCAGAGATTCACTACGTGCACCACTGGTGTTTTGTGGAAAAGCAGATGTAAGATTCTATAACAGTCTCTACAGATACTCCTGCGTGCGTGAATCCCCTTCTATGGCAGGAATTATTTAGCCAAATTCACTTTTGTACCAGGGATCTAAGAGTGTGGCAACCCAGTAGTCGGCATTACTTCGGATTCTGACAATCCGAGGGTCATGTTGCAGGTAGTGCAGCAAGAAGGCACTCATGTGTCTTGCGCATCCAGGAGGACCAAGTCCTTGTTGTCTTGGTGGCGGCGAGGTAAGAATCATGCTTCCTTCCTCTGCCCTCTGCCCGCAACCTCGCACAACAGAAATTTGATCAAGGTCTCCCTCATCTGATGAGTCTTCCATGCCCAGCGCCAGTTCATCCTCCACTTCTTCCTCAGCTTCTGCACCTTCCTCAACAGTTTGGCTACTACCATGCGCCCTCGGTAATCCCTCTCCCCCACCCTCCAATGCCAGCCGCCTTGGTGCTGCCAACGTCTGGACCTTGGAGATATTATCCCTTCCACATACGACTCCTCCTGTTCCTCCTCTTGTCCCACTACCTGACTCCAAATACTGTTTAAGGTGTGCTCCAGCATGTAAGTGACCGGAATAGTCATGCTGATAATGACATCGTCAGCACTAAACATCTTCGTTGCTATTTCAAAACTGTGCAGAAGGGTGCATAGGTCCCTGATCTGAGACCACTCCTGCAGCGTGATTTGCCCCACCTCTGGATCTCGTTGGCCCTGGCTATATGTCATAACGTATTGCACCAGGGTTCGTCGGTGCTGCCACAGTCGCTGCAACATGTACATAGTTGAATTCCATCGTGTGGGCACATCGCATTTCAGCCGGTGAACTGGCAGGCCCAACGACTTCTGTAGAGATGTAAGTCTTTGAGCTGTGGGATGCGAATGGCGGAAGTGAGCACACAGCGACCGTGCCCTCTGCAGAAGCTCATCTAGTCCGGGATAGTGGGATTAAAATTGCTGGACAACCAGGTTCAAAACGTGAGCCATACAAGGCACATGTGTGACATTGCCCCGGCGAAGGGCCGCACCCTGGTTTGCAGCATTGTCACACACGGCCTTCCCTGGCTGCAGGTTCAGTGGAAACAACCATTGATGGAACTCGGTCTCCAGAGCTGACCACAACTCCTCAGCTGTATGACTCACATTTCCCAGACATTTCAAGGTAAACACCGCCTGATGCCATTGAGCCCTGGTGACAGCATAGTAAGGATGTGTGCGGGATTCCTTCTGCGCAGTTAGAACGTGGATGGCATTATCAGACAGGCTTTGGGTGCAGGTGGAGGAGTGAGAGGAGGTTGAGGAGGCAGAAGCAGTGGAGGAACTTATAGATATAGAGGATCGACGTGCAACTTGTGGGGATGGTAAGACTTGGACAGCAGCCTCTTCTCCTGCTGTCACCATAGTTACCCAGTGCCCAGTCACCGACATGTAACGCCCCTGTCCATGTCTACTCGTCCAAGTGTCTGTGGTGAAATGTACCCTGTCACTCACAGAGTTTCTCAAGGAAGCGGTGATGTTGTGTGAAACATGCTGGTGTAGCGCAAGCACAGCTTTCTTTGAGAAGTAGTGGTGACTGGGCATCTGGTACTGGGGCACTGCGATGGATATAAGGTCTCGAAAATCCTCTGTGTCCTCCAGGCGGAAAGGCAGCATTTCTGTAGCCAACAGCTTGCAGATGGTGAAAATCAACCTCTTAGCTTTGTCATGGCTAGGAGGAAATGGTCTTTTACTTGTCCACATCTGAGGGACCGAGGGCTGGCTGCCGTGCTTAGACGGGGTTGAGTAGGGTGTCCCCGGCAAACTGCTGGTCTGTGAGGAAGGTGCAGGCGGAGATATTATGTTGCCTTGATCAAAATGTGGTGGTCTCAATGTCGGAGAGCGCTCAACACCAGCAGGTGTTTCCACTTGCAGATGTACTGACGACCTGCCAATCACACTGGCTGTTGTGGGTAAAGAGGTGGAAGGTCTGCGTCCAAAACCATGTGCGACTGCTATCCCCACAGTCACAGAGGACAAAGAGGCCGCGGATGCACTTGATGGGGCAGACGGTGGTTGGCCTGGCCCACTAGGCCACATTGTAGCACGGTGAGCTTCCCACTGCAACTTATGCCTCATATCCATGTGACGGTTCATGCATGAAGTACTCAAACTATTCATTTTTTGGCCTCTATTGAGATTTTGATGACAAATCTTACAGACAACATGAGTTGGGTCATCCTTTGCGATCTCAAAAAATGCCCAGGCTATGCAAGGCTTAGAGCCCATGCGACCTGAAGAGCCACCACGACTTGTGCTCAGAGGCACAGTTGTGGTTGAGGATGCAGTTGTTGACATGCTTCCAGTACTCCGTCTCTGTCCAGGAAGGCGCAACCTAACCTCGTCTTCACTAGCATCTTCCTCCACCTCCTCTGCTGACCTCATGGACTGGCGGGCTGTGGGTTGACAGTAAATGGGGTCTCCAACCTCGTCATCATCACTGTTCTGCCCATCTTAATGTGCAGAAAGTTAATTGTCATGTTATTCAAGTTATGGCCACTGGAGGTCATCAGTTGTCTACTTTTCATGTTGTTTACCAACTTTCCCTCAGAAGAGCAATGCCTTCTGGGTAAGTTCCGCCCTCATTCTTCTTGTGGAAGACGAGCTTCAGTAGCCATTTCTCCTCAGGTCTGATGAGAGACACACCTCCTGTCTCACTTACTTTCCTACCCCTGTCCTAACGGATGTCGTTTTTCACCAGTCATCCACTATGATTATTCACTGAACATCCACTTTGTACATCAACATCATTCACTATTCGATCATCTACTATGAATACTATCCACCACTATGAATACTATCCACCATTGTTGTTCAACGTTATAGTTTATGTTATCATCACCCTAATAAATAAGACTTGAGCTTCAATACAGTCTGTTTACTGGGATGTGGATGAAGGTTTAGCCGTATGTTGGAATCCACACAGCATCCTACGTGGAGGAAGGCGGAACAGTGAAAAACGAGACCGCCAGTCGCAGGCCGTGATTGTAAAGCAAAAACAGATTAGCTGCCTTCAGTGAAACTGATAGCCGGTCGCAGGCTGTAGTTGATCAGACTGTACGGAACCGCTAACACCCACACTGCTCCGCATTCGGGTATCACAGCAGCAGCCATACAGCCGCAGAGCTTACTGCAGCCCGCTAAGAAGAGCTACATCGTTCCCGCCACACGGAAGCCCACCGCACATAGACTCAGTTTCCCGCCAAGACATTCAGCAGTACGCAGCTAAGCGCACAATGTCTCAAAACAGCACATCCTCACTCAAGACGAGATCACGAGCAAGCTCTAGCAGGTCATCATTAGCAGAGCTGGCTGCTGTCGCCCGTGCTGAAGCTGAAGCAGCCAAGGCGAGGTCCTCCTTCGCCGAGAAAGAAATGCATCTAAAGCTGAGACAAGCAGAGCAAGAAGCAGAAAGTGCACGCCTGCAAGCCGAAACCGCACGTTTGCGGGCAGAGCAAGAGAAAGAAAGTGCGCGCCTGAAAGTGTCTCTAGAAAGACTTTTGGCAGACAAAGAGGCAGCAGCTGCAATAGCTAAGGCAGAGTACTTGGAAGCCATGAAGGATCCTGATTATGAGAGGCGCAGCAACGTTCTTGGAACAGATCTAGAGCAGCAACATCCAGCTCAGCGCGTCGCAGAGTACGTCCATCGACACTCCAGCATGGACAACACCCTCGACAGACTACATCGATCAGCCTACACCGATTATCATCGCTCCAACCCCGAACTTCGCTACTTCAAACAAGAAGACGTCCAGCACAGAGATGTCGACCACAGCTACCGTTCCACTGAAAAGAAGGTACAGCTCCCACCTCACCTTAAAGAGACATCTTCACCAGAAAGGTACTATGCAGACTGTCCGAAGCCAAGAGCGTCTCACAGGTATGGTGATGCACCACACACTAGACATGACTATAACATACCGGCTCGTACCAACACTGATCAAGCCACCATAGACTTGGCAAAGTTCTTTGCCCGCCAAGAACTGGTAACAAAAGGACTTGTAAAGTTCACTGACAAAGCCGAAAACTATAGGTCATGGCGAGCTTCGTTCCAGAACGCCATTCAGGGACTGGACCTTTCTAGTAGTGAGGAGTTAGATCTCCTGGTAAAGTGTCTTGGAACTGAATCGGTCGAGCATGCTAAAAGACTAAGAGACATTAACATAGAACACCCACACATAGGTCTACGTAAAGTGTGGGAAAGACTTGATGAATGCTATGGGTCCGTAGAAGTAATAGAGAATGCTTTATTCAAAAGAATTGATGATTTCCCTAAGATAGGGCCCAAAGGTTATCAAAGGCTTAAAGAATTGAGTGATTTATTGATAGAGTTACAGGTCGCTCAGAAGGAAGGTCACTTGCCCGGATTGACATTCTTAGACACTGCTAGGGGTGTCAATCCAATAGTACAAAAACTTCCTTACAATCTTCAAGAAAGGTGGGTTATACATGGTTCACGGTATAAACAAATTCATAATGTACCATTCCCTCCTTTTACTGTATTTGTTGAGTTTGTCACCCAGCAAGCCAGGATCAGAAATGACCCTAGTTTTTATTTCACTCTGTCATGTTCCACTACCCCTGGTGTCAAACCCAGTAAGACACCCGTGGCAGTCCATAAAACTAATATTGATTCCACAGGTCCTCCTCACAAGACAACTAAGCCCCCTATGGAAGAGAGCAAACCTCAGGATGTCAGTAAGCAGTGTCCTCTACACAGGAAACCACATCCTCTACTAAAGTGCAGAGCCTTCAGGGAGAAGACTTTAGAGGATGGCAAAGGTTTCCTCAAGGAAAACAACATCTGCTTCAAATGCTGTGCTACAACCTCTCACCTCGCCAGGAACTGTGAAGCTAGCGTGAAATGTGCAGAATGCAGCAGCATGGATCACAATACAGCCTTGCACCCTGGATCACCTCCACGAGTGTTGTCACAGGCAGAGGAGCACGATGAGAAGCAGAAGAACACCGACGAAGACACCCCTGCAGTTATCGCTCAATGTACGGAGATCTGTAAGGGACTCACAGGAGGAAGATCCTGTTCAAAAATCTGCCTTGTCCGAGTCTATCCAGTAGGCCACAGAGACAAAGCGCTCAAGATATATGCAATCCTGGATGACCAAAGTAATAGGTCTTTAGCCAGGTCCATCTTCTTTGACAACTTCAACATTGTAGGCCCCGGTTCTCCCTACTCCCTTAGGACATGTTCAGGTACCGTCGAGACGGCGGGGAGGAAAGCAACCGGATACAAAGTGGAGTCCATAGATGGCCAGACCTGCCTGTCACTACCGACCATCCTGGAGTGCAACCAGATTCCTGACAACAGGTCGGAGATACCTTCACCAGAGGTGGCAACATATCACCCCCACCTGAAGCGTATAGCCCACCTGATACCTGAGTTGGAACCAGAAGCCCCAATAGCTTTACTTCTGGGAAGAGATATACTACGAGTCCACAAGACTAGAGAATACATCAACGGCTCCCGGAATGCTCCATACGCCCAGAGGCAAGACCTTGGATGGGTCATTGTAGGAGATGTCTGCCTAGGAGGAGCACACAAGCCGGTCTCAGTCAACAGTATGCTTACCAGCACACTAGAAAATGGACGTCCATCTCTCTTCCAGCCGTGTCACAATAGTCTGCTGGTAAAGGAACTACCGAGCAGCATTCCCCTACCTTGCCCTTTCTCAGTTCCTATCAACGAAGACCACGCCTGTGAAGGTGAACAAGACCACATAGGATGTACAGTCTTCCACAGGACGAAGGAAGACAACAAGGTAGCGATGTCTATAGAAGACAGGATGTTCTTGGACATAATAGATGAACAAATAGTCAAGGATACGTCAAACAGTTGGGTCGCACCTCTACCATTTCGACCTCAGAGGAGACGCCTACCCAACAACAGGGAATTGGTCTACAGCAGATTAATCTCCCTAAGACACAAGCTTCAGAAGTCACCTGAGAGGAGGGAACATTTCTTTACCTTCACCATCCAAGGAAAGCTGATGCTCAGGGACTTCACCCAAGACACTACTGATTGGGATGATCCACTTCCAGCAGGAAAGGCTGACCTGTGGGCAGAGTGGAGGAAGTCTCTTGAAGCCCTGACCAACCTTCGTGTGAAAAGACCGTATGCTCCTGTGCCATCCACAGAGGTCAAAACGCAAAGACTTTGTATTTTCTGTGATGCATCAGTCAAAGCGATTGCAGCAGTAGCGTACCTCAAAACCATAGACGTAAGTGGACAGTGCCATATCGGGTTCGTTATGAGCCGGACAAAATTGGCGCCACTTCGTGAACACACGATACCCAGACTGGAACTCTGTGCTGCTGTCCTTGCAGTTGAGTTGGCAGAACTGATCTCGGATGCGATGAGTCTGAAGATCAAGGATGCAGAGTTCTACACCGATAGCAAGGTGGTACTGGGGTACATCTGTAACGAGACACGACGCTTCTACGGGTACTTCGGATAAGAAGATCCACCGGCCCTAATCAGTGGCACTACGTACCTACTCACCACAATCCTGCGGACCACGTGACTAGATCCGTTGCACCCAGTTATCTGAAGGACACTACATGGTTCACAGGTCCTCCCTCTTTGTACCGTTCGATGCCCCACATCAGCAGGCCTGATACTTTCGAACTAGTGGGTCCAGAGACAGATGAAGAGATCCGACCCCAAGTGTCTGCTCTACATACAGAGACTTCAAGCTGTCACCTTGAATCTCACCGGTTCAGCAGGTTCTCCACCTGGAAGTCACTTGTTCGAGCTATAGCTTGTCTATTTCATGTAACCCAGTCCTACAAGTCAACACTACCTGATAGCCCGAGACCTTGTAAAGGTTGGCATCACTGCAGGCTTGCGTTTACTGCTCCCGACCTGGAAAGAGCCAAGGTTATAATACTTTGTGTCGTACAAAGAGAAACCTATGGCAGAGAAATAGACAACCTCAACAAGGGACAACCCATTCCTGAAGTCAGTGGGCTGAGGAAGCTCGATCCGATTGTCGATCAAGATGGGCTGCTGAGAGTCGGTGGCCGTCTTCAAGAAGCTGAGGTAGAAGTTTCAGAGAAGCACCCGGTAATAATTCCTGGATGTCATCACGTAACAACCCTGCTAATTCAACATCATCATGTCTTAGTGAGACACCAAGGCCGTTTGTTTACTGAAGGAAACCTACGGGCGGCTGGACTATGGATAGTTGGAGCAAAGAGAAGAGTGAGCAAACTCATCTACGACTGTGTTACATGTCGCAAACTCCGGGGCACATTCCAAAATCCGAAGATGGCCAATCTTCCACCCGACAGACTCAGTACTGAACCCCCCTTCACCAACGTTGGACTAGATGTATTCGGTCCTTGGTCTGTGGCTACACGACGGACTAGGAAAATACTTACAGAAGCAAAGTGTTGGGCAGTTCTATTCACGTGTCTGTCCATCAGAGCCGTTCATATCGAGGTAATCGAATCGATGGACACATCAAGTTTTATAAACGCACTTTGACGCTTCATCGCAATCAGAGGTCCTGTGAAGCATATTCGTTCTGACCGAGGTGCGAATTTCGTCGGAGCGGCAAGAGAACTCCAAATCCCTTCCAATCTGGACATCGCTAATGTGGAAAGGTATCTAGGCGAGCAAGGATGTACCTGGACTTTCAAACTACCACACTCTTCGCACATGGGAGGTGCGTGGGAAAGGATGATAGGGATAGCACGCAAAATACTAGACTCTATCTTCTTGCAAGCTAACACCAGACTTACACAAGAGAGTTTAACCACGTTCTTGGCAGAGGTCTCAGCCATCATGAATGCCAGGCCACTGACAGCACTTTCTAGTGATTCTGGAGATCCATCCATCCTTACTCCTGCAATGCTACTCACACAGAAAACCTGTGTCCCGAAAGCTCCACTCGGAGAATTCAATGACAAAGACCTCTACAGACGACAATGGAGGCAAGTACAAAGCGTGTCCAACGTCTTCTGGGATAGATGGAGGAAACAGTATCTCTCCACTCTGCAAACCAGGACAAAGTGGCAGAAAGACCGCCCAAATATTCAATCTGGCGATGTTGTACTCGTCAAAGACAGTCAGTCACATCGGAACGAGTGGCCACTCGGCCTAGTCATCAAGACCCTTCCCAGCAAAGATGGGAAGGTGCGGAAAGTAGAGGTCAGAGTGTGCAAGCTTGGGGAGAACAAACTGTTCCTCAGGCCCGTTACCGAGCTTGTATTATTATTTTCCCCAAAAGAACCGAATTGTGGCATCTGTTGACGCCAAGCGGGGAGTGTTCTGCCCATCTTAATGTGCAGAAAGTTAATTGTCATGTTATTCAAGTTATGGCCACTGGAGGTCATCAGTTGTCTACTTTTCATGTTGTTTACCAACTTTCCCTCAGAAGAGCAATGCCTTCTGGGTAAGTTCCGCCCTCATTCTTCTTGTGGAAGACGAGCTTCAGTAGCCATTTCTCCTCAGGTCTGATGAGAGACACACGTGCTCCTGTCTCACTTACTTTCCTACCCCTGTCCTAATGGATCTCGTTTTTCACCAGTCATCGACTATGATTATTCACTGAACATCCACTTTGTACATCAACATCATTCACTATTCGATCATCTACTATGAATACTATCCACCATTGTTGTTCAACGTTATAGTTTATGTTATCATCACCCTAATAAATAAGACTTGAGCTTCAATACAGTCTGTTTACTGGGATGTGGATGAAGGTTTAGCCGTATGTTGGAATCCACACAGCATCCTACGTGGAGGAAGGCAGAACAATCACCCTGTGTGTTCTCACACCCGTTGTCCTCAGAGCCAACCTCTTCCTGCCCTGACCGAAAAGTCAAGTTTTCATTCCAATCAGGTATCTCAGTCTCATCATCATCTTCCTCATTGTTTCCACAAACAGGAGTTACAGTTTGGGAAAGAGGGTCTACATAACCTTCTTCATCTGGGCCTGGATCCGACTCACAAAGATTCTGGGCATCAGTGCAGATCATTTCCTCGTCTGGATTCACAGAAGCTCTGGAGCAGACCTCTGATTCCCAGGCTATAGTATGAGTAAACAGCTCTGCAGACTCTCCATCTGTGTTACCCCATACTCAGACTTGCATCTGGAGACTTGGGAGCTGTGAGGAAGCAAGTGCGATTGGGGTGACACCTCTGAGGACTGGAGTATTTGTGATGTTGAAGTTGAGGTGGAGGAGAGCACACTTGAACAAGCACTTGATATCCGTTCAAGCACCTGCTGTTTTTGTGCCTCATCTGGAATTTGTAGCGATGCTCGTAGCGATGGTCGTAAGAAAGGGATCATATCAGATTGTCCACGAAAAGAAGTAGACATCTTACTTTGGCTGGAAGATGGTCTTTCTTCTGCAGATGTTACTGTTGCTTTACCACCTACCCCACGGACACAACCTTTTTTTTCCTTTCCAACACGCCTATTCCCCTTTCCACCAGCAAAAGGCCTTTTGCCACTCATTTTGGTGCTTAACTAATTGGCAACTCTGTAGTTGTTGGCACAAAAAATGATGGATGGAAACCGAGCAGAGCTGAGTGGCCAAACTGTGGTACTAGCCCAAAACGATTTATTGGGTTAGATGCAGTAAAAATTATTAGATACACAGGCGGTGTAGCTAGCTTCACAGGCAGGCTACTCCGCTGACATGCAGACACTGCTACTAGGCCCAAAACGATTTACTGGGTTAGATGCAGTAAAAATTTAGATACACAGGTGGTGTAGCTAGCTTCACAGGTGGGCTACTCCCCTGATGTGCAGACACTGCTACTAGGCCCAAAACGATTTACTGGGATAGATGCAGTAAAAATTTAGATACACAGGCGGTGTAGTTAGCTTCACAGGCGGGCTACTCCGCTGATGTGCAGACACTGCTACTAAGCCCAAAACGATTTACTGGGTTAGATGCAGTAAAAATTTAGATACACAGGCGGTGTAGCTAGCTTCACAGGCGAGCTACACCGCTGACATCCAGACACTGCTACTAAGCCCAAAAGGATTTACTGGGTTAGATGCAGTAAAAAATTATTAGATACACAGGTGGTGTAGCTAGCTTCACAGGCGGGCTACTCAGATGACTACCATGCAATGCTACTAGCCCAAAAGGATTGGCTGAGCTAGATTACACCAAATGCTGTGACAAACACTTGCACAGCACTGGCACAGACCTGCCTGGCAAAAAGTGCTATGAAGTGCTATGAACTGCTGTAACCTACCCTGAAAAGGGCTGATATTACAACTAGTCCCGACTCCCTAAACCTATCTCTCTCTATCCTAACTGAAAATTCACTCGCAATTCACACTCTTAGGGCTTATTTCCACTTGCGAGATAAACGTCCATGTGTCCCATGTGAAAACCAAGCTCTGGCGCCGGCTGTTGTGAATTCTGCTCTTGGGCTCCCTCCGGTGGTTGTTAGTGGTAGTGCAGTGGTCTCTGGATTATAGGCCAGGGCAGGTGTTTCTGCTTATTGCAGCTCTATTAGGTATTTAGGTTTGTAGGATCCATCAATCCCTGCCAGTTGTCCATTGTATCTTGGAGGGATTGCATCTCTGTCTGCTCCACTGCCCTGCTGTCATTTCAGCTAAGATAAGTGCCTTGTTTTGGTTCTCTGTAGCACGCATGCAGTGTGCTTTTATGTGCAGTGCAATCTATTGTGTTTTTGTCCAGCTTGACTTGTTTGGATTTTTCTGTCATGCTGGTTTCTCTGGAGATGCAGATATACATCCTATGTCTTTAGTTAGATGTAGTATATAGTATTTTCTGCTGTGGAATTTTCTAGTGTTTTAATACTGACCGCTTAGAACTCTGTCCTATCCTTTCTATCTAGCTAGAAGGGCCTCTTTTGCTAAACTCTGTTTTTTTCTGACTGTGTACGTATTTCCTCTTAAACTCACAGTCAATATTTGTGGGGGGCTGCCTATCCTTTGGGGCTCTGCTCTGAGGCAAGATAGGATTTCCCATTTCCATCTTTAGGGGTATTTAGTCCTCCGGCTGTGTCGAGGTGTCTAGGCCTGGTTAGGTACATCCCACGGCTACTTCTAGTTGCGGTGTCAGTATTAGGATTGCGGTCAGTACAGGTACCACCTACTCCAGAGATAGTCTCATGCGGCTCCAGGGTCACCGGATCATAACAGTACAACTGGCCAACAATGAGTTACTGTTACTGTACTGTTATGATCCGGTGACCCTGGAGCCGCATGAGACTATCTCTGGAGTAGGTGGTACCTGTACTGACCGCAATCCTAATACTGACACCGCAACTAGAAGTAGCCGTGGGATGTACCTAACCAGGCCTAGACACCTCGACACAGCCGGAGGACTATATACCCCTAAAGATGGAAATGGGAAATCCTATCTTGCCTCAGAGCAGAGCCCCAAAGGATAGGCAGCCCCCCACAAATATTGACTGTGAGTTTAAGAGGAAATACGTACACAGGCAGAAAAAAAACAGAGTTTAGCAAAAGAGGCCCTTCTAGCTAGATAGAAAGGATAGGACAGAGTTCTAAGCGGTCAGTATTAAAACACTAGAAAATTCCACAGCAGAAAATACTATATACTACATCTAACTAAAGACATAGGATGTATATCTGCATCTCCAGAGAAACCAGCATGACAGAAAAATCCAAACAAGTCAAGCTGGACAAAAACACAATAGATTGCACTGCACATAAAAGCACACTGCATGCGTGCTACAGAGAACCAAAACAAGGCACTTATCTTAGCTGAAATGACAGCAGGGCAGTGGAGCAGACAGAGATGCAATCCCTCCAAGATACAATGGACAACTGGCAGGGATTGATGGATCCTACAAACCTAAATACCTAATAGAGCTGCAATAAGCAGAAACACCTGCCCTGGCCTATAATCCAGAGACCACTGCACTACCACTAACAACCACCGGAGGGAGCCCAAGAGCAGAATTCACAACAGCCGGCATTTTGGAGCGGAGCGTGCAGCTCCATGTATTGCTATGCAGCCGCACGCTCCGCTCTGGAGTGCTGGCACCACAGCTTGGTTTTCACATGCGAGACACGGACGTGTTTCTCGCAAATGGAAAAGAGCCCTTAGACTGTATAGCCCCACAGCAGCAGCGGTGCCGTCTAACACTAAGCTGCCAAGATAAATATAATACACCGCACACTCTGGGGATATATATTGTGACAAAATTACAATTTATTAGAGTGCTACAAAGATAATATTCAACTGTGCAATAGGCGACCAGAAGCCAAAAAATGACGTTTCGACTCTTCCCGAGTCTTTTTCATGTGGTCGCTTAGCAAGGTGAATAAAAGCATGTCACACAAGTTATTCTTTAGCAAAATATAGGATATCTTATATAGAGCGGTATCTAGGTTAGTTAGATCCGGTATGGGGTGGTTAGAATCTGTCGGAGCTGAAGTAGAGGCAATGCTTCCGTGCCATAGGGGTATACGGGGTTTCTGGCAGAGCTGGAGTATAAGCGGCGCTCCCACACCTTGCTGGATGAGGCACACTAAGCTGCAGCAGTGAGGAAATGGTGACGACGGGGAAAATGGCTGGTTCTTATAGGGCAAGGACATGTGACATACACAGCCAATGACACATGCCCTTGCTTGTGTGCATCACATGCACTTTGCTGTGTGTGTGTGTGCACTGCTGATAGGCTGAGAGACTGCACTGCCCCACTGTAAATGCGGGAAAGAAAAAAAAAAAGAAGATCGGCATTATTTCACAGATCTATCCCCCCGCACACTATACACTGAAAAAGTCTATTAACATTGATAACCAGTTTTAATGTGAAAATCAAGTTAGGCTTTTGGTGAACAAACAGTTATCACACAGAAACTCGAACAGCCGAATTTTAAGCAAATTGTTCGAGTTTGTTGAACGACTCGAACACCGCCCAAAACAGCTCAAATTTGAAATTGGTGAACAGTTCGACTCGAACACCGCTCATCTTTAGTTAGCATTTCTCCTACCTCATTACTGCCTCTGCTGCCATTTGAAGTTTTCTTCATCTCTCTGAGGCTCCATAACACCTTGAACCAACATCAAACACTACTTCTGAGCCTGCTACTGATGTGAACTTTCTATCTGTAAAGCATATGAAAAAAACTATGAATACAAAAGGGAAATCAAAAAGTATGTGACATAAATTCCCCTTAAAATATTGAATCTTTAATAGAATACCTTAAAAATACCACTTCCCAGTGAAAACAGAAAAAAATATATGGACTTCAAAAAATGCTAGGTGCACCTAACCTGATAGATGACCCTCTGCTATACTGCTATCCCTGCCTGGCAGTGGAGGTTGGCACCCTGATAGAGTATTTGGCGCCCCCACTCCGCGGCGGCTGTAACCTGCTAGCCCTGTTAAATAACTAGCCAGCTATAGGTGAGAAAACAATGAGCAATTTAAAGATATGAAGAAAGCAGGAGTAGAAAAACTAAGGTGCACACTAAATAAGAACACTGTCAACCTCCATTCTTAAAATCCCACTACAAACAATGTACTAGGGACATATAGCCAATTTGGCTAATAAAATATTGATGTAATTGTCCTCAGTACAGTTACAAAAAAAGGGCAAATAACTTTATGCATAATTAGTGGGAGAAAAAGAACAATTCTTTTTGACAGGGGGAAGGACATACAATATAAATGACCTGGTTCAGTCCAGATGATAGACTGTGCATGCCCACACCATCTGGCAGATATTACACATTAGTTATGATGACTGCATACAAGAATATATCATAAGCACCTGCAGCCAAACACAACAAAATATAGTTGCCAATAGACAATAATGACAGGTGATCAATGTCTACACCTGACGCACAGTACAGCGGACCATAGACATAGATGATATAGAAAACAGCCAAGGAAAGGGGGAATTACTCCCCAAAGACAAAACACTTAGCTGTCAGTAAGACGCCCCGACGCGTTTCCCCGTCATACGGTTCCTCAGGGGGCAATAACGGATACAATGAACCGGAGGTCAATGATGTAGGTGCCCTGATGACGGGACAGACCTGACTGAATCCCTGGAGAGGGGACCTATATAGTAAGAAAGAGCCCCCGCTGACAAATCAGCAGGTTATTCAAAGTCCCTCCTCTCCCCAGATTTCCGGAAAACACCAGGAATAGTAAAGCCCAACAATGTGGCCAAATGATATGTATCAGCCAGTAAACATATGTCCATATAGGCAGGGAGCTCCCACCCCCATTAATAAACGAATCATTGATAACAAAAATATATATAACATACCGCACCAGGCACTGGATCCCTGATAAGTTTAATGCCACATGGAGCGCACTGGGCGCCGCCATTATACACGGAGAGATACTAGACAGCGCTTGCGCACACTCCTGTCATGATCTCTGCAGGCAGAGATCATAGCAAGCCTATAGAGGGACAAGCTCTCGGAAGATGGAACTATACTGACCATGAACTAAGCCTGCCGCGCAACTAGAAATAGCCAGGTAGCATTTCCTATTTATCGCTAGATGCCCAGCTCTGGCCTAAGACCTAAATAGCTAGCAGAGGGAAATATAAGACCTGGCTCACCTCTAGAGAAATATTCCAAAGAAGACAGTAGCCCCCCACATATAATGACGGTGAGTTCAGATGAAACAACAAACGCAGCAGGAAAATAGTCTTAGCAAATTTGAGGTCCGCTTACTAGATAGCAGAAGACAGATAGTATACTTTCATGGTCAGCAGAAAAACACTAACAAAACACCATCCAGAGATTACCTTAAACTCTGGCATTAACTCATAACGCCAGAGTAGCAATCCCTGATCAACGAGAGCTTTCCAGACACAGTAACAAAACTTCAGCTGTGAACTGGAACAAATAGGCAAAACAAAACATGGACAAAAGTCCAACTTATCTAGTAGTTGTCTAGAAGCAGGAACAAGCACTGAGAGGCATCAGATAACATTGTTGACCGGCAAGAAACCACCAGAGAAATGAGCTTAAATAGCGACACCCACTACTGATGGAACCAGGTGAAACAGGAAAGAGGATGACAAGTCCAATTCCACAAGCGGCCACCGGGGGAGCCCAGAATCCAAATTCACAACAGTACCCCCCCCTCAAGGAGGGGGCACCGAACCCTCACCAGATCCACCAGGGCGACCAGGATGAGCCCTATGGAAGGCACGAACAAGATCAGAAGCATGAACATCAGATGCATTGACCCAAGAATTATCCTCCTGGCCGTAACCCTTCCAGTTGACCAGATACTGGAGTTTCCGTCTGGAAACACGAGAGTCCAAAATTTTCTCCACAACGTACTCCAACTCACCCTCAACCAACACCGGAGCAGGAGGCTCAACTGAAGGTACAACAGGTACCTCATACCTGCGCAATAACGACCGATGAAAAACGTTATGAATGGAAAAGGACGCAGGGAGGTCCAAACGGAAAGAAACAGGATTAAGAATCTCCAATATTCTATAAGGGCCGATGAACCGAGGTTTAAACTTAGGAGAAGAGACCCTCATAGGGACAAAACGAGAAGACAACCACACTAAATCTCCAACACAAAGCCGAGAACCAACACGACGATGACGGTTGGCAAAACGCTGAGTCTTCTCCTGGGACAACTTCAAATTGTCCATAACCTGCCCCCAGATGTGATGCAATCTCTCCACCACCGCATCCACTCCAGGACAATCCGAGGATTCCACCTGACCGGAGGAAAATCGAGGGTGAAACCCCGAATTACAGAAAAACGGGGACACCAAGGTGGAAGAACTGGCCCGATTATTGAGGGCGAACTCTGCCAATGGCAAAAAAGCAACCCAATCATCCTGGTCAGCAGAGACAAAACACCTCAGATATGTCTCAAGGGTCTGATTAGTCCGCTCGGTCTGGCCATTAGTCTGAGGGTGAAAAGCAGATGAAAAAGACAAATCTATGCCCATCCTAGCACAGAATGCCCGCCAAAATCTAGACACAAATTGGGTACCTCTGTCAGAAACAATATTCTCAGGAATACCGTGCAATCGGACAACATTCTGAAAAAACAGAGGAACCAACTCAGAAGAAGAAGGCAACTTGGGCAGAGGAACCAAATGGACCATTTTAGAGAAACGGTCACAGACCACCCAGATGACAGACATCTTCTGGGAAACAGGCAGATCTGAAATAAAATCCATCGAGATGTGTGTCCAAGGCCTCTTAGGAATAGGCAAGGGCAACAGCAGTCCGCTAGCCCGAGAACTACAAGACTTGGCCCGAGCACAAACGTCACATGACTGCACAAAGACTCGCACATCTCGTGACAGGGAAGGCCACCAGAAGGATCTTGCCACCAAATCCCTGGTACCAAAAATTCCGGGATGACCTGCCAATGCAGAAGAATGTACCTCAGAGATGACTCTGCTGGTCCAATCATCCGGAACAAACAGTCTATCAGGCGGACAACGATCCGGTCTATCCGCCTGAAACTCTTGCAAGGACCGCCGCAGATCAGGAGAAACGGCCGACAAAATTACTCCCTCCCTAAGGATACCTGTGGGTTCAGAATTACCAGGAGAGTCCGGGTCAAAACTCCTAGAAAGGGCATCTGCCTTAACATTCTTAGAACCCGGTAGGTATGACACCACAAAATTAAAGCGAGAAAAAAATAAAGACCAGCGCGCCTGTCTAGGATTCAGGCGTCTGGCAGTCTCAAGATAAATCAAATTTTTGTGGTCAGTCAATACCACCACCTGATGCCTAGCCCCCTCGAGCCAATGGCGCCACTCCTCAAACGCCCACTTCATGGCCAAAAGCTCCCGATTCCCAACATCATAATTCCGCTCTGCGGGCGAAAATTTGCGAGAAAAGAAGGCACAAGGCCTAATGACGGAGCAGTCGGAACCTTTCTGCGACAACACTGCCCCAGCTCCGATCTCCGAAGCGTCAACCTCAACCTGAAAAGGCAGATTCACATCAGGCTGACGCAACACAGGGGCAGAGGCAAAACGGCGCTTAAGCTCCTGAAAGGCCTCTACAGCATGAGGGGACCAATTAGCAACATCAGCGCCTTGTCTGGTCAAATCAGTCAGTGGTTTAACGACATCCGAAAAACCAGCAATAAATCGGCGGTAAAAGTTGGCAAAGCCCAAAAATCTCTGAAGACCCTTAAGAGAGGAGGGCTGAGTCCAGTCACAAATAGCTTGCACCTTGACGGGATCCATCTCAATGGAAGAGGGAGAAAAAATATACCCCAAAAAGGAAACTTTCTGGACCCCAAAAACGCACTTAGACCCCTTCACACATAAAGAATTAGACCGCAGAACCTGAAAAACTCTCCTGACCTGCTGGACATGAGAGTCCCAGTCATCAGAAAAAATCAGAATATCATCCAGATATATTATCATAAATTTATCCAGAAAATCGCGGAAAATATCATGCATAAAAGACTGGAAAACTGAAGGGGCATTAGAAAGACCAAAAGGCATGACCAAATACTCAAAGTGGCCCTCGGGCGTATTAAATGCGGTCTTCCACTCATCCCCCTGCCTGATCCGCACCAAATTATACGCCCCACGAAGATCAATTTTAGAGAACCACTTAGCACCCTCTATACGAGCAAACAAATCAGTAAGCAATGGCAATGGGTATTGATACTTAACAGTGATCTTATTCAGAAGCCGATAATCAATACATGGTCTCAAAGAGCCGTCTTTTTTTGAGACAAAGAAAAACCCAGCTCCCAAGGGAGAAGAAGATGGACGAATATGTCCCTTTTCCAAAGACTCCTTTATATATTCCCGCATAGC
Source organism: Ranitomeya variabilis (assembly GCF_051348905.1). Classification (NCBI taxonomy): domain Eukaryota; kingdom Metazoa; phylum Chordata; class Amphibia; order Anura; family Dendrobatidae; genus Ranitomeya; species Ranitomeya variabilis. The sequence continues at coordinate 272,317,645 of NC_135237.1, read as the reverse complement.
AGCATGTTCCGGCACAGACAAATTAAACAAACGACCCTTTGGATATTTACAACCCGGTATCAAATCTATGGCACAATCGCACTCACGGTGCGGAGGTAACGACCCAAGCTTGGGTTCGTCAAAGACGTCTTGATAATCAGAGAGGAACTCAGGGACTTCAGAGGGAATGGACGACGAAATAGAAACCAAAGGTACGTCCCCATGAATACCCTTACATCCCCAGCTCAACACAGACATTGCTCTCCAGTCCAAGACTGGGTTGTGAGACTGCAACCATGGCAATCCCAGTACCAAATCGTCATGTAAATTATACAGCACCAGGAAACGAATAATCTCCTGGTGATCCGGATTGATACGCATGGTTACTTGTGTCCAGTATTGTGGTTTATTATTAGCCAATGGGGTGGAGTCAATCCCCTTCAGAGGAATAAGAGTCTCCAAAGGCTCTAAATCAAAACCACAACGATTGGCAAAGGACCAATCCATAAGACTCAGAGCGGCGCCAGAGTCAACATAGGCGTCCGTGGCAATGGATGACAAAGAGCAAATCAGGGTTACAGACAAAATAAACTTAGACTGAATGGTGCCAATGGAAACAGACTTATCAAGCTTCTTTGTACGCCTAGAGCATGCTGATATAACATGAGTAGAATCCCCACAATAGAAACACAATCCATTCTTCCGTCTAAAATTCTGTCGCTCGCTCCTGGACAGAATTCTATCACACTGCATACTTTCTGGCGTCTTTTCCATAGACACCGCCAGATGGTGCACCGGTTTGCGCTCCCGCAGACGCCTATCAATCTGAATAGCCATTGTCATGGACTCATTCAGACCTGCAGGCAAAGGGAACCCCACCATAACATCCTTAACGGCATCAGAGAGACCTTCTCTGAAAGTTGCCGCCAAGGCGCACTCATTCCACTGAGTAAGCACAGACCATTTACGGAATTTTTGGCAGAAAACTTCAGCTTCGTCTTGCCCCTGAGATAGTGCCATCAAAGTTTTTTCTGCCTGAAGTTCCAAATGAGGTTCCTCATAAAGCAAGCCCAAGGCCAGAAAAAACGCATCCACATCGCGTAACGCAGGATCCCCTGCTGGCAATGAGAAGGCCCAATCTTGAGGGTCACCCCTGAGCAAGGAAATCACAATCCTAACCTGCTGAGCAGGGTCTCCAGCTGAACGAGACTTCAGGGACAAATAAAGCTTACAATTATTTCGGAAATTCTGGAAGCTAGCTCTATTCCCTGTGAAGAACTCCGGCAAAGGAATTCTCGGCTCAGATACCGGAGCATGTACCACAAAATCTTGTAAATTTTGTACTTTCGTGATGAGATTATTCAAACCCGCAGTTACACTCTGGAGATCCATTATTGTCAGGTGCACACAGAGCATACAGAGATTAGGAGGAGAGAGAGAAAAAAGACTGCAGCAAGGCAGACTGGAGGAAAAAAAAAAAAAAAAAAAATTCCAGCAAACTTCTTATAACTCTCCTTTCTCAACCTGGGTCTTTAACACTTTATGTCCGGTCAAACTGTCATGATCTCTGCAGGCAGAGATCATAGCAAGCCTATAGAGGGACAAGCTCTCGGAAGATGGAACTATACTGACCATGAACTAAGCCTGCCGCGCAACTAGAAATAGCCAGGTAGCATTTCCTATTTATCGCTAGATGCCCAGCTCTGGCCTAAGACCTAAATAGCTAGCAGAGGGAAATATAAGACCTGGCTCACCTCTAGAGAAATATTCCAAAGAAGACAGTAGCCCCCCACATATAATGACGGTGAGTTCAGATGAAACAACAAACGCAGCAGGAAAATAGTCTTAGCAAATTTGAGGTCCGCTTACTAGATAGCAGAAGACAGATAGTATACTTTCATGGTCAGCAGAAAAACACTAACAAAACACCATCCAGAGATTACCTTAAACTCTGGCATTAACTCATAACGCCAGAGTAGCAATCCCTGATCAACGAGAGCTTTCCAGACACAGTAACAAAACTTCAGCTGTGAACTGGAACAAATAGGCAAAACAAAACATGGACAAAAGTCCAACTTATCTAGTAGTTGTCTAGAAGCAGGAACAAGCACTGAGAGGCATCAGATAACATTGTTGACCGGCAAGAAACCACCAGAGAAATGAGCTTAAATAGCGACACCCACTACTGATGGAACCAGGTGAAACAGGAAAGAGGATGACAAGTCCAATTCCACAAGCGGCCACCGGGGGAGCCCAGAATCCAAATTCACAACACACTCCCAATGACAATCCAGGGAGGCGGTGTCTGTGCGCAAGTGCTCAGACACTAGAGCACAAACTCAGCGCCGCCATCTTTGATGTGCTGTATTCCTCTGCGCATGCGTCCGGTCACCACAATATCGTGAAACCGGACAGTGGCATGAAAGATGGTAAGATAGAATAGGCCAGTGCGCATGCGTCGTACGCAGTTAGACAGATCGGCGCACGCGCTCTCTGGGCAATGTAAAGAACAAGACTCCGCTGCAAAAAACAAATATATGTGGCCAAATACAAGTAATAACGGGAGTGTCTGTGCAGTAATCACAATAAGAAGAGATTAATAAATAGAATTAAATATTGGTCATAATTGACACCTACAGACACACTGTAGAGAAATGGTATGGCGGTTCAAAACCCGATAACCCCAGGATTCATGCACCGTGGGTAAGGCGCAGTAAACAACAGCTATTAGCGTAAATCAAGTACCAGGAATATACTATCTTACAGGAAACAAGTATATCTAAGGGATTCATTCAGGCCTTTCGGTGACATCGATTGCATACGGAAGATCCATTCCGCTTCCCGTTTGAGGAGAGCTTGATCAAAATTGCCTCCTCGAGTCCTAGGTTTCAACAATTCAATCATGCACAGAGTGATCCCTTTAAGGGTACCACCATGTACCTGATTAACATGTCGGGCAAGCGGGGTATCCCTATTGTGCCTGATGTCACCGAGATGTTCCCCAAATCTCGTTCTTAGCTCCCTTTTGGTTTTGCCAATATAATCCAGGGGGCAGGGACAAGTGATCTTATACACTACACCCGTGGATTTGCAGTTGCCAAAGTCCCTTATGTCAAACCGTCTGCCATTGGCCGCGCTAGTAAAGTATTTTGTCTGTCTAACATACTGGCACCTCGAACAGTTTCCACATTTAAAGAAACCAACTGGTCTCCTTTCAAGCCACGTGCCCGCTGTCTGCGGTCTTTGATAAAGGCTATGCACCAAGCGGTCCCCAATTGATCTCCCCCTTCTGTATGTAATGCTCGGTGTAAGGGGGATAAAGTCCTTAAGATGAGGGTCAGCTAGGAGCACACCCCAGTGTTTTCTGATGATCTGGTAGACTTTATCAGACTGATTGTCAAAAGTCCCTATAAGTCTGACCAGATCTGGAATCTCCCCAGGTTTTTCCCGAGTTCTTAATAGGGTTGACCTGTCACTATCAAGTGCTTCCTTATAAGATTTGAAAAGAACTTCAGAGGGATATCCTCTCTCCCTGAATCTACGGTGTAGCTCACCAGCTTGATTTTTGAACATATCCACCTCGGAGCAGTTCCTACGGATCCGCAGAAACTGCCCCTTGGGTATACCGCGCTTTAGGGGGGTCGGGTGATGACTGTGCCACTGTAGAAGACTATTTGTTGCGGTAGGCTTACGGTAGGTGTTGGTACTAATACCCCCATTCTTATTTTTCGAGATAGTGAGGTCCAGGAAAGCGATGGTACATTCATGATGTTCGGACGTGAATCTCATTCCGATGTTGTTGATATTAATTTCTCTCACAAACCTCTCAAAATCAGCCCCTGGGCCAGACCAAAGAACGAAAATATCGTCAATGTATCTGGCCCAGAGGCCGATATAGGGCTGCCACCACCTCTCCTCATCCAGAAAAATGAATGTTTCCTCCCACCAGCCCAGGAACAAGTTGGCATACGTGGGGGCACAGGGGCTCCCCATCGCCGTGCCCCTGAGCTGGTGGAAGTACTTGCCATTAAAGATGAAAAAATTCCGGGTGAGGGTAAAAAGAAGAAGCTGCTGAACAAAATTATTATGCTCGGCACATTCAATGGCTCGTGTCCTCAGAAAATGGTCAACTGCCTTAATACCAATATCATGGGGGATGCTGCTGTACAGCGCCTCTACGTCGATAGACGCCAGTATCGTATGAGGTTCCACAGCAACATCCTCCAACAGGCCCAGGAGGTGCAAAGTGTCCCTCACATATGAGGGAAGTGATAAAACAAAAGGCCTAAGGATTTGGTCTACATAGATACCAATATTCTGAGATATAGAATCAATCCCTGCCACAATCGGGCGGCCTTTCAGTGGGTCAAAGCCCTTATGCTCTTTAGGGAGGGCATAAAAAGTGGGCACACTCGGGAAGGTAGGAGCAAGGAAGGAGTACTCATTTTTAGATATCAATCTGCTATCCATGGCTCGATCCAAAATAACCATCAGCTCATCAGAGTAGTCTTTTGTGGGATCTCCCGATAAAATTTCGTAGGTCTGATGATCATTAAGAAGCAAACCACACATCTGAAGGTATTTAGAATGGTCTTAAATGACAAGGTTTCCACCTTTGTCAGATGCTTTAAAGATCAGATTGGTATTTTTTTCCAGCCTTTTCAAGGCAGTGGACTCATTTGTTGGTAAATTATGATCCCTACACAGATGGTTATTAGAGATTTTGCACAGATCAGCTTCAACAAGTTTAACAAAAATGTCTACACTCGTGATGTCACTAATAGGTGGCATTCTCTTGCTCCTCTTTCTCAAAGATGTAAAAGGTCCTTCCCCCCTTCCCCTCTCATTCTCATGTAGAAGGCCTACCAGGGCATTATATCCTTCAAGGTCCTCCTCATTAAGGCCCAACTCCCTGCATTTATCCAGATCATTTTTTTAGAAGAACAGTTTCCATTTGAGATTTCGGCCAAAAAGATTAATATCCTTGACCCAATTAAAGCAATTATAGGCATTTGTGGGGACAAAGTTCAAACCCCTCCGTAAGACAGCATATTCCTCCCTTGTAAATGAGAACGAGGTCAAATTAATAATCTGGCCCTGTACTATTGGGGCCGTCTCCTCAGATCGTATTTCGCTGAGGGTCTGTTGTCTAAAAAAGACGATGTTGCAAAAGATGAGGAGGAGGACGCCTGGGGTGTAGAACCAGGACCACCCAAAGGTCCCCTTGCACCCCTTCCCCTTCCCCCCCTTCCCCTCTGTCTGTATTGATTCCTGGTTGGCCGCCATTTGTGAAGAGAGGGCACCCCCTGTTCTGACCGTTCTGTGTCCGACGTATCAATGTCAGAAGAGGAAATGTCAACAGTATTCTGGGACTGATAATCGTAGGCCTTGTTATCCTTAAATTCATTTAAATCCCTAGAGAACTGTGAGTGCTTTCTCTCTTTGAGCCTGTTCTGGAATTTTTCTAGGGATGTTTGTAAAAAATTTTCCCTTCTGGTGTACTCAGGATCTGATTTTTGTTTTTGGACCTGTTCAATTAATAAATTCAATTTACTACTGGATTCCTCAAAGAGTCTATTCTCCTCCACAAGTATTATCTGCATGAAACGAATAGAGGAATCAATAGACTCCTTTGTCCAGGCTGCCAACACAGTTGGATTAGCGGTTCGGGGGGAAGGTCTGATTGGAATGCGCAATCCCTTGGGCACAATCCTGTTCTTAATATAATTTTCCAGCCCCTTTATCTCCCACCACGATCTAATGTTATCTTTATAACACAGATAAATATCTTTAAAGAGGTTCTGAAGGGAGGGATTAGCTGTATTCAGAGGAGGAGTATCACTAATAGAAAAAACTATATCTGCATCCTGTGCCCACACACTGGTATCAATTGGACCTGAGAGAAACCCCGCCATACCATAAAGTCAGTAAAGCATATGAAAAAAACTATGAATACAAAAGGGAAATCAAAAAGTATGTGACATAAATTCCCCTTAAAATATTGAATCTTTAATAGAATACCTTAAAAATACCACTTCCCAGTGAAAACAGAAAAAATATATGGACTTCAAAAAATGCTAGGTGCACCTAACCTGATAGATGACCCTCTGCTATACTGCTATCCCTGCCTGGCAGTGGAGGTTGGCACCCTGATAGAGTATTTGGCGCCCCCACTCCGCGGCGGCTGTAACCTGCTAGCCCTGTTAAATAACTAGCCAGCTATAGGTGAGAAAACAATGAGCAATTTAAAGATATGAAGAAAGCAGGAGTAGAAAAACTAAGGTGCACACTAAATAAGAACACTGTCAACCTCCATTCTTAAAATCCCACTACAAACAATGTACTAGGGACATATAGCCAATTTGGCTAATAAAATATTGATGTAATTGTCCTCAGTACAGTTACAAAAAAAGGGCAAATAACTTTATGCATAATTAGTGGGAGAAAAAGAACAATTCTTTTTGACAGGGGGAAGGACATACAATATAAATGACCTGGTTCAGTCCAGATGATAGACTGTGCATGCCCACACCATCTGGCAGATATTACACATTAGTTATGATGACTGCATACAAGAATATATCATAAGCACCTGCAGCCAAACACAACAAAATATAGTTGCCAATAGACAATAATGACAGGTGATCAATGTCTACACCTGACGCACAGTACAGCGGACCATAGACATAGATGATATAGAAAACAGCCAAGGAAAGGGGGAATTACTCCCCAAAGACAAAACACTTAGCTGTCAGTAAGACGCCCCGACGCGTTTCCCCGTCATACGGTTCCTCAGGGGGCAATAACGGATACAATGAACCGGAGGTCAATGATGTAGGTGCCCTGATGACGGGACAGACCTGACTGAATCCCTGGAGAGGGGACCTATATAGTAAGAAAGAGCCCCCGCTGACAAATCAGCAGGTTATTCAAAGTCCCTCCTCTCCCCAGATTTCCGGAAAACACCAGGAATAGTAAAGCCCAACAATGTGGCCAATGTCATGATTCTCAATGGCGAGAGAACATAGCCCAGCATATATGAGAACTAGCTCTTGGAAGATGGAAACTATACTGACCATGAACTAAACCTGCCGCACAACTAGAAGTGGCCGGGTAGCATGCCTACGTTTTTTAACCCTAGATGCCCAGCGCCAGCCGGAGAACTACCTAATCCTAGCAGAGGAAAAGACAGTCCTGGCTCACCTCTAGAGAAATTTTCCCAAAAGGCAGACAGAGGCCCCCACATATATTGGCGGTGATTTCAGATGAAATGACAAACGTAGTATGAAAATAGGTTTAGCAAAATCGAGGTCCGCTTTCTAGATAGCAGGAAGACAGAAAGGACACTTTCATGGTCAGCAGAAAACCCTATCAAAACACCATCCAGAAATTCCTTTAAGACTCTAGCATTAACTCATAACACCAGAGTGGCAATTTCCGATCACAAGAGCTTTCCAGACACAGTAACGAAACAGCAGCTGTGAACAGGAACAAAATGCAAAAACACACAAGGACAAAAGTCCAACTTAGCTGGGAGTTGTCTAGTAGCAGGAACAAGCACAGAAGGCTTCTGATTACATTGTTGACCGGCAAGAAACTGACAGAGGAGCAAGGTTATATAGCGACTCCCACATCCTGATAGGAGCAGGTGAACAGAGGGGATGATGCACACAAGTTCAATTCCACAAGTGGCCACCGGGGGAGCCCAGAATCCAATTTCACAACAGTACCCCCCCCTCAAGGAGGGGGCACCGAACCCTCACCAGAACCACCAGGGCGATCAGGGTGAGCCCTATGAAAGGCACGGACAAGATCGGAGGCATGAACATCAGAGGCAGTGACCCAAGAATTATCCTCCTGACCGTATCCCTTCCATTTGACCAGATACTGGAGTCTCCGTCTGGAAACACGAGAGTCTAAGATCTTTTCCACAACGTACTCCAACTCACCCTCAACCAACACCGGAGCAGGAGGCTCAACGGAAGGCACAACCGGTACCTCATACCTGCGCAACAATGACCGATGAAAAACATTATGAATCGAAAAGGATGCAGGGAGGTCCAAACGGAAGGACACAGGGTTAAGAATCTCCAATATCTTGTACGGGCCGATGAACCGAGGCTTAAACTTAGGAGAAGAAACCCTCATAGGGACAAAACGAGAAGACAACCACACCAAGTCCCCAACACAAAGCCGAGGACCAACACGACGACGGCGGTTGGCAAAAAGCTGAGTCTTCTCCTGGGACAACTTCAAATTGTCCACCACCTGCCCCCAAATCTGATGCAACCTCTCCACCACAGCATCCACTCCAGGACAATCCGAAGATTCCACTTGACCGGAGGAAAATCGAGGATGAAACCCCAAATTACAGAAAAACGGGGACACCAAGGTGGCAGAGCTGGCCCGATTATTGAGGGCGAACTCCGCCAAAGGCAAAAAAGCAACCCAATCATCCTGATCCGCAGACACAAAACACCTCAAATATGTCTCCAAGGTCTGATTAGTCCGCTCGGTCTGGCCATTAGTCTGAGGATGGAAAGCAGACAAAAAAGACAAATCTATGCCCATCCTAGCACAGAATGCCCGCCAAAATCTAGACACGAATTGGGTCCCTCTGTCAGAAACGATATTCTCAGGAATACCATGCAAACGAACAACATTTTGAAAAAACAGAGGAACCAACTCGGAAGAAGAAGGCAACTTAGGCAAGGGAACCAGATGGACCATCTTCGAGAAACGGTCACACACCACCCAGATGACAGACATCTTCTGAGAAACAGGCAGATCCGAAATAAAATCCATCGAGATGTGCGTCCAAGGCCTCTTCGGAATAGGCAAGGGCAACAACAATCCACTAGCCCGAGAACAACAAGGCTTGGCCCGAGCACAAACGTCACAAGACTGCACAAAGCCTCGCACATCTCGTGACAGGGAAGGCCACCAGAAGGACCTTGCCACCAGATCCCTGGTACCAAAGATTCCAGGATGACCTGCCAACGCAGAAGAATGAACCTCAGAGATGACTCTACTGGTCCAATCATCAGGAACAAACAGTCTACCAGGTGGGCAACGATCAGGTCTATCCGCCTGAAACTCCCGCAAGGCCCGCCGCAGGTCTGGAGAAACGGCAGACAATATCACTCCATCTTTAAGGATACCTGTGGGCTCAGAATTACCAGGGGAGTCAGGCTCAAAACTCCTAGAAAGGGCATCCGCCTTAACATTCTTAGAACCCGGTAGGTACGACACCACAAAATTAAACCGAGAGAAAAACAACGACCAGCGCGCCTGTCTAGGATTCAGGCGCCTGGCAGACTCAAGGTAAATTAAATTTTTGTGGTCAGTCAATACCACCACCTGATGTCTGGCCCCCTCAAGCCAGTGACGCCACTCCTCAAAAGCCCACTTCATGGCCAAAAGCTCCCGATTCCCAATATCATAATTCCGCTCGGCGGGCGAAAATTTACGTGAAAAAAAAGCACAAGGTCTCATCACGGAGCCGTCGGAACTTCTCTGCGACAACACCGCCCCAGCTCCGATTTCAGAAGCGTCGACCTCAACCTGAAAAGGAAGAGCAACATCAGGCTGACGCAACACTGGGGCGGAAGAAAAGCGGCGCTTGAGCTCCCGAAAGGCCTCCACAGCATCAGGGGACCAATCAGCAACATCAGCACCCTTCTTAGTCAAATCAGTCAATGGTTTTACAACATCAGAAAAACCAGCAATAAATCGACGATAAAAGCCAGCAAAGCCCAAAAATTTCTGAAGACTCTTAAGAGAAGAGGGTTGCGTCCAATCACCAATAGCCTGAACCTTGACAGGATCCATCTCGATGGAAGAGGGGGAAAAAATGTATCCCAAGAAAGAAATCTTTTGAACCCCAAAAACACACTTAGAACCCTTCACACACAAGGAATTAGACCGCAAAACCTGAAAAACCCTCCTGACCTGCTGGACATGAGAGTCCCAGTCATCCGAAAAAATCAGAATATCATCCAGATACACAATCATAAATTTATCCAAATAATCGCGGAAAATGTCATGCATAAAGGACTGGAAGACTGAAGGGGCATTTGAAAGACCAAAAGGCATCACCAAATACTCAAAATGGCCCTCGGGCGTATTAAATGCGGTTTTCCACTCATCCCCCTGCTTGATTCGCACCAAATTATACGCCCCACGGAGATCAATCTTAGAGAACCACTTGGCCCCCTTTATACGAGCAAACAAATCAGTAAGCAGTGGTAACGGATATTGATATTTAACCGTGATTTTATTCAAAAGTCGATAATCAATACACGGCCTCAAAGAGCCGTCTTTCTTAGACACAAAGAAAAAACCGGCTCCTAAGGGAGATGACGAAGGACGAATATGTCCCTTTTCCAAGGACTCCTTTATATATTCTCGCATAGCAGCGTGTTCAGGCACAGACAGATTAAATAAACGACCCTTAGGGTATTTACTACCCGGAATCAAGTCTATGGCACAATCGCACTCCCGGTGCGGAGGTAGTGAACCAACCTTGGGTTCTTCAAAAACGTCACGAAAGTCAGACAAGAATTCAGGAATCTCAGAGGGAATAGATGATGAAATGGAAACCAAAGGTACGTCCCCATGAGTTCCTTTACATCCCCAGCTTAACACAGACATAGCTCTCCAGTCGAGGACTGGGTTATGAGATTGCAGCCATGGCAATCCCAGCACCAAAACATCATGTAGATTATACAGCACCAGAAAGCGAATAACCTCCTGGTGATCCGGATTAACACGCATAGTCACTTGTGTCCAGTATTGTGGTTTATTACTAGCCAATGGGGTGGAGTCAATCCCTTTCAGAGGTATCGGAGCCTCCAGTGGCTCCAAATCATACCCACAGCGTTTGGCAAAGGACCAATCCATAAGACTCAAAGCAGCGCCAGAGTCGACATAGGCGTCCGCGGTAATAGATGACAAAGAACAAATCAGGGTCACAGATAGAATAAACTTAGACTGTAAAGTGCTAATTGAAACAGACTTGTCAGGCTTCTTAGTACGCTTAAAGCATGCTGATATAACATGAGTTGAATCACCACAATAGAAGCACAACCCATTTTTTCGTCTAAAATTCTGCCGCTCGCTTCTGGACAGAATTCTATCACATTGCATATTTTCTGGCGTTTTCTCAGTAGACACCGCCAAATGGTGCACAGGTTTGCGCTCCCGCAGACGCCTATCGATCTGAATAGCCATCGTCATGGACTCATTCAGACTCGCAGGCACAGGGAACCCCACCATAACATCCTTAATGGCATCAGAGAGACCTTCTCTGAAAATCGCCGCCAGGGCGCACTCATTCCACTGAGTAAGCACAGACCATTTGCGGAATTTTTGGCAGTATATTTCAGCTTCATCTTGCCCCTGAGACAAGGACATCAAGGCCTTTTCCGCCTGAAGCTCTAAATGAGGTTCCTCATAAAGCAACCCCAAGGCCAGAAAAAACGCATCCACATTGAGCAACGCAGGATCCCCTGGTGCCAATGCAAAAGCCCAGTCTTGAGGGTCGCCCCGGAGCAAGGAAATTACAATCCTGACCTGCTGCGCAGGGTCTCCGGCAGAGCGAGACTTCAGGGACAAAAACAATTTGCAATTATTTTTAAAATTTTGAAAGTGAGATCTATTCCCCGAGAAGAATTCAGGCAAAGGAATTCTAGGCTCAGACATAGGTGCATGAACAACAAAATCTTGCAAATTTTGTACCTTTGTGGCGAGATTATTCAAACCTGTAGCTACACTCTGAAGATCCATTTGAAACAGGTGAACACAGAGCCATTCAAGGATCAGAAGGAGAGAAAGAGAGGAAGGCTGCAGCATAGGCAGACTAGCAAGTGATTCAATTAAGAGCACACTCAGAACTAGAGGAAAAAAAAAAAAAAAAAATTGTAGCAGACTTCTTTTTTCTCTCCTTTCTCAGCCAGTAATTTAACCCTTTTTTGGGCCGGTCAAACTGTCATGATTCTCAATGGCGAGAGAACATAGCCCAGCATATATGAGAACTAGCTCTTGGAAGATGGAAACTATACTGACCATGAACTAAACCTGCCGCACAACTAGAAGTGGCCGGGTAGCATGCCTACGTTTTTTAACCCTAGATGCCCAGCGCCAGCCGGAGAACTACCTAATCCTAGCAGAGGAAAAGACAGTCCTGGCTCACCTCTAGAGAAATTTTCCCAAAAGGCAGACAGAGGCCCCCACATATATTGGCGGTGATTTCAGATGAAATGACAAACGTAGTATGAAAATAGGTTTAGCAAAATCGAGGTCCGCTTTCTAGATAGCAGGAAGACAGAAAGGACACTTTCATGGTCAGCAGAAAACCCTATCAAAACACCATCCAGAAATTCCTTTAAGACTCTAGCATTAACTCATAACACCAGAGTGGCAATTTCCGATCACAAGAGCTTTCCAGACACAGTAACGAAACAGCAGCTGTGAACAGGAACAAAATGCAAAAACACACAAGGACAAAAGTCCAACTTAGCTGGGAGTTGTCTAGTAGCAGGAACAAGCACAGAAGGCTTCTGATTACATTGTTGACCGGCAAGAAACTGACAGAGGAGCAAGGTTATATAGCGACTCCCACATCCTGATAGGAGCAGGTGAACAGAGGGGATGATGCACACAAGTTCAATTCCACAAGTGGCCACCGGGGGAGCCCAGAATCCAATTTCACAACAGGCCAAATGATATGTATCAGCCAGTAAACATATGTCCATATAGGCAGGGAGCTCCCACCCCCATTAATAAACGAATCATTGATAACAAAAATATATATAACATACTGCACCAGGCACTGGATCCCTGATAAGTTTAATGCCACATGGAGCGCACTGGGCGCCGCCATTATACACGGAGAGATACTAGACAGCGCTTGCGCACACTCCCAATGACAATCCAGGGAGGCGGTGTCTGTGCGCAAGTGCTCAGACACTAGAGCACAAACTCAGCGCCGCCATCTTTGATGTGCTGTATTCCTCTGCGCATGCGTCCGGTCACCACAATATCGTGAAACCGGACAGTGGCATGAAAGATGGTAAGATAGAATAGGCCAGTGCGCATGCGTCGTACGCAGTTAGACAGATCGGCGCACGCGCTCTCTGGGCAATGTAAAGAACAAGACTCCGCTGCAAAAAACAAATATATGTGGCCAAATACAAGTAATAACGGGAGTGTCTGTGCAGTAATCACAATAAGAAGAGATTAATAAATAGAATTAAATATTGGTCATAATTGACACCTACAGACACACTGTAGAGAAATGGTATGGCGGTTCAAAACCCGATAACCCCAGGATTCATGCACCGTGGGTAAGGCGCAGTAAACAACAGCTATTAGCGTAAATCAAGTACCAGGAATATACTATCTTACTGGAAACAAGTATATGTAAGGGATTCATTCAGGCCTTTCGGTGACATCGATTGCATACGGAAGATCCATTCCGCTTCCCGTTTGAGGAGAGCTTGATCAAAATTGCCTCCTCGAGTCCTAGGTTTCAACAATTCAATCATGCACAGAGTGATCCCTTTAAGGGTACCACCATGTACCTGATTAACATGTCGGGCAAGCGGGGTATCCCTATTGTGCCTGATGTCACCGAGATGTTCCCCAAATCTCGTTCTTAGCTCCCTTTTGGTTTTGCCAATATAATCCAGGGGGCAGGGACAAGTGATCTTATACACTACACCCGTGGATTTGCAGTTGCCAAAGTCCCTTATGTCAAACCGTCTGCCATTGGCCGCGCTAGTAAAGTATTTTGTCTGTCTAACATACTGGCACCTCGAACAGTTTCCACATTTAAAGAAACCAACTGGTCTCCTTTCAAGCCACGTGCCCGCTGTCTGCGGTCTTTGATAAAGGCTATGCACCAAGCGGTCCCCAACTGGCCTATTCTATCTTACCATCTTTCATGCCACTGTCCAGTTTCACGATATTGTGGTGACCGGACGCATGCGCAGAGGAATACAGCACATCAAAGATGGCGGCGCTGAGTTTGTGCTCTAGTGTCTGAGCACTTGCGCACAGACACCGCCTCCCTGGATTGTCATTGGGAGTGTGCGCAAGCGCTGTCTAGTATCTCTCTGTGTATAATGGCGGCGCCCAGTGCGCTCCATGTGGCATTAAACTTATCAGGGATCCAGTGCCTGGTGCGGTATGTTATATATATTTTTGTTATCAATGATTCGTTTATTAATGGGGGTGGGAGCTCCCTGCCTATATGGACATATGTTTACTGGCTGATACATATCATTTGGCCACATTGTTGGGCTTTACTATTCCTGGTGTTTTCCGGAAATCTGGGGAGAGGAGGGACTTTGAATAACCTGCTGATTTGTCAGCGGGGGCTCTTTCTTACTATATAGGTCCCCTCTCCAGGGATTCAGTCAGGTCTGTCCCGTCATCAGGGCACCTACATCATTGACCTCCGGTTCATTGTATCCGTTATTGCCCCCTGAGGAACCGTATGACGGGGAAACGCGTCGGGGCGTCTTACTGACAGCTAAGTGTTTTGTCTTTGGGGAGTAATTCCCCCTTTCCTTGGCTGTTTTCTATATCATCTATGTCTATGGTCCGCTGTACTGTGCGTCAGGTGTAGACATTGATCACCTGTCATTATTGTCTATTGGCAACTATATTTTGTTGTGTTTGGCTGCAGGTGCTTATGATATATTCTTGTATGCAGTCATCATAACTAATGTGTAATATCTGCCAGATGGTGTGGGCATGCACAGTCTATCATCTGGACTGAACCAGGTCATTTATATTGTATGTCCTTCCCCCTGTCAAAAAGAATTGTTCTTTTTCTCCCACTAATTATGCATAAAGTTATTTGCCCTTTTTTTGTAACTGTACTGAGGACAATTACATCAATATTTTATTAGCCAAATTGGCTATATGTCCCTAGTACATTGTTTGTAGTGGGATTTTAAGAATGGAGGTTGACAGTGTTCTTATTTAGTGTGCACCTTAGTTTTTCTACTCCTGCTTTCTTCATATCTTTAAATTGCTCATTGTTTTCTCACCTATAGCTGGCTAGTTATTTAACAGGGCTAGCAGGTTACAGCCGCCGCGGAGTGGGGGCGCCAAATACTCTATCAGGGTGCCAACCTCCACTGCCAGGCAGGGATAGCAGTATAGCAGAGGGTCATCTATCAGGTTAGGTGCACCTAGCATTTTTTGAAGTCCATATATTTTTTCTGTTTTCACTGGGAAGTGGTATTTTTAAGGTATTCTATTAAAGATTCAATATTTTAAGGGGAATTTATGTCACGAACTTTCTATCTGCTATTTCCGGAGGTTGATGCTACGCAGTGATTACTGCTTTTTTATAACGGCGCCTACCTACACGTACTTGGATAAATAACAGATAAAGCCCCCTCCATTGGGGCTCACATTCCGTATTGCGGTTGACCCCGGCCCTACCTGGGATGCATTTGTGTCTGTTTGTTGCTGGACCCTAATCTATTGTTCATATTTACTAAACAATTTGGATCTAATCCTACCTGGCTTTCTCTGATGTCTAAACCTATTATATAGACTATGGGTACTGTCTCACAGTGGCACTTTTGTCGCTACGACGGTACGATCCGTGACGTTCTAGCGATATCCATACGATATCGCTGTGTCTGACACGCAGCAGCGATCAGGGACCCTGCTGAGAATCGTACGTCGTAGCAGATCGTTTGGAACTTTCTTTCGTCGCTGGATCTCCCGCTGTCATCGTTGGATCGGTGTGTGTGACACCGATCCAACGATGCGTTCGCTTGTAACCAGGGTAAACATCGGGTTACTAAGCGCAGGGCCGCGCTTAGTAACCCGATGTTTACCCTGGTTACCGTCGTAAAAGTAAAAAAAAAAAAAAAACGTACATACTCACATTCCGGTGTCCGTCAGGTCCCTTGCCGTCTGCTTCCCGCTCTGACTGACTGCCGGCCGTAAAGTAAGAGCAGAGCACAGCGGTGACGTCACCGCTGTGCTGTGCTTTCACTTTACGGCGGCACTCAGTCAGAGCGGGAAGCAGACTGCGAGGGACCTCACGGACACCGGAATGTGAGTATGTACGTTTTTTTTTTTTTTACTTTTACGATGGTAACCAGGATAGACATCGGGTTACTAAGCGCGGCCCTGCGCTTAGTAACCCAATGTTTACCCTGGTTACCCGGGGCCTTCGGCATCGTTGGTCGCTGGAGAGCGGTCTGTGTGACAGCTCCCCAGCGACCACACAACGACTTTCCAACGATCATGGCCAGGTCTTATCGCTGGTCGTGATCGTTGGAAAGTGTGACAGTACCCTATGTAAGCTGCTTCAGCTAAATCCCATTGTTGAAGAATCTGCAGAGTCCCTGGGGACAGCGCGTCTCTTTCCTTTTGATTTGGGAGTAGTTGTAGAGTCACCCACTATCTCATCTGAGCAAGATCCCCATCTTCCTGCTGAAGTCATACCCACTCGTCATGGGACCGCCCTAGGGTGCCTTCCCTGGACACCGCCTGAATCAACTCCTGCATAGCCCCCAACATCCTGGCAGAATAACGGAATTCAAGAATCTCTTCAGCCTTCAGTTCTTCGTCCCAGTTGGGTCCAGGCTGCTCATGTGTCGCTCTAGATAAGGCGTCTGCGTGTTTTCAGCTCCTCTCCGGTAGATGATCTTATATCGATATTTATAATAATAAACTTGGCACTCATAATGTGAAAAGAATGAAGTTCCTTTTATTGTGCATCTAGACAAAAAAAAAAAAATATTTTGAATGCTTTCGGTCTGTGATAGGACCTTTGTCAGAACAATCTTTGATAAGAACTGGATATAGAGGCACGCTGTATATGGGCAAAGGAGCATTCGTGCAGCTCGTGACTGTTCCTCCCTCGTTACTCGAGATTTCCCGAGCACGCTCGGGTGACCTCCGAGTATTTTTCAGTGCTTGGAGATTTAGTTTTCCTCACCTCAGCTGAATAATTTACATCTCTTAGCCAGGTTGATTACATGTGGGGATTCCTTAGCAACCAGGCAACCCCCACATGTACTTATGCTGGCTTACAGATGTAAATCATTCAGATGCGGCGATGAAAACTAAATCTCTGAGCACTAAAAAATACTCGGAGGTCACCCGAGCATGCTCGGGAAATCTCAAGTAACGAGTATATTCGGTCATCACTACTCAACACCTGTTCCAGCCTTTGCAGATGTTCTTCAAAAGTGGCTGCGTAAACGATATTGTTCAGGTAGATGAAAGTTGCCTCGAAGTTCAAGTTGCCTAGACACCTTTCCATTAGTCGCTGAAATGTCCCGGGGCATTAGCAAGGCCGAACGGCATATGGTTTAATTGAAATAACCCCATGGGCAGTATGAAGGCGGTATTTGCTTGGTTGTGCTCTGACATGGGCACCTGCCAGTATCCACTGGCCAAATCCAACAAAGAAAAGTACTTCGTACTTCCCAGAGCAGACAACGATTCTTCAATTCTCGGTAGGGGAAACGAGTCCCACACGGTGCAGGCATTCAATTTCTGATAGTCCACACAGAAGTGCAAATTTCCATCTTTTTTCTGCACCAGGACAATAGGAGCAGCCTACGGGCTTTGGTTCTCCCAGATAACGCCACTCTGTAGCATTTGTGTCAACATCCCCTTTACCTTCTGATACAGTGCCTTGCAAAAGTATTCGGCTCCCTGGAAATTTTCAACCTTTTCCCACATATCATGCTTCAAACATAAAGATACCAAATGTAAATTTTTGGTGAAGAATCAACAAGTGGAACACAATTGTGAATTAAAATAAAATTTATTGGTTATTTTAAATTTTTGCAGAAATTCAAAAACTGAAAAGTGGAGCATGCAATGTTATTCGGCCCCTTTAACTTAATATTTTGTTGCGCCACCTTTTTCTACAATTACAGCTGCAAGTCGCTTGGGTTATGTCTCTATCAGTTTTCAACATCGAGAGACTGAAATTCTTGCCCATTTTTCCTTGGCAAACAGCTCGAGCTCAGTGAGAATTGATGGAGATCGTTTGTGAACAGCAGTTTTCAGCTCTTTCCACAGATTCTCGATTGGATTCAGGTCTGGACTTTGGCTTGGCCATTCTAACACCTGGATACGTTTATTTGTGAACCATTTCATTGTAGATTTTGCTTTATGTTTGGGATCATTGTCTTGTTGGAAGACAAATCTCCATCCCAGTCTCAGGTCTTTTGCCGACTCCAACAGGTTTTCTTCAAGAATGGTCCTGTATTTGGCTCCATCCATCTTCCCATCAACTTTAACTATCTTCCTTGTCCCTGCTAAAGAAAAGCAGGCCCAAACCATGATGCTGCCAACATCATGTTTGACAGTGGGGATGGTGTGTTCAGGGTGATGAGCTGTTTTGCCTTTACGCCAAACATATCGTTTGGCATTGTTGACAAAAGGTTCGATTTTGGTTTCATCTGACCAGAGCACCTTCTTCCACATGTTTGGTGTGTCTCCCAGGTGGGTTGTTGCAAACTTTAAACAACACTTTTTATGGATATATTTGAGAAATGGCTTTCTTCTTGTCACTCTTCCATAAAGGCCAGATTTGTGCAGTGTCTGACTGATTGTTGTCGTATGGACAAATTGTCCCACCTCAGCTGTAGATCTCTGCAGTTCATCCAGAGTGATCATGGGCCTCTTAGCTGCATCTCTGATCAGTCTTCTCCGTGTTTGAGATGACAGTTTAGAGGGACGGCCGGGTCTTGTTAGATTTGCAGTAGTATGATACTCCTTCCATTTCAATATGATGTGCTCCTTGGGATGTTTAAAGCAGGGCCGGCGTTAGGGCCAGGCAGACTAGGCAGCTGCCTGGGGCCCCCACGCCCTTGGGGGCCCCCAGCATCTACAGCAGACGCTTCACTGATAATAGCATTATCAGTGAAGCTTCCGATGTAGAGACTGGTTAAGGACCTGTAGTGACATCACGATCAGGTGACCTGCCATGTGACCGTGATGTCACCACAGGCCATGTACTCAGGGACTGTCTGGATGTTTCTGCAGTGAAAAAGGAGCCTGCAGTGAAGCACAGGAGCAGCGGCCACTGAACCTCCCCCATCAGAGTGATAGAAGCGCTCATTGGCCAGTGCTCCTGCCCTCCTGCACGAGCCTCTGAGGGAAGAGAGAGCTAGAGATGGCAGCCACCAACCTGAGCTGTGAGGTAAGCAGTGCAGCACTGTGTGAGCTGCTCCTGCACAGAGCCTCTGAGGGGGAGCTAGAGATGGCAGCTACCAACCTGAGCTGGCAGATAAGTAGAAGAGCACCGTCCCACTGTGTGTGCTGCTCCTGGTGATGATGGCTCCTGTCCTGCTGTCAGCTCCTCCTGCTCTTGTTGGCAGTCCCAGCAGAGGAGAGGGCAGGGAGGTGTCTGCTGGGACAGTGCTGCTGGGAGCAGGAGGGCTGCAGCTGATAGTGTGGAACATCTCATTCCCTCCAGAATAAAGCATGTATCTGAGGTGTGTGTATTGTATAGTGTGTGCTGTCTGTGAGCTATGTGTGTGTGTTTATGTGAATCACATGTATCAAATGAGCATTTGTTGTGCAGCATCTGTGTGTATGTGTGTGTGTAGGTGTATGTGTGTATATAAGTGTGTGCCGTGTATGTATATAAGTGCGTGCCATGTGTGTGTATATACTGTAAGTGCGTGCCATGTGTGTGTATATACTGTAAGTGCGTGCCATGTGTGTGTATATAAGTGCGTGCCATGTGTGGGTATATACTGTAAGTGCGTGCCATGTGTGTGTATATAAGTGCGTGCCATGTGTGGGTATATACTGTAAGTGCGTGCCATGTGTGTGTATATAAGTGCGTGCCATGTGTGGGTATATACAGTAAGTGCGTGCCATGTGTGTGTATATACTGTAAGTGCGTGCCATGTGTGTGTATATACTGTAAGTGCGTGCCATATGTGTGTATATAAGTGCGTGCCATGTGTGGGTATATACTGTAAGTGCGTGCCATGTGTGTGTATATAAGTGCGTGCCATGTGTGGGTATATACTGTAAGTGCGTGCCATGTGTGTGTATATAAGTGCGTGCCATGTGTGGGTATATACTGTAAGTGCGTGCCATGTGTGTGTATATAAGCGCGTGCCATGTGTGTGTATATACTGTAAGTGCGTGCCATGTGTGTGTATATACTGTAAGTGCGTGCCATGTGTGTGTATATAAGTGCGTGCCATGTGTGTGTATATACTGTAAGTGCGTGCCATGTGTGTGTATATACTGTAAGTGCGTGCCATGTGTGTGTATATACTGTAAGTGCGTGCCATGTGTGTATATACTGTAAGTGCGTGCCATGTGTGTGTATATACTGTAAGTGCGTGCCGTGTGTATATACTGTAAGTGCGTGCCATGTGTGTGTATATAAGTGCGTGCCGTGTGTGTATATACTGTAAGTGCGTGCCGTGTGTGTATATACTGTAAGTGCGTGCCGTGTGTGTATATACTGTAAGTGCGTGCCATGTGTGTGTATATAAGTGCGTGCCGTGTGTGTATATACTGTAAGTGCGTACCATGTGTGTGTATATAAGTGCGTGCCATGTGTGTGTATATACTGTAAGTGCGTGCCATGTGTGTGTATATACTGTAAGTGCGTGCCATGTGTGTGTATATACTGTAAGTGCGTGCCATGTATGTATATACTGTAAGTGCGTGCCATGTGTGTGTATATACTGTAAGTGCGTGCCGTGTGTATATACTGTAAGTGCGTGCCATGTGTGTGTATATAAGTGCGTGCCGTGTGTGTATATACTGTAAGTGCGTGCCGTGTGTGTATATACTGTAAGTGCGTGCCGTGTGTGTATATACTGTAAGTGCGTGCCGTGTGTGTATATACTGTAAGTGCGTGCCATGTGTGTGTATATAAGTGCGTGCCGTGTGTGTATATACTGTAAGTGCGTACCATGTGTATGTATATAAGTGCGTGCCATGTGTGTATATACGTGCATGTCATGTATGTATGTATGTATAAATGTGTGCCATGTTTGTATGTATGTATGTGTATAAGTGCGTGCCATTTACATGTATGTATGTGCCATGCGTGTTTGTGTATAAGTACATGCCATGTATGTGTGTGTGTATACAAGTGAATGGCGTGTGCGTATAAGTGTGCCATGTATGTGTATGTGTGTATAAGTGCGTGCCATGTATGTGTGTATAAGCATGTGCCGTGTAGGTGTGTGTGTGTATATATATATATACAATTTTTGCATTACTCTAACTTGAATATATGTTAGTATATGTAGATGGCTGGGTATAGACACACAGTGATAGCGTGTGAGTGTGGTGTGTGTGTGTTTGTGTGTCATGCATATTTTTAAATACTGGCTGAAGAACAGACGAGAGTTCATATATATATATATATATATATATATATATATATATATATAAACATGTTGGCAATCGTGCAACAAATGAGCAAAATGCTCATTTATAGGACATTTCATAACTTTCCCACATTATTATGAAAAAATTACAGCACATCCTGTACCCAATGTATTATATAATGTATTTAAGGAGACAGAGTCTGTCCATTTGATACCAACTACACCAAAATGGACACTGACTCCGACTCTCCAGCCCTGCTGCTTATAACATGAAACTATATGGGGACAGAGTGATCTACTAGTGTTCTGTCCCCATCGTTCTTCATTAGCCGGTGTAAAGAGGCCGAGAAACAAGAGCCAAACGGCTTCAATATTGTAGATCACACGCATTGAACGGCCTGAACTCAGCTCATGTCAATACAACCAAAATGTTTGAGAGTCATGGTGCAATATGTGAGCATTGGGGGCCTCATTTTAAACTTTTGCCTAGGGCCCCACATTGTCTAAAACCGGCCCTGGTTTAAAGTTTTGGAAAACATTTTGCATCCAAATCCGGCTTTAAACTTCTCCACAACAGTATCACGGACCTGCCTGATGTGTTCCTTGGTCTGCACTGTGCTTCAAACTGAACCCTGTGACTATCACAGAGCAGGTGCATTTATACAGAGACTTGATTACACACAAGTGGATTATATTTATCATCATTAGGCATTTAGGACAACATTGGATCATTCAGTGATCCACAATGAACTTCTAGAGTGAGTTTGTTGCACTGAAAGTAAAGGGGCCGAATAATATTGCATACCCCACTTTTCAGTTTTTGAATTTCCACAAAAATTCAAAATAAGCAATAAATTTCGTTCAACTTCACAATTGTGTACCACTTGTTGTTGATTCTTCTCCAAAAATTAACATTTGGTATCTTTATGTTTGAAGCATGATATGTGGGAAAAGGTTGAAAAGTTCCAGGGAGCCGAATACGTTTGCAAGGCACTGTACATTTGAGGTGGGATCTGTTGTCGATATTGTTCTCTAATGGGTGCGGTGTTTCCAGTCGGGATCTCGTGGGTTATTGCTGTGGTGCACCCGAAATCATTGTAGTTTGGGGCAAATACGTCCTGATACTGCCCAAGCAGGGCCTCCACCTGTTACACCTGTTACGGTGTGAGCTCTGTAAGTTCAGCCCGCATTTCTCTAAAATTTAGCATCCCTCTTGCAGATGTTGGGGTTCTGGTTCAGAGGATACGTCCACGGCCACTGTCCAGGGGTCTCCCTGTTTCACTGTCAGCTGAATGGCCTTCGATGGAATCAGCTCTTCCGGCATGCCTAGAATTTGCGCTACTTCACTCTTGGGCGGGAGTTTAAGACTGTCCTCTCCGGGTTGACACATCGGACTTGTACATTACCGTCGTTGACGGTGGCTAAAGTCTGTGCAACATGGAGCCCTGGAGGTAGCTGCTCCATAAAAGCAGGCTCAATCTGAACTTCAACCCCTTCCAGAGGGGTACAGGCTCGGATGGGCAGGGTTAACACAGTTTGTTCTGGTGGGATAACAAGGTTGGCTGCATCTGGAACGATTATTTTTCCCAGAGTTTTCCCGTCACTTGAGGTTTCTTATGCTTGAGCCACTCGGATCAACTGCTGGAACACTTTTCTTTGGGGAGGACGAGGGCACCACTGTCTCATGAACACATCTGCCGATTCGTTTATAATGAGGTTTCTGAGCTCCTTCAGCACGTGCATCCCCAGAGTCACAGTGGGACCATTACCGGAGTCTCCCACGGACAACACAACTCCCTTCCTACCCACATCTTTGCCACACATGGTGATTTGTATCCAAACCACCACTGCGACCGGGATGGGTAACTGGTTGGCAACCATCAACTTTATTACTGGGCTCCATTCAGGCCGCATCGCCTCAGAGAAGTGTCGTCTGAAGTATGTCTCTGGCATCGTGGTTACTTGAGAGCTGGTGTAAACCAAACAGAGTACAGCCCGATCATTTATTTCAGCCCAGACCAGAGAACTCATAGTAACTAGACCTGTGAGACTTCTGAATCTCCTTCTTGACTGCTCAGGCTGTGGGCAGTGTCCCCCAGCCACGGAGCCTCCTAGTTTAACGGACACCGTTGAAGATGTCACCCCTGTCGTGCACATCCCCGGGCCAAATGTCCAACTTCACCACAGTTGTAGCAGGTAGGCAGTTCTTCCCTGCGAGACATTCTCATTTCCCGATGGGGCTCAAGATTTACTCTACCCCCAAGAGGGGGATTCGTTGGTGCCGAAGGTTTCTTTTTTTGCGTCAGACAATTCTTTTATGCACTGGATCTCTTTCCACAGCTCTTCCACCCAACATGGTTCAGTAGCCATTGACAGGGATACCTCCCCACTCCGAACCTTCCCCAACGGGACCGTCACTCCCTGCTTTTGCTCACGTGCATGCGCCTGACTCCCAGCCTCTATGAAGGTTAAACTTGGCTTTACTCGCAAGCGCTCCCGTAAGGCCTGCTTCAAAAGCGCATCTCTCAAGCCTGCAACCAGCTGGTCCCACAGTACTATGTTAGGGGGCCCTATGCCTACACCATATCGCTTGATAATTGCAGTGCGTTCATAAAGTGGGCCACTGTCTCCCCCTCCCTTTGCACATGACTAAGCGCATGCGCAATTCTCCGATGTCTGTGGGGCCTCTGCATTTCCTCCAGTATTTTCAGCACCATGTCATAGTAACATAGTAAAATAGCTATTAAGGTTGAAGGAAAACTTTAAGTCCATCTAGTTCAACCCATAGCCTAACCTAACATGCCCTAACATGTTGATCCAGAGGAAGGCAAAAAAAACTATGTGGCAAGAGTAAGCTCCACATTGGGGGAAAAAATTCCTTCCCGACTCCACATACGGCAATCAGACTAGTTCCCTGGATTAACGCCCTATCAAGGAATCTAGTATATATAAACTGTAACATTATACTTTTCAATAAAGGCATCCAGTCCCCTCTTAAATTTAAGTAATGAATCACTCATTACAACATCATACGGCAGAGAGTTCCATAGTCTCACTGCTCTTACAGTAAAGAATCCACGTCTGTTATTATGCTTAAACCTTCACTCCTCCAGTCGTAGAGGATGCTCCCTTGTCCCTGTCTCAGGTCTATGATTAAAAAGATCATCAGAAAGGTCTTTGTACTGTCCCCTCATATATTTATACATTAAAATAAGATCAACCCTTAGCCTTAGTTTTTCCAAACTAAATAGCCCCAAATGGAATAATCTATCTTGGTATTGCAGTCCCCCCAGTCCTCTGATAACCTTGGTCGCTCTTCTCTGCACCCGCTCTTGTTCAGCTATGTCTTTCTTATACACCGGAGACCAGAACTGTACACAATATTCTAAGTGTGGTCGAACTAGTGACTTGTATAGAGGTAAAATTATGTTCTCCTCATGAGCATCTATGCCTCTTTTAATGCATCCCATTATTTTATTTGCCTTTGTAGCAGCTGCCTGACACTGGCCACTAAATGTGAGTTTGTCATCCACCCATACTCCCAGGTCTTTTTCATTGACGGTTTTGCCCAGAGTTTTAGAATTAAGCACATAGTTATACATCTTATTACTTCTACCCAAGTGAATGACCTTACATTTATCCCCATTAAAGTTCATTTGCCATTTACCAGCCCAAGCTTCTACTGTAGTTTACATAAATCATCCTGTAATATAAAATTGTCCTCCTCTGTATTGATTACCCTGCAGAGTTTAGTGTCATCTGCAAAAATTGAAATTCTACTCTGTATGCCCCTTACAAGGTCATTAATAAATATGTTAAAAAGAAGAGGGCCTAATACTGACCCCTGTGGTACCCCACTGCTAACCGCGACCCAGTCCGAGTGTGCTCCATTAATAACCACCCTTTGTATCCTATCCCTGAGCCAGCTCTTAACCCACTTACACATATTTTCCCCTATCCCCATTATTCTCATTTGATGTATCAACCTTTTGTGTGGCACCGTATAAAAAGCTTTTGAAAAGTCGATATACACTACGTCCACTGGGTTCCCTTGGTCCAGTCCGGAACTTACCTCTTCATAGAAATTGATCAAATTAGTCTGACAGGAACGGTCCCTAGTAAACCCATGCTGATATTGGATCATCAGGTTATTCCTCTTCAGATACTCCAGCATAGCATCCCTTAGAATGCCCTCCAGGATTTTGCCCACAGTAGAGGTTAAGCTTACTGGCGTATAATTACCGAGTTCAGTTTTTGTCCCCTTTTTGAATATTGGCACCACATTTGCTATACGCCAGTCCTGTGGTACAGACTCTGTTATTATGGAGTCTATGAAGATTAAAAATAATGGTCTATCAATGACTGTGCTTAATTCCTGCAGTACTCGGGGGTGTATCCCATCCGGGCCCAGAGATTTGTCAATTTTAGTGATTTTAGACGCCGCCGTACTGTCTGCTGGGATAAGCAAGTGACATTTAATGGTGAATTTTTGTTATCACTGCTCATATTGTCATACATATCAAAAAAGAAGGCAGCACTCCATTGTTTCCAAAAAAAGTGTAGGATTTATTCAAACCCACATATCAGTGCGATGTTTCAGCTCTACTGAGCTTTTCTCATATATTGTCTGCCATGGGATTCTCTTGTGTAAATACTGATGAAAAAAAGTCATTTAGCAGATTGGCTTTTTTCCTCATCCTCATCCACCATTTCACCCAGACTATTTTAAAGGGGGCCAACACTATCATTTTTTAGTTTCTTACTATTTACGTAGTTAAAGAATATTTTGGGATTATTTTTACTCTCTCTGGCAATGAGTCTCTCTGTCTCAATCTTTGCTGCCTTGATTTGATTTTTACAGAGTTTATTTAATTTTCTGTATTTATTTAATGCCTCATCACTACCTACTTCCTTTAATTCTCTAAATGCTTTCTTTTTTGTCCCTTATTGCACCCCTTACAGCTCTATTTAGCCATATTGGTTTCCTCTAGTATGTTTATTCCCATACGGTATATATTGTACACAGGTCCTATCCAGGATGCTAATAAACGTCTCCCACTTTCTTTGTGTATTTTTATGTCTCAGGATATCATCCCAGTTAATTGCACCAAGATAATCTCTCATCCGTTGGAAATTTGCCCTGATATGTCACTCTCCATAAGGAGAAACGTTGCATATTAATATAGACTCTCTCAAACTTTTATCCTGGAATGTAGCTGTTATCCCACCAGAACAACCAAGCTCTGGCCGGCTGTTGTGAATTCTGCTCTTGGGCTCCCTCCGGTGGTTGTTAGTGGTAGTGCAGTGGTCTCTGAATTATAGGCCAGGGCAGGTGTTTCTGCTTATTGCAGCTCTATTAGGTATTTAGGTTTGTAGGATCCATCAATCCCTGCCAGTTGTCCATTGTATCTTGGAGGGATTGCATCTCTGTCTGCTCCACTGCCCTGCTGTCATTTCAGCTAAGATAAGTGCCTTGTTTTGGCTCTCTGTAGCACGCATGCAGTGTGCTTTTATGTGCAGTGCAATCTATTGTGTTTTTGTCCAGCTTGACTTGTTTGGATTTTTCTGTCATGCTGGTTTCTCTGGAGATGCAGATATACATCCTATGTCTTTAGTTAGATGTAGTATATAGTATTTTCTGCTGTGGAATTTTCTAGTGTTTTAATACTGACCGCTTAGAACTCTGTCCTATCCTTTCTATCTAGCTAGAAGGGCCTCTTTTGCTAAACTCTGTTTTTTTCTGCCTGTGTACGTATTTCCTCTTAAACTCACAGTCAATATTTGTGGGGGGCTGCCTATCCTTTGGGGCTCTGCTCTGAGGCAAGATAGGATTCCCATTTCCATCTTTAGGAGTATTTAGTCCTCCGGCTGTGTCGAGGTGTCTAGGCCTGGTTAGGTACATCCCACGGCTACTTCTAGTTGCGGTGTCAGTATTAGGATTGCGGTCAGTACAGGTACCACCTACTCCAGAGATAGTCTCATGCGGCTCCAGGGTCACCGGATCATAACAGTACAACTGGCCAACAATGAGTTATCTGCATCTCCTAAAAGACACTTAGACCCCTAAACAAACAAAGCATTGTCATGAAGGATCTGAAAAACCATCCTGACCTGTTTCACATGAACTCCCTGACAACCCCAACTAGTCACAGACATAGATTTCCAATCCAACACCGGATTATGTACCTGCAACCATGGAAAACCCAGCACAATAGCATCATGCAAATTATGCAACACCAAAAAGCGACAATCCTCCCGATGGGCTGGCGCCATGCACATGGTCACCTGTGTCCAAAACTGGGGTTTATTTTTAGCCAAAGGTGTAGCATCAATGCCCCTTAAAGGAATAGGGTTCTCCAAAGACTGCAAGGGGAAACCACAACGTCTAGCGAATTCAAAGTCCATTAAATTCAAAGCGGCGCCAGAATCTACAAACGCCATGACAAAAAATGATGACAATGAGCAGATCAATGTCACAGATAACAGAAATTTAGGTTGTACGGTACCAATGGTAACTGAACTAGCGATTCTCTTAATACGCTTAGGGCAGACCAAAATGAGATGAACCAAGCTGGCAACCCACTAATATATTATTGGGTGGAGATATAAATACCCTTCATGACGTCTTCCTTGATAGATCTATACCTATGTCTACATCTCATTCTCCTACTGAAGCGCTCTCTACCTTGCTAGATAGGCTTCATCTAGTTGATGCTTGGAGATGCTGCCACACTATGGAGAGAATACAGCTTTTATTCTAGAGTACATGACATTCATACTCATATTGATTATTGGTTATTCCCTGCCCCTCTTCTTTCCTTCTTAAAAACAGTTGATATACTCCCATCGGTTATCTCGGACCATTCTCCGGTTTTACTTACTTTGGAACTCCCCACTAGTAGAGCTGTGTCTTTTTCGTTGGCGTTTTCCCTCATATCTTTACACTTCAGATGATTTCAAACGCTATATAACTGGTTGGTGGGAGACTTTCATGGAGGGTAACTTGGAACACTTGGACAATATTAACTTATTTTGGGCCACTGCTAAGACGGTGCTTAGGGGACATAAATCTCCTTTGTGTCTCAAAAAAAAAGAAATTGTTGTCCTCCCTCCGGCTTCTCTCAGATCGGCTCACTCAAGCATATAAGGATTTTAAGCTACATAATACTCCCTTTTTCAGAGAGGCTTATCTTACGGCTAAACAAAATTTAAACACCTTACTGCACGAACAGGCACACAATCAATTAGCTTATCAACGTAACCGATATTTTCGGTGGGGTACTAAACCAGGTCGTCTTTTGGCGTCCTTGACGAAACCATTCAAAGCAGCTACTATAGTCTCTAATGTTACATTATCCGATGGCTCAATTACCCATGACCCAACTCAAATCTGTGCGGTTTTTAGAGATATTTGCATAGATCTTTATGGTCCATCCCTAGACTCCCAGGAGGATCGATACAAATTTTTACACAAGGTTGATCCGCTAAATCTTTCTGCTTCCCAAAGGGACAGTTTAAATCAACCGATTTCTCCTGGAAAGGTGGGATCAGTCATCAAGTCTTTAAAGTTGCTTAAAGCACCCAGCCCAGATGGGTTTTCGGGGGAATTTTATAAAATGCTACAACCTTTATTCACCCCTCACCTAACTTCTCTTTTTAATCATATTATTGATTCGGGTTTTATGCCTGACATGATTCAACGAAGCTTGTTTATCTTTGTTGTTAAAACCAGGCAAGGACCCGCTTCTTTGTGCCTCGCACCGTCCGATCTCCCTCCTAAACATTGATTTTAAATTGCTTACTAAAATCATGGCTAACAGACTTCAGTCTATACTTCCTGATATTCTTACCCCATCTCAAATGGGCTTTGTTCATGGTCAGTCTATCACTTATAATATTAGGACAGCATTGGCTGCCATTACACATAGTTACCAGGCCAAAGTCAAGCAGCATGGTCAGCCTTGATGCTGATAAAGCTTTTCATCGAGTGTCTTGGTCTCACCTCATTCGTACACTTAAGTATAGATTGTTTGGATTTACTTTCTTTAACTTTGTAAGGACAAATATACCAATCCCCAATCTTCGTTATATCTTAATGGCATTCAGTCAACTTCTTTTTCCATCTTCGGGGGTATGAGGCAGGGATATCCCCTATCACCTTTGTTATTTAATATTGCCCTAGACCCTTAAGATACCAGAGATGATCCATTCCTTTGGGGGTATTGAGATCGGCCACCATACACTTAAAACATTGGCATTTGCTGATGATATTTTTACTCATGATAGTCAATCCTAAGGATTCATTCCTTTAATAATGGATGCCTTTAATGAGTTTGGAGCTGTTTCAGGATTTCGCTTAAATTATGATAAATCTCATGCTTTGGCGATCTTCAAAGCTGCTCAGAAACGGTGGTTGTTCCCTTTCCCCTTTCAATAGAGGAGAGATTCCTTGCGTTATCTTGGGGTATATTTACCCTCAAATCCTCATGACATTTATAAACTAAATGTTCGACCACTCATTTCTGCTCTCATACAGAAAATACAGTCCTGGAAATCTCTTAAATTATCTTTTGCGGGCAAGACCCATCTGATTAAAATTATCTCTTTCCCTAAAATACTTTTTCTCTTACAGACACTACTGGTTCTACTAACTAAAACTGATGACAGGCTTCTGACAAAAGTCTTCCGTCAATTTATTTGGGGCTCAAATTGGGGCTCTAGAATTAGTATTTTAAAGTTGCAACAAACTAAATCCCTAGGTGGCCTTAATCTTCCTAATCTACACCTATATAGTATAGCATCTATTTTCCGCCACTCCCTAGACTGGATCTATGCCTTCACCCACTTTACTAATACTCCAATAGATGAGGCAATATGTAGACCTTTTAGTCTTCCTGCTATGCTTTATCTACATCAAGCTGAGGTCCCAGTGGAGGTTAGGGATAACCCCCTACTGTGGTCCGTAATCTCGGGATGGTATCATGCTAGATGAATTAGTGGACTAGATCCCCATATCTCAGTGTTTCTTCCCTTCTGAGGCAATCCCTCCCATCTATCGTGTGCTTGAGAATAATGGTTGTCTATTGGTTAGCAGACAATCAGTGTCCTCTAACTTTGGAAGATACTATCTTTAAATACCCAATCCTGATTGGAGATAATTTTACTATTACCCAAATTAGATACTATATAAGGCTACGTTCACATTTGCGTTGTGCGCCGCAGCGTCGGCGACGCAACGCACAACGCAAACAAAATGCAACAAAACGCACGCTAAAACGCTGCGTTTTGCGACGCATGCGTCCTTTTTTGCCGAAAGTTGGACGCAAAAAAAATGCAACTTGCTGCGTTCTCTGCGCCCCAACGCTTGTGGCCAAAAAAACGCATGCGTCGCAAAACGCAGCACAACGCATGTCCATGCGCCCCCATGTTAAATATAGGGGCGCATGACGCATGCGGCGACGCTGCGGCGCCCGACGCTGCGGCGCCGAACGCTAATGTGAACGTAGACTAAGCTCAGTACTGCGGGATATACCGGACGTTAGAATACACCCTCTAAACTTAATCTCCATTAAAGCTCACGCAGGGAATTATTATTTGAGTCTTATATACAAATCAATAAACCGTTCCATACAGTGGTCAGACTCTTCACTGGGCCAGGGAAGGTGGGTATCTCAACTAACCGACTGTCAGGTAAAAGACCTCTTGAAAGCCACATTACGTATTAACTCTATGTTACCGTATGATAGTTACCCAACCATGACTCTCATGATATTCCATCGAGCATATATCTCCCCAGAGATTAAATCTAAAATGTCCCCTTTAGGTGATTTTCCCTGCCCTACATGTTTACATTCTCCAGCTGATATTTTTCATCGTGTCTGGGACTGTCCAAAAATATGGGAGGTCTGGGATACACTCTTGCAACATCTCACTAACACCTTTGGTGTATCTATCTCTCTTTCTCTGGAGTGTGCAATATTCAGCATTCTCCCACAAGATCAGTTGGTGAGGCTTTCTGTTCAGCAGCGCCGTATTCTATTTGTCTGGGCGGCAGCCACCCGCAAAAGTATTCTACATTTATGGGCACAGGGTAGTACTCCCTCTTTGAGCTTAATTAATAGAAAGGTAGCCTATCTCTTCAAGATGAACTGGATAGAATCCATACTGAATAAAGAAAAATACACTGAACGGTTTTTCCTTACATGGTCTTCTTTTATTGATACCCAGACTTTATCTATATGCCAGACGATTCATGGTTGCTTCTAATTTACAGACTGGTACATGAGAGAGCAAATGGACAGCAGAACTGGTGTTAGGCTTGATTGATGTTATTTTATGAAGATGCAGGTGTGTGCCTGGAGGGGGGATGGGGGGAGGGAAGTTGGTTATAGTTATAATACACTGTCTAATATTTAAAAGTACTGTAAAATTCAATTTGTCGAAACTTTTCTGATGCTTTTGAACAATTTTTTTACTCTCTGTTTATTGTTCAATAAAGACAGTTAAAAAAAAAAGAAATTATGTAGAATGACCTGAAGCGAGCAGTTCTTTGTAAGGAAGAAATGGGCTAAAATTCCTCAAAGCCTGATCAAAGTCAAAATTGGTTCAAGAGTAATAATTCCCCTGCTTGGGTTGACCTTGAATCTTCCTTACGAGGAAAGCTACCACTACATTCATACTTAGGCTGGGGTCACACTTGCGTGTGCAATGCGAGAAACTCCTACAAGTCACTCGGGACCGCAGCGTTCAGCTGTATGTATTTCTATGCAGCCGCACGCTCAAGTCCAAGTGCCAGAGGCAGTGCCGGGAACTGATGAGAGGGACTCATGTGAGTCGCTTGCATTGCACACGCAAGTGTGACCCCTTCCTTACAAAACTTTTTATGAAATCCTACTTCCTCTATATCTAAATCACAGATTATAACTGCCTCTCTGTGTGGGAAAAAATGTGATCTCTCTAAAATAAATCCCTAATTACAATCAAATAAAAAACAGCTCTTTGAAAATAATAAATTTATTTATCAACATGGAGCGAAGCAGGGTTTAAATTAAAAATGGCAATGGAAAACCAATACTTTATCAATAACCCAGGTGAAAAGACGGATAAATTTAATTACGGTATGCTATATGAAAAAATAGAAGCCACCAAATCCGACTCTCTTGAAATCTTCCGAGGTATTTGGGACCCATGGATCCAGACTCAGACTGATGGCGACTTTTCCAGAATAAAGTCACTATCTGTATAAATTAAAACATGGATACTTCTAATTGATGACTAGGACTTATGCCCTACACGAATTATAGAGTATGTCAGCATAACCCACAAAGTTATTACCTAAGGTTTTACATTCCTTCCTTTTTTTTTGGTTTGTTTTCTTTGTCTGTTTTATTTTCTTTTCCTTTACTTTTATTATTTATACAATGTAGCTGTTATACGAACGTATATTGTATTAATATTATTTACATTGATATACTTCCCCCTCCGAGGGGATCCTTGTACTTCATATTCCATGTTATTCTGATAATGTCTGCAATAAAATTGTTGAAACTAATTAAAAATGTTAATGACGGAGATAATTTCGGCCCATTCATACAAAGACCCCCATACACATTAGACTAATGGCAGCACGGTGGCTCAGTGGTTAAAACTGCAACCTTGCAGTGCTAGTGTCCTGGGTTCAAATCCCACTAAGGACAACATTGTGCAAGGAGTGTGCAGGGTCGGACTGGCTTGGCGAAGTATTGGGGAAATCCCTGGTGGGCCCTTGGCAGTGGGAAGGGGGAGAAAAATAAAAAAAAAAGTCTGCGGTTTTTAGGGGCATTGGCCCTTTAAAAGCAAAAACAAAGAATGTGCAGGGGAGAGCACACAGCGTTCATTACCTGAAAAGCAGCGTCGCACATCCCGATCATATCTGTCAAGTGTGCGCCCGTCATCACCGGCATATGATGTCAGTGTGTTGCGTCACATTTGACGGGCGCACATCAGCCGCCGGCCTCTGCTAGGTTGACGGCCATTTTACTATTTGCATGCCGGAACTGCAGAGGAGGAGGATGCCACCCGGCGCTGGGAGCGCAGGAAGGTAAGAGGAATCTTTTTTTGTCTCTCCATGAATCCAGGATAAGGGGCCAGGATGGAAATATGGGGGCAGGAAAAAAGGACCAGGATGGATATAAGGGGGGCAGCAGGATGGATATATGGGGGCAAGGAAAAAAGGACCAGGATGAATATCAAGGGGGTGGCAGGATGGATAAATGGGGGGCAGGAAAAAAGGGCCAAGATAGATATAAGGGGGGCAGCAGAATGGATATATGGGGGCAGGAAAAAAGGACCAGGATGGATATAAGGGGATCAGCAGGATGGATAAATGGGGGGCAGGAAAAAAGGACCAGGATGGATATAAGGGGGGCAGCAGGATGGATATATAGGGAGGGGTGGGGGCAGGAAAGAGACCAGGAATTATATATGGGGGTAGGAAAAAAAAGGACTAGAATGGATATAAGTGGGGAAGCAGGATGGATATATGAGGGGCAGGAAAAAAGTACCAGGATGGATATAAGGGGAGCAGCAGGATAGATAAATGGGGGCAGGAAAAAAGGACCAGGATGGATATAGGGGGGCAGCAGGATGGATATATGGGGCAGGAAAAAAGGACCAGGATGGATATAAGGGGAGCGGCAGGATGGCTATATGGGGGAAGGAAAAAAGGACCAGGATGGATATAAGGGGGGCAGCAGGATGGATATATAGGGAGGGGTGGGGGCAGGAAAGAGACCAGGAATGATATATGGGGGTAGGAAAAAAAAGGACTAGAATGGATATAAGTGGGGAAGCAGGATGGATATATGAGGGGCAGGAAAAAAGTACCAGAATGGATATAAGGGGAGCAGCAGGATAGATAAATGGGGGCAGGAAAAAAGGACCAGGATGGATATAGGGGGGCAGCAGGATGGATATATGGGGCAGGAAAAAGGACCAGGATGGATATAAGGGGAGCGGCAGGATGGCTATATGGGGGAAGGAAAAAAGGACCAGGATGGATATAAGGGGAGCAGCAGGATGGATATATAGGGAGGGGTGGGGGCAGGAAAGAGACCAGGAATGATATATGGGGGTAGGAAAAAAAGGACTAGAATGGATATAAGTGGGGAAGCAGGATGGATATATGAGGGGAAGGAAAAAAGGACCAGGATGGATATTTGGGAGGGGGGGTGAATATGTAGGGGCTGGACAAAGGACCAGGATCGATACATACAAGGGGCCAGGATAGATATATGTGGCACGGGGAGCCAGGATTGATACATATGGGAAGGCCAGGATATATATATGGGTGGGCAGGACAAAGGACCAGGATGCATATATATGGAGGGCCAGGATCGATATATAGGGGGGAGGGCAGGACAAGAGAACAGAATGGATATATATGGGGGTAGGACAAGGAGAGAGAGAGATATATATATATATATATATATATATATATATATATATATATATATATATATATATATATATATATATATATATATGGATGCCAGGATGGATATATGGTAAAGCCAAGATGCATAAATATCGGGGAGGTTTGATATATGGGGGGGCAGGATGGATTTATGAGGGGCAGGACAAGGGACCAGGATACATACATATGGTGGAGCCAGGATGTATATGGGGCAGCTAGGATGGATATATGGTAGAGCCAAGATGCATGTATATGGGGGAAGCAGGATCGATATATGGGGGGCAGGACAAGGGACCAATATGCATATATATGGGGGGCCAGGATGGATATATATTGGGGAGCAAGGAAAGATATATATAGGGGCCCAGGATGTATGTATATATATATATAGGAGCCGGGATATATACACTCACCGGCCACTTTATTAGGTACACCATGCTAGTAACGGGTTGGACCCCCTTTTGCCTTCAGAACTGCCTCAATTCTTCGTGGCATAGATTCAACAAGGTGCTGGAAGCATTCCTCAGAGATTTTGGTCCATATTGACATGATGGCATCACACAGTTGCCGCAGATTTGTCGGCTGCACATCCCAAAGATGCTCCATACAAGGCAGGATGGATCCATGCTTTCATGTTGTTTACGCCAAATTCTGACCCTACCATCCGAATGTCGCAGCAGAAATCGAGACTCATCAGACCAAGCAACGTTTTTCCAATCTTCTACTGTCCAATTTCGATGAGCTTGTACAAATTGTAGCCTCAGTTTCCTGTTCTTAGCTGAAAGGAGTGGTACCAGGTGTGGTCTTCTGCTGCTGTAGCCCATCTGCCTCAAAGTTCGAAGCACTGTGCGTTCAGAGATGCTCTTAGGCCTACCTTGGTTGTAACGGGTGGCGATTTGAGTCACTGGTGCCTTTCTATCAGCTCGAACCAGTCTGCCCATTCTCCTCTGACCTCTGGCATCAACAAGGCATTTCCGCCCACAGAACTGCCGCTCACTGGATTTTTTTTCTTTTTCGGACCATTCTCTGTAAACCCTAGAGATGGTTGTGCGTGAAAATCCCAGTAGATCAGCAGTTTCTGAAATACTCAGACCAGCCCTTCTGGCACCAACAACCATGCCACGTTCAAAGGCACTCAAATCACCTTTCTTCCCCATACTGATACTCGGTTTGAACTGCAGGAGATTGTCTTGACCATGTCTACATGCCTAAATGCACTGAGTTGCCGCCATGTGATTGGCTGATTAGAAATTAAGTGTTAACAAGAAGTTGGACAGGTGTACCTAATAAAGTGGCCGGTGAGTGTATATATATGGCAACCATTATAGCTATATATGGGGGGCCAGGATACATATATAAGTTGGACCAGGATGAATTTATGGGAGGCCAGGGTAATGGACCAGGATGGATATATGGGGGTCCGCGACAGATATATGGGGGAGGACAAGAAACATATGGGGGTCAGGATGGATATCTGGGTGATAGGCTGCTCAAGGGACATAGTGGAGCCAGGTTGGGGTATATTATAAAATAAAGGGGGCCAGGCTGGGTGAGATCATTAAATAAAGGGGGCCAGGATGAGGGACATGCTATATTAGTTCATGGTGACAAGTGGGGAGCATAATTTCTTTAAGGTCCAATTAGGGACATTATTACTACTGTAATATAATTTACTTTTTAGGAAACGGTTTTCCATGGAGGGAACAAAAGGGGGTCCTGTTACTGTGCAGGACAGCATTGCGTCACTTTTTTTCTTCATCTGATATAGTGGGGAAAGTGCTCTGGAAGTGATCGGCTATTGATGACTGTTATTTTTTGCAGAGACGAGTCCTGGCTGGAAGAAGTGATGGCGGGCTGTGCTGGCTGAAGAAAAGCGAAGGACTTCAACTAGAGAGCGATGTCACCAGTGAGTCAGTGTATTACATGTACACTATACACTGTGTAGAGTTCATGTGTATGTCACTGGTGATCACTGTATTACCTGTACACTGACACTATATACAGAACTCCTGTCTATGTCACCAGTGATCACTGTATTATCTGTACACTATACATGATATACTAAGCTGTGTATAATGTCACTGTATTACCTGTACACTGACTCTATATACAGAGCTCATATATATATATATAATGTCACTTGTGATCACTGTATTACCTGCACACTATTTAAAACTCATGTGTATATCATGTCACTGGTGATCACTGTATTACCTGTACACTGACACTATATACCGAGCACCTGTATATAATGTCACCAACGATCACTGTATTATCTGCACACTATACACTAAGCTCCTGTGTATAATGTCACTGGTGGTGACTGTATTACATGTACAGTATTATTTGGTCACTATGTGGTGGAATTTGTAGTCTAGTTATGGTGTGGTGGTATTTCTCCTTGAATGTGGTATTATTTGGTGCCTATATGCTGGTAATATGTGGTATTATTCGGTCACTATGTGGTCTGATCATGGTGTGGTGGTATTTCTTCCCTATTATTAGTATTATTGGTCTTGGTATAGTGGATTGTGTTGTGTATGGCAGTCATCTGTTCTCTCTGATATTAATAATTATTATTATTTATTGTTATAGCGCCATTTATTCCATGGCGCTTTACATGTGAGGAAGGGTATACATAATAAAGACAAGTACAATATTCTTAAACAATACAAGTCATAACTGGTAGAGGAGGAGAGAAGACCCTGCCCGCGAAGGCTCACAATCTACAAGGGATGGGTGAGAATACAGTAGGTGAGGATAGAGGTGGTCTTGCAGCGGTTTGGTTGATCGGTGGTTACTGCAGGTTGTAGGCTTGTCGGAAGAGATGGGTCTTCAGGCTCTTTTTGATGGTTTCGATGATTAATTAGAAGATTCTTTATTTCCATTACAGATTAGATACTTGGATCACAGCATCAAAGATGCAATTAGGCCGGGGTCACACTTGCGAGTGCAATGCACCGGCACTCGGGACTGGAGCGTTCAGCTGCATAGAAATAAGTATAGAGATGGCTAGCACACGATCACGGGAAGTAAGGTGCTAGTGAACGGGAAGTAATCCCAACAACATATATGAGTCTCAAATCACTGCACACTTTGCAACAAGATTTATGCTTCAAAATCATGCGTATTTTATTATAAATGAAGAGGCGACAAGTATAGACGTTTCGGCCACTCTGTGGCCTTGATCACTGTGTCGCTAGAAAAGATGGAAAACAAATATACATAAGACATATAATATAGACACAATATTTACAATATTTACAAAGATATGATATACAGTATATCAAGCATCGTAGGGAGTAGAGGTCATGTCAGAGTGGCCTCTGACGGGGTCCTTTAATAAGACTAGGACATCAATATGGGACATAAGAGAGAGATAGATGTACTAACGAAAAGACCTCCTAGATATATTTGAGGTCTAATAAGTTGTGGGTAAGAAGACAAGAGCTACAGATTCTAGAAAAGAAAAGAGACATACCGTAGTGTTTAATGTGTCGCTGAACAATGCTCGAACGTCCTGGATCAGTCGGGGTCAAAATCTGGATAGCCTGGTGAGAGTTAGTCATAGTGAGTCCTACGTCATGTTGCAATCTTAAGGGGGCTACCCCATAATATTGTGGGGACCATGTATAAAGGGGTACTAGGATAGAGGTGTAATATGGCCAAAGGAGTGTGTGACTGTATATAAGTGGTGGTGCGTGATATGGAAGAAAAAAGGCATAATTACCCCTGATAATAAACTGCACCAGTCCAAGTGGTAAGTGTGTCCTCTTTTAGACAAGTGCTAGAGCTGTATGAGCCCAAATAATATAGAAGCCACTGTAATGGGATTCAATACATGGAAATAATTAATCTGACGCAATGGGCACCCTATGTCGAGGACAGAGGTGTATACTTACACCAGGCAATATGGTGGGTGCGCTCTCTTTGGTGAGATGCACTAGTAGAGCTGTATGAGCCCAGGTTTTGTAGATGCCACTAAAGCGGGATTAAATATATGGAAGTAAGTACTGTGATACAATGGAAAAAGTATAGCAGGGACAGAGGTGTATACTTACACCAGCAAATATGGTGAGTACGCTTCATTTGGTGAAGCGCAATCCTAGAGCTATATGAGCCCAGATAGTGTAGATGCCACTAAAAAAAGGGGGAAGAAATTGAATATATGAAGGTAAGTGACCTGACATAATAGGTAATATACAGCTGTGGTATTGAAATGTACTTACACCGGTCAAAATAGTAGGTGCGCCTTCTCGGATCTAGCGCAACACTAGGGCTGTGTGAGCCCAGAGTCCGGGTTGTGCAGAAGCCACTATAAGAGAGTTTCCCGTAAGAACTAAAGTATAATGGGCAGATTGTGTTTTGTGACCCAGGGGTGTACTTACATGCGGATCGATTTGTAGGGGTGCTGGCACAGCCGTGCCTAAGCAATGGGACGCCTGGAGGAGCGCAGGCTGAGCGCTCATAAATAGCGCTCATGGGTCAGGTGACCGGAAGTGGGAAAGCCTGCAGACGCATGCGCTGTGCGGTAATCTAGGTTTGTTTGGAAGTTGCCGAGCAACGTCGGCATCTGCGCAGTGTCCCTGAGGGCAAAGAAAATGATGAACGTCGGCGCTTGCGCAGTACGCGGTGGGCGTCCCTGCTGTATAGATGGTGTTGGCTGCGGTAGTGTCAAAGAGAAAAGAAGGGAATAAATAAAGTGTGTGATAGAGGTATGATTGAGCAGAGAGGTAAAATCATATGCATGTAACCTGAACCTTTCCGTCTATTACTGGATATGTTTGGGAGGAAGAGGTAATGAATACAAGCATAATCATCCAGGTAGTGGCTGTAGTCATATAGATGAAAAGCAGTCCAGAATACGGCAATATTCAAGGTAGTTGTAATGGTAGACATATATAGAATATGAGGTAATTATGAAGATGGTAGACACGTAAAACATATATAGTACATAATAAACATAGTATGGCGTTGTGGGAGTCAGTAGAGAATAATGAACCATGAAATTATCTATAATCTATATATTCTATATAGCAGCTGTCACCCTAGAGCCACCAAAAACAGCCTCCCCAGGTCCCAATTTAAGAGGGTCTCCAGGATAGTCTCTGACCCTACCACAAGGGAGACGAGACTGAATGAAATGTCAAAGAAATTCAGGGCCCGGGATTATCCAGTACAACTACTGGAAACAGAATCCACGAGAGCATTTAATGAAAACACAACCAGTCCAACTATGACTAATAAAACTCCTAGGATACCATTTGTCCACTATCACCACCCCTCCATGCTTAGGGTCCACAACCTCATTCGGAGACACTGGCCCCTTCTACATAGGGCATACCCTATCATCAACATCTTCAGTAACCCTCCATTGATGTGTACAAGACGTCCTAAAAACATTAGGGACAGGGTGGTCCGAGCTGACCTAGGACCGGGAAGGATGTTGGGTACCAGAACCTTGAGTGGTCAGACAAGAACAGGCACATTTCCTTGCCTCAGTTGTATGTGCTGTTCCAACATAATTAAAGGAAATGAAGTGGTTCACCCAAGAACGGGGAAATCATATCTGATAAAG
Organism: Ranitomeya variabilis; assembly: GCF_051348905.1. Lineage (NCBI taxonomy): Eukaryota > Metazoa > Chordata > Amphibia > Anura > Dendrobatidae > Ranitomeya > Ranitomeya variabilis. Next base: position 272,277,270 of record NC_135237.1, on the reverse strand, counting down.
GATTATTACACCTGCGAGTCGAATTTTGTGGTCTACATTGTCAAATGTCCCTGCGGCCTATTATATGTAGGTGAAACGACCCAGGCCATCAGGGACCGAATCTCTGCTCATAAATCCACTATCAGGTGTGAAAAAACATGGTTGCCCCTACCAGCACACTTCAAAGAGGCCAAGCACAATGTAGCCCAACTTAGATTTCAGGTCATTGAAAGGGTCACCAGACCAAGGAGGGGTGGTAACCACATCCAAATGTTGAAGCAGCGAGAAACATATTGGATCTACACTCTCGACACACTCCACCCTAAAGGCCTTAACCGCGATATAGATTGGCTAGTCTAATACCTTGTCTTTTCTCCGTAGATGAACTAATTCTTCCTAAACTACGTACTCTTGCAACTAGCTCTGACTGGGTAAGACTGCACTTCAGATTACTCCCCTTTTCCTTTTTTCTTTTTCTTTTTGTCTTCTTTTCCTTTTCCTTTTTTCCGTCATTTATCCCTTATTTTTATGGTTTGGACTCCTACAGATATTACGTCTATGATTCATTATATTCATCCTATACTATTTATGTTCCAGCTCTGTTTATATTAATTTCATACCTTATTATTTTATGGTTTGGACTCCTACAATATTATATTACGTTTATGATTTATTATATTTTGCGTTCCAGCTCTGTTTATATTATTTTCAATCTCTATTACTTTTATGGTTTGGACCCCTACAATATTTTATTATGCTTATGATTTATTATATTCATCTTATATACTTTACGTTCCAGCTTTGTTTGTATTAATTTCATGGTTCATTATTCTCTACTGACTCCCACAACGCCATACTATGTTTATTATGTACTATATATGTTTTACGTGTCTACCATCTTCATAATTACCTCATATTCTATATATGTCTACCATTACAACTACCTTGAATATTGCCGTATTCTGGACTGCTTTTCATCTATATGACTACAGCCACTACCTGGATGATTATGCTTGTATTCATTACCTCTTCCTCCCAAACATATCCAGTAATAGACGGAAAGGTTCAGGTTACATGCATATGATTTTACCTCTCTGCTCAATCATACCTCTATCACACACTTTATTTATTCCCTTCTTTTCTCTTTGACACTACCGCAGCCAACACCATCTATACAGCAGGGACGCCCACCGCGTACTGCGCAAGCGCCGACGTTCATCATTTTCTTTGCCCTCAGGGACACTGCGCAGATGCCGACGTTGCTCGGCAACTTCCAAACAAACCTAGATTACCGCACAGCGCATGCGTCTGCAGGCTTTCCCACTTCCGGTCACCTGACCCATGAGCGCTATTTATGAGCGCTCAGCCTGCGCTCCTCCAGGCGTCCCATTGCTTAGGCACGGCTGTGCCAGCACCCCTACAAATCGATCCGCATGTAAGTACACCCCTGGGTCACAAAACACAATCTGCCCATTATACTTTAGTTCTTACGGGAAACTCTCTTATAGTGGCTTCTGCACAACCCGGACTCTGGGCTCACACAGCCCTAGTGTTGCGCTAGATCCGAGAAGGCGCACCTACTATTTTGACCGGTGTAAGTACATTTCAATACCACAGCTGTATATTACCTATTATGTCAGGTCACTTACCTTCATATATTCAATTTCTTCCCCCTTTTTTTAGTGGCATCTACACTATCTGGGCTCATATAGCTCTAGGATTGCGCCTCACCAAATGAAGCGTACTCACCATATTTGCTGGTGTAAGTATACACCTCTGTCCCTGCTATACTTTTTCCATTGTATCACAGTACTTACTTCCATATATTTAATCCCGCTTTAGTGGCATCTACAAAACCTGGGCTCATACAGCTCTACTAGTGCATCTCACCAAAGAGAGCGCACCCACCATATTGCCTGGTGTAAGTATACACCTCTGTCCTCGACATAGGGTGCCCATTGCGTCAGATTAATTATTTCCATGTATTGAATCCCATTACAGTGGCTTCTATATTATTTGGGCTCATACAGCTCTAGCACTTGTCTAAAAGAGGACACACTTACCACTTGGACTGGTGCAGTTTATTATCAGGGGTAATTATGCCTTTTTTCTTCCATATCACGCACCACCACTTATATACAGTCACACACTCCTTTGGCCATATTACACCTCTATCCTAGTACCCCTTTATACATGGTCCCCACAATATTATGGGGTAGCCCCCTTAAGATTGCAACATGACGTAGGACTCACTATGACTAACTCTCACCAGGCTATCCAGATTTTGACCCCGACTGATCCAGGACGTTCGAGCATTGTTCAGCGACACATTAAACACTACGGTATGTCTCTTTTCTTTTCTAGAATCTGTAGCTCTTGTCTTCTTACCCACAACTTAGACCTCAAATATATCTAGGAGGTCTTTTCGTTAGTACATCTATCTCTCTCTTATGTCCCATATTGATGTCCTAGTCTTATTAAAGGACCCCGTCAGAGGCCACTCTGACATGACCTCTACTCCCTACGATGCTTGATATACTGTATATCATATCTTTGTAAATATTGTAAATATTGTGTCTATATTATATGTCTTATGTATATTTGTTTTCCATCTTTTCTAGCGACACAGTGATCAAGGCCACAGAGTGGCCGAAACGTCTATACTTGTCGCCTCTTCATTTATAATAAAATACGCATGATTTTGAAGCATAAATCTTGTTGCAAAGTGTGCAGTGATTTGAGACTCATACAGCTGCATAGAAATACATGCAGCCACACGCTCCGGGCGGCAGTGCCGGGTATTGATGCAAGATACTCGTGCGAGTTTCTCGCATTGCACTCGCAAGTGTGACCCAGGCCTTACAGGGGTTCTCCTATGAAAAAAGTAATCACCTATCCACAGGATTAGTGATAACGTATTGTGTGGTGGTGGGGGGTCTGACTTCTGGGACCCATTCGGCAGAATGTGGAACTTTTATCCCCATTAGACTGGAGCGGTATGTCCAATTTGACTACTTGTTTTTTTTTCTGGAAGCCCCAAAGAGACTGTCAGATACCTGAACTGCTGCTGCATTTTAAAACAGGGATAAGTGTCATGGATAAAATTTCCAAATTGTTTTGATCAGTACAGTTTCTAATGGTCAGACCTAAGCGATCACCTATCCCGTGGAGACCATGGATCAGTGACAACTTGTTTTAGCCATAGAACCTTTAATATAAAATACTGTAATTGTACATCCCAGTTATGGGGGGCGCACAGTAGATGGGCAGGAGCCCCCTGTGTTTTTTTTTTTTTTTTCAAACATTTTTATTGTTTTTTTTTAAACCCCTTCACGACATGCGCCGTACTATTACTGCGCATGTCGTGTCTCCCCCTTTGATGTGGGCTTCGGCGGTGAGCCCACATCAAAGTCGCGACATGTCAGCTGTTTTGTACAGCTGACATGTGCGCGCAATAGCGGCGGGTGAAATCGTGATTCACCCGCCGCTATTAACCTGTTAAATGCCGCTGTCAAACGCAGACAGCGGCATTTAACCGGCGCTTCCGGGCGGGTGGTCGGAAATGACCTCATCGCCGACCCGAGTCACATGATCGGGGGTCGGCGATGCATCAGGATGGTAACCATAGAGGTCCTTGAGACCTCTATGGTTACTAATGCCGGCCTGCTGTGAGCGCCCCCCTGTGGTCGGCGCTCACAGCACACCTGCATTTCTGCTACATAGCAGCAAACATCAGATCGCTGCAATGTAGCAGAGCCGATCGAGTGGTGCCAGCTTCTAGCCTCCCATGGAGGAGAAGAATGGCAAAAGTAAAAAAAAAATGTTTTTAAAAATATGAAAAAAATAAAAAAAATATGAAAGTTTAAATCACCCCCCTTTCGCCCCATCCAAAATAAAACAATTAAAAAAAAAATCAAATCTACACATACTTGGTATCGCCGCGTTCAGAATCGCCTGATCTATCAATAAAAAAAAGCATTAACCTGATCGCTAAACAGCGTAGTGAGAAAAAAAATCAAAACGCCAGAATAACGTTTTTTGGTCGCCACAAAATTGCATTAAAATGCAATAACGGGCGATCAAAAGAACGTATCTGCACAAATGTGGTATCATTAAAAACGTCAGCTCAGCACGCAAAAAATAAGCCCTCAATCAACCCCAGATCACGAAAAATAGAGACGCTACGGGTATAAGAAAATGGCGCATTTTTTTTTTTTTTTGCAAAGTTTGGAATTTTTTTTCACCACTTAGATAAAAAATAACCTAGACATGTTTGGTGTCTGCGATCTCGTAATGACCTGGAGAATCATAATGGCAGGTCAGTTTTAGCATTTAGTGAACCTAGCAAAAAAGCCAAACAAAAAACAAGTGTGGGATTGCACTTTTTTTGCAATTTCACCACACTTGGAATTTTCTTCCCATTTTCTAGTACAAGACATGGTAAAACCAATGATGACATTTAAAAGTACAACTCGTCCCGCAAAAAAACAAGCACTCACATGGCCATATTGATGGAAAAATAAAAAAGTTATGGCTCTGGGAAGGAGGGGAGCGAAAAACGAAAACACAAAAACGAAAAAGGGCAGCAGCATGAAGGGGTTAGGGTTGTTTCACACTTGCGTTTTTGTCTGCAGCGTTTTTTGTACAAAAAAAGCATGCGTTTTTTCCCCTACATTTAACATTGAAAACGCATGCGTTTTTTTGTACGCGTTTGGTCGCGTTTTCAAATGCATGCGTTTTTTTCTGCATGCGTTCATTTTCAGAAATGCTACCTGCAGTTTTTTCTTGCGCGTTTTTTTTTGCCGCGAAAAAACGCATGCGTTTTTTTGCGGCAAAAAAATGCATTGCTGTCTATGTAAACGCATGCGTTTTTAAGCACATGCGTTTGTTTGCGTTAAAAACGCATGCGTTTTTATAGGAAGAAAACACACTGAAAAGCCACCCACCACCATCAAGGTGATAAAGGGATCCAAACCCTAACCCTAACTCTACCCCTAACCTCACCCCTAACCGTTTAATGAACATTTTCTGACAGTCATAGTGCCACGTATTTAAGTGCCACGTATTTCAGTGCCACGTATCACGTATTTCAGTGCCACGTATTTAAGTGCCACGTATTTAAGTACCACGTATTTCAGTTGCACGCATTTCAGTGCCACGTATTTCAGTGCCACGTATTTCAGTGCCACGTATTTAAGTACCACGTATTTCAGTACCACGTATTTCAGTGCCACGTATTTCAGTGCCACGTATTTCAGTGCCACGTATTTCAGTGCCACGTATTTCAGTGCCACGTATTTCAGTCACGTTTAGGGTTAGGGGTAGGGTTAGGGTTTTCTTGTTTTTTCTTGTGTTTTTCTATAAAAACGCATGCGTCTAAAAAACGCATGCGTTTTACCGCGTTTACATGCGTTTTTTCACACATGCGTTTTTATTAAAAACGCATGCAGATAAAAACGCCAGTGTGAAACCAGCCTTAAACAAGCAAAATACATACTGCAAATGTTGTTTTAGATTGTTACACAAAAAATTTGTTTATCTTTTAACACAAATACTAATACCATACCCCCTAATGTCCACATCTATCCAGATTCAATGATTGTAGTCCGACAATCAAATCCTGAACAACCAACATCTGATGCAATTATCATGTGACAAATTTTAATTTACCCAAACTACCACTAAGTCTTCCAACAAATACCAATCTGAGTTAACAAAAGACCTCATTATCTCCTGAATTTCCCCAGTAGACAATAACAATTCTATGAACACTCTCCATTTAAAAAATATATATTTTCATCATCTTATCTTTATTCCTTTCTGCTTCTCTTTTTTTCTAAATATTGAACAGACATTAGTCCTGCTTTAATCTCTTTTATCCCTGGAAGTGTACTGGCCAACCAGTATTGTAAAATTAGACGTTTTGTTACCAATGCAATAGTGTGGAACAAGTCATGTAACTGTCCCCCTACTGTTTTACCTGTCGTATAATGAAACAACCAGCACATCGGGTCAATGTCCACCCAGATTCCACACATCTGCAGATACATATCTTGAACCATGGTCCAAAGCTCTTGTGTCTTGGTACACGACCATATGCCATGCTCCATATCTGTTTTGGATGTGCTACATTTGAGGCAACTCATCTGCCTATCAGGGTTCTGTGAAGTTTGCGGAATACTAAAGCCACATATTTTGTGCATTATTCTAAATTGGCTATCCCTCCATTGCTCATTTATGATATGCTCCCTCACCAATTTCCATCCATGTAGTATTTTATGCTCAAGTTCTTCATCTTATATGTATTTTTCTCATTTGCAAAACACTTTGTCTGCTCCTGATGGTGGTAATACATCTCTCAACATCCCATATATCAAGGAGATCGATATTTCCCTAATGTCTTTGGGAACTAAATCTCCCCAAACCTCTGAGTCAACCTCCTTCCTTACATCTTAGCATCAAATGGAATCCTGGTAGCTCATATTTGCCTAAGGGTATGTTTCCACGTTCAGGATTGCATCAGGATTTGACGCATGTAAAATCTGCACCAAATCTGCACCTGAGGTCACTGGCAGGTCACCTGTGTTTTTCATGCATTTTTTGACATGTTTTTCACGTGTTTTTTTTTCATGCGGATTTGTGTTTTTGTAAGCTCAATAAAGATGTACCCCCCCAAAAAAATGGTGATGTAATTTCTTGTCCAACCTCTTCATTTACATACTCCATTGAAGAATAATGTTTACACACACAGATAGTTGATACATAAGACAGATCGATAGATGATATGGGATTGATAATAGCTAGATAATAGATCTATCGTATTTATTATCTATCTATAAATATATCTATCGATAGATAATAGGTAGATACGATCGATAGATAATACCAAGCCCGATGTTTAGTATATCTACAGTATGTAAATATATCTATAGATAGATTATCCATCTATCTATATAATAATCTAAGGGGTACTTCCGTCTGTTTGTCTGTCTGTCTGTAATGGAAATCACACGTCGCTGATTGGTCGTGGCCGGCAGACCGCGAGCAATCAGCAACAGGCCTAGTCTGGCCACGAATTGGCCCCTCCCTACTCCCCTCCAGTTAGCGCCAGTGTGTCGCCCCATCCCGGACCAACTTTTTACTATTGATGCTGGCTATGCAGCATCAATAGCAAAAAGATATATTAAAAAACCATGCTATTCTGACCTTCCATCGCCTCCGCAGCTTTCCCGCTCCTCCTGATGCTCTCGGCAGCTTCCGTTCCCAGAGATGCATTGCGAAATTACGCAGATGACTTAGCGGTCTTGCAATGCATCTCTGGAAATGGAAGCTGCCGGCCGCATCGCGAGGAGCGGGACAGCTTCAGTGGACGACGGAAGGTGAGTATATAACTATTTTTTATTTTAATTATTTTTTTTTCACAGGGATATGGTGCCCACACTGCTGTATACTATGTGGCCTGTTATATACTAAGTGGGCTGTTATAAACTACGTGGGCTGTGTTATATACTACATGGCTGCTATATATTACGTGGCTGCTATATACTACATGGCTGTGCTATCTACTGCGTGGGCTGTGCTATCTACTACATCACTGTGCTATGTACTACGTGGCTGCTATATACTACGTGGCTGTGCTATCTACTACGTGGCTGTGCTATATACTATGCGGCCGGCCATGACCAATCAGCGATATTGGGGCGGAATTTAACCCCCACTCACAGCGCGACGTACATACATACATATTCTAGAATACCCAATGCGTTAGAATCGAGCCACCATCTAGTGTATATATATAATCATCTAAGGGTCTGTGTCTAACGGAAATCCCACGTCGCTGATTGATCGGGGGCGGCTGGCGCGGGTTTTAAACCACGCTTCACTGATTGCTCGCACCCGGCCGGTCGCAACCAATCAGCGATATTGCAGCGGGATTTAAACACCACTTCATAAACTACACACATATTCTAGAATACCCGATGTGTTAGAATGGTGCCACGATCTAGTAGATATGTAATAGCAAGGCCAATGTTTATGAACGTTTAATTTAAAAAAAAAAACCGGGAAAAAAATGGCTCCCACGCAATTTTCTGCGCCAGAGGGGGAAAGCTGAAGACCAATATTTGTAGCCTGGGAAGGGGGTAATACCCATGGCCCCTCTCTAGGGGGGAATATTAGCCCGTAGCTGTCTACGTAGCCTTTACTGGCTATTAAATTAAGGGGAACCAAAAAAATAAAATGATGTGGGGTCCCCCTATGTTATAGCCAGAAAGGCTACGCAGACAGCTGCAGGCTGATATAGCCTAAAGAGGGGCCATGGCTACAAATACCAGCCCCCAGCTGCCCCAGAAATGGCGCATCTGTAAGATGCGCCAATTCCGGCACTTAGCCCCTGTCTTCCCACTCCCCTGTAGCGGTGGGATATGGGGTAATTAGTGGTTAATGTCACCTTGCTATTGTAAGGTGACATTAAGCCTGGTTAATAATGGAGAAGCGTCAATAAGACGCCTATCCATTATTAATCCTAGAGTAGTGAAAGGGTTTAGAAAAAATAAAGACATAGCCAGACAAAAGTATTTTATTATTCTTAATTTAACCACTTACCATACTCTATAGCCTGCAAAAAAAATTAAAATAAACCAACCGTATACTACCTGTCCGCCGTAGTCCAATTAATAACGAATGTCCGACGACGATCTCCCCTATAGAACAGTGACACACTGACAGGAGACAATGGCTCCTGCTGTGTATCACTTAGGTTACCTTAGTTCAGGGTCTCACTTTATGGCAAAAGCTGCGTGGGAATTTTCCCGCACAGCAGTGCCACAAGTGAGACTAGGGACTATTTCTCACAGGGGTGTAGGAATACATTGCTGAAGAATACCTTCTGTCATTGTATTCCTGGAGCCCTTGGAGAGCAGTCACATCAGCTGATGTGGCTGCTCTCCACGGGAGATCGTCGTGGGACACTCACTTTAATTGGATATCTGCGGTCTCAGGGAATATAGTGTTTATTTTAATATTTTTTTACAGGTGACAATGGCTTCGGGTGACAAGGTGATGGCGAGTATGTACTCTATGTTTAATGTACTGTATGTCTATATGTATGTAGTGTATGTATGTGTTGTATGGTGTACATATGTTGCATGCTGTATGGTGCATGTCGTATATCACATGGTGCATGTCGTATGTTGTATTTCGCATGTCGCATGGTACATGTTGTATGTAACATGGTGCATGTTGTATGTCGCATGGTGCATGTCGCATGGTACATATTGTATGTCGCATGGTGCATGTTGTGCCGCATGGTGCATGTTGTGCCACATGGTGCATGTTGTGCCACATGGTGCATGTTGTGCCACATGGTGCATGTTGTGCCACATGGTGCATGTTGTGCCACATGGTGCATGTTGTGCCACATGGTGCATGTTGTATGTCGCATGGTACATGTTGTATGTCGCATGGTACATGTTGTATGTCGCATGGTACATGTTGTATGTCGCATGGTACATGTTGTATGTCGCATGGTACATGTTGTATGTCGCATGGTACATGTTGTATGTCGCATGGTACATGTTGTATGTCGCATGGTACATGTTGTATGTCGCATGGTACATGTTGTATGTTCACAGTCTAAACAAGTCCAGCTCTGCTACATCTGGATGCCTGACATCCAGATGTAGAAGAGCCTGTAGATGATCGCCGGAGATAACTCTCCAGCGATCACCTACATTGCAGCGTTCTCACAATCAGCTGTTTGGGAGTTATCTCCGGTCACAAGTCTGGTTCTCACAGTCACGTGCACAGCAGTTCTCGCGATAAGTTATCGTGAGAACTGCAGTGGAGGGACTTCAGGCGGCGGGACAGGTGAGCCGGCAGACATGCGTAGTAAGCTGCATTTACTACGCATTTGACTAATCATTAGATGCGGTTTTACAGCATCTAATGATAGTCTATGGCAGTGTTTCGCAACTCCAGTCCTCAAGACCCCACAACAGGTCATGTTTTCAGGATTTCCTTAGTACTGCATAGGCGATGGAATTAATGCTTGAGCAGGTGATGAAAATATCACCTGTGCAACACTAAGGAAATCCTGAAAACCTGACCTGTTGTGGGGTCTTGAGGACTGGAGCTGAGAAACACTGGACTATGGTAAATGCACCGCATGGCAACGGAGCGTCGCCGCATTGTAAACAGACATGCTGCGTTCTGAAAAGACGTGCCGCCTGTCCTTTTACGCGGGTCTGCCGCTTGCGTGTTTTACCGCATAGTGGAGACGGGATTTCATGAAATCCCCTCCACTATGCTGTAACATCTGGATGCTGCGTGTTTGACGCTGTGGGTCTAAGCAGCGTCAAACACGCAGCGTTTCCTGAACGTGGAAACATACCCTAACACCTCAGATCCCATTAGCCAACGACCTTCCTGTAAATGTAGTCAATCATCTAATGTCTGAATTCCTTTTCTAAACCATTCTATGAATAACTTATTTTCCCTTCCCAATTTAAAGGCTGGGAATGCCCAAGGATTCAGGTGTTTTGACACTCTCCATGACATTTTCAGTTTTTTCCTTACTGCTTTCCATGTAAGCAATAGTGTCTTTACAAATAACCGAGTGTTTAATATTTGGTGGCATGTATGACAGTGGCGTGTAAAGCAATGCAGTCAAATTCCAGGAACCACAGAATTCCATTTCTAGTGTATAGTCCGTATAGCGTCCTGTCTTTTTAATCCAATCAACTACATTCCTCATTAAGCACGAGAGATTATACCCTAGCATTACAGAATGCTGTAGATAAGCTCCTGATGCTGGTGGGCTTAGCTCACCTTAGATTTTAGGGATGACAGGTTCCCTTTAACTTTCTCAATTAGCTCTTTTATGGGTGGCAAACTTGTCCCCCTCCACCTAGCCGCCAGAGCTATCCTAGCTGCAATCAAAATATGCGAGAAAGAACCTCTAAGCACCTGCGGTACTTTATCTACTCCAATATGTAAGACTCCCATATTGGACTCCAAAACCAACTGTACCCCAAGGAACTCTCGTATTAGATCACCAATATCTACCCAAAATTGAGCTATAACCGTTAATGACCACCACATAAGACCAAGTGTCCCCCTTTGCCCACAATCTCTCCAACACACCTGAGATTGGTTAAGACCAAAATGAGCTAACTGCGCCGGACATTGGTACCACTTTAAGTGCACTTTTTTTTTAATCTGTTCCAGGTGATTTAGGCAAGATGATACTCTTTGCATCTCTCAAACTCTCCCTCCATGTCTCCAGGTCAAGGGATATGCCTAGCTCCCTCCGAATCATATATGGCAATTTAGTATCAACAGCTGGTGTATTCAAAGCACTATATAGGATGGAATTCCCCCTAGATCCCGACTCTGGTCTTAGAATATACTCGTTAGCTCTGTGGTCCAAGGGAATCTTAAACGACAACTCTGGTGATGCATGGATCAGATGCCTGATTTGCAAATACTGATAAAATTGGCGTCGTGTATCTGGATGTTTTTAGGACAGTTGGTCAAAGGGGAGGAGGTTCAGAGCACCATCCATCAAGTTCTGAAGAGTTTCAATCCCTGCATTAATCCAGTTATGCAGACCAATGTAAGGGATATGCTGCTCAAGAGCTTTCAAAGACACATCGGTGAGGAGGATTTTTAATAACTTCGAGGCTATTTGTACCCAAGTCTATAGTAACCGCCATCGTCGGAAGGAGTGGGGTAAAGTTTTCTTAATCGTCCCACTTTCTAGTTAAGACAGGTTGAGCCCCTACAAACATAAAATGCTTCAATCTGTAGCCACTTACGAGGATTATCCATTAACCACCAGTCTCTTACCCCAATGAGAACAGCTGCCCTATGGTATGCAAGCTAGGGAGTCCCATTCCTCCTGCATCATACGAGTAATACATCAACTTTCTAGCCACCCTCGGTCTTTTATGAGCTCAAATAAACTGATTAGCCATTTTTTTTTTAAGAGACTAGAGAAATATAATAGGAACTCTGACTGGAATACACCTAAAATAATATAAAATCTTAGGGAGCACCATAATTTTAAAAATATTGATCCTGGCTATCCAAGATGCTGAAAAAGATTGAAATTCATCTACCGTAATTCTAACTTGGTCTCTTTCAGTAGGTTGGAGAAGTTTCTCTCTATAAGCTGTTTAGCGTGTGTAAGAACTATACCTAAATATGGGATCCCATTCTACCCATTTAAAAGGGTATTTACATTCCAATAATTCTTGAGTCGCAGGCGGAACCAAAACAGGAAAAACTAATGACTTAGTGGTATTAAGTTTATAGTATTATACTTTAGAGAATTCCTCTAATGTGGTGACAATGGCAGGAAAGGATGATTCCATATCGGTGCATGATAATTACATCATCCACGTAATTTTGTGAATTACAGGCCCAACTTTAATGCCCACTATATTCGGAGAAGCTGGTACTTTTCAGGTAATGGCTCCATGCACAAAGCGAAGATGATGGGAGACAAGGGGCAACCCTGACGTATTCCATTAGTTATTGCAAATGAGTTTGAGAAAAATCCTGACAATACCCTAGCAATGGGGTTGGAATACATAGCGCAGATCGCTGACAATATGGGGCCCACCAAGCCAAACTTCGTTAAAACACTCCTAAGATATCCCCAGTGTACCCTGTCAAATGCTTTTTCAGTATCGCAAGACAGGAATGCACTGGAGAGTCCATAGACCTCCGCCACTTTAAGTTAATCATTCTGCGCGTCCCATCTTTTGTTTCTCGACCCGCCACAAAACCAACCTGATCCAGGGAAATTAATGTGGGAATAAAGTGATGTAATATTAAAGCTAACATTTTAGAGAAAATTTTTACATCGCAGTTTAGTAGTGCAATAGGCCTAAAGTTGCCAGGACACATTGGAGATTTCCCTGGTTTTGGCAGAGTAGAGATCGTAGCTTCTAAAGGTACCGTCACACTAAACGATATCGCTAGCGATCCGTGACGTTGCAGCGTCCTGGATAGCGATATCGTTGTGTTTGACACGCAGCAGCGATCAGGATCCTGCTGTGATATCGCTGGTCGTTGAATAAAGTTCAGAACTTTATTTGGTCGTCAGACCGGCGTTTATCGTCAGGTTTGACACCAAAAGCAACGATACCAGCGATGTTTTACGCTGGTAACCAGGGTAAATATCGGGTTACTAAGCGCAGGGCCGCGCTTAGTAACCCGATGTTTACCCTGGTTACCAGCGTAAAAGTAAAAAAAACAAACAGTATATACTTACCTGCGCGTCCCCTGCCGTCCGCTTCCTGCTCTGACTGAACGCCGGCCCTAAAGTGAAAGTACAGCACAGCGGTGACGTCACCGCTCTGCTGTTAGGGCCGGCGCTCACACAGTACAGGAAGCGGACGCCGGGGGACGCGCAGGTGAGTATGTACGTTTTTTTTTTTTTTTTACTTTTACGATGGTAACCAGGGTAAACATCGGGTTACTAAGCGTGGCCCTGCGCTTAGCAACCCGATGTTTACCCTGGTTACCCGGGGACCTCGGCATCGTTGGTTGCTGGAGAGCGGTCTGTGTGACATCTCTCCAGCGACCAAACAGCGACGCTGCAGCGATCGGCATCGTTGTCGCTATCGCTGCAGCGTCGCTTAATGTGAAGGTACCTTAAGTTAGTTTTAGATATAGACTCCTTATCCCGCCATAATGTATACAAATGTAGAAGGGGAAAGAATCTTCTGGAACTGACCATAGTACTCATTTGGTAACCCATCCGGACCCGGTGCCGTATGACCCTTGGTGGACCTAATTGTGGTCCAAATTTCCTGTTTAGTAAAGGGCGCATTAAAGAAATTCCATTGTTCCTGGAAAACCTTTGGTAAGTTAATGCTCTGCAAGTACTGATCAATCGCCACTGGAGAGGGCTGGGGCGTATCAGGATCTTCCCCTAAATTATAAAGTTGCATATAATATCTAGCAAACTCGTTCATAATCTCCTCTGGGTTTCTGATGTTTCCCCTGGGGGTCCACCAAATGATCAATCCTGGATCTTACCTCTCTTTTCTTGACCCTAAGGGCTAAAACAGCACCGGCTCTGTCCCCAGTTTCATAGAATTTTGATTTAAGCTTTTTAAGGTTATGTTCATACACCGACAGGAGATTCTCTCAGTTTAAATCTAATATTGTAAATCTCTTCTGATAATGCCTGAGATGGGGATGCTTTATTTAGAGAGTCTAAAGGTCCCGTCTCACTAAGCGATTTACCAACGATCACGACCAGCGATACGACCTGGCCGTGATCGTTGGTAAGTCGCTGTGTGGTCGCTGGGGAGCTGTCACACAGACAGCTCTCTCCAGCGACCAACGATCCGGGGATCGACTTCGGCATCGTTGAAACTGTCTTCAACGATGCCGAAGTCCCCCTGCAGCACCCGGGTAACCAGGGTAAACATCGGGTTACTAAGCGCAGGGCCGCGCTTAGTAACCCGATGTTTACCCTGGTTACCAGCGTAAATGTAAAAAAAAACAAACACTACATACTCGCCTTTCGGTGTCCAGGTCCCTTGCCGTCTGCTTCCTGCTCTGACTGAGATCCGGCCGTACAGCGAGAGCAGAGCGCAGCGGTGACGTCACTGCTGTGCTCTCACTTCTCACTGTACGGCCGGCAGTCAGTGAGAGCAGGAAGCAGACGGCAAGGGACCTGGACACCGAAAGGCGAGTATGTACTGTTTGTTTTTTTTTACATTTACGCTGGTAACCAGGGTAAACATCGGGTTACTAAGCGCGGCCCTGCGCTTAGTAACCCGATGTTTACCCTGGTTACCAGTGAAGACATCGCTGGATCGGTGTCACACACACCGATTCAGCAATGTCAGCGGGGCCTCAACGACCAAAAAAAGGTCCAGGCCATTCCGACACGACCAGCGATCTCGCAGCAGGGGCCTGATCGCTGGTACGTGTCACACATAGCGAGATCGCTATGGAGGTCGCTGTTGCGTCACAAAACTTGTGACTCAGCAGCGATCTCGCTAGCGATCTCGCTATGTGAGACGGGGCCTTAAATGCTTAAGATGGGAAATGAGGCGGTCTCTATATTTTTCTCTGTTAGGCTTCAAATAGGACGCTTGCTGTAAAAAAAATCCCCCTTATAACAGCCTTATGCACTGACCACCACATTCTCCAGATTGATACACATACTAGATCAGCTGTCAGAACGTCCTCTCAACAGATAAAGGGCCCGTAATCTGTGTGAACCCCTCACTGTGAGCTATTTCTGTAGACAAATTTAGGGAAATACCCCTATTTAATTTCTTAGGGGCTCCTTTCCATGTTGCGAGTGTAATATATATCCCTTTATGCCTCCCACCAGGGATTCCTTCATCAACTCCACCGATTCCAAAGTTTCCTCTAAAAGCTTAAAGAAGTTGTCCACTACTATAACCTTTTTTTTTTTTTTTCATAAATCTTGCTATTATGGGCCACTGAAAACATCTACTGTGTTTATTTTAGCAATATTACCTTTTATCATGCTGTAGCAGCACATTTTAGTGCTGGATTCAGCTCTCATGGGGTTAATCGACAACTTCCTTTCTCCTGAGTCATTGTGCTCTAATACTACAAGTTCCATGATGCATTGCACTGCTACTAAGCCTGAACCTAGCACACCCACTCCAAAACACACCCCAACCCCTCCCTCCTCTCCCCCCTCTAGCTTCAAAAAGATTTGTGATGTCATTTTGTAGTCCCATCGGACAATGCCTGCACACAGAGACACACACACACACACACACACACACACACACACACACACACCCCAAAGACCACCCCACCCCCCGCAGCAGACCCAGCACATACCGGCACAGAGCCCCGGCGCTGTACCCACATTGCTGGCACGCAGGGCACCGGCACCCACCCCCACATGCCGGCGCCGAGCCCCGGCGCCGTACCTACATACCGGCGCTGGCACGCAGAGCACCGGCACGTACATACAGACCTCAGCGCCCGCACCTTCATCATCACTGCCTAGCCCCGCCCGCCCCCAGCACAGCCCCGCAGGCAGCCACCAGCCCCGCCCACAGCCCAGTCACTCTTGATGAGTGACTGCTCTGACTGTGCGGCTGGGACACACCTGCTGCTGACGTCACGTCAATTTCCAGAGCCTGGAAATTGACGTGACGTCGGCGGAAATAAGCGGCGGCTGCAGCCTGGGGGTCACGTGACCCGGACTCAGCCGCCGCTACAGCGCCGCTCACAGGCAAAAACGGCAACAAAAGGTATTTGCACAATTCATCAGGGGCCCCGGGGGGATACATTGGGGGGTTAATTGAAAGTAGTGGACAACCCCTTTAAGTTAATCGCAAAACCAAATATTTCATCTATTCCATTACATGTGTTGCAATAAGGTCTATGTCTGTCAGACATCGCAGGAACTCTGGAAAAGAATACATAAGGACATCTGTACCATTAATTTGGCACGGGTGGATCGTTTAAAGGGAAAAACCATGACTTCAGTGGCTGCACATTTCCTGCAATACCATCAAGGTAAGCCCAATTATATATAGGTCGTTGGGCTTCAAAAGCTTAACACTATTAGGGGTGGTGAATGTTGTAACTGACTCCTACAGATAAAGATCCAAGATTTAAACAAACAAAGGAGTTCTATACGAGATTTAAAAATTACGTATTTTTATTATAACAATTTTAAAAGACATAAAGTAGTCCAAAAATTACAATACAATAAATAGAAGAAAGGAGACCCTAGTACACAAAACATCCAAGTCACAGGCAAAAGAAAGTAAAAAAAAAATAAAAAAAACACCATGGTATAGGTATATGAATAGGCACCAATATTAGCACATAAAGAGATAATATAGGTATTTATGTAGTACTAATGTCCATGTGGACATATATCTACCAAAAAAGGCAAGTTATAGTGCAAGTCTGATGCAAAGTATCTTACCCTTGATGAAGTAGTTATTTGCCTGGGACTCTGAATACCCCCTAACGCGCGTTTCGCGTTGCTTTCTCAAAGAGGGAATGAAGGGGTTTCACAGAACATGGCGTTTTTATAGTGATGCCCGTAAACCGGCATTTTAGGTGCGCAAGCGCATTACAGCCCGATCAGGAGGAAGTCACCATTCCCCAGCATACAGCAGGAGCGCACGTCAGGGGAAATCTCCCACTGACATCACAGACATGCGCTCTTTAATCACAAAAGCCGTAATCGGCATTTTGAGTGCGTAAGCGCATTCACACCCTGATCAGGAGGAAGTCCTCGGTCCCCAGCAATCACAGGGAGCGCACGTCAAGGGGAAATCCCCTGTTGACGTCACAGACATGCGCTCTCAGGTCACTGAAGCCGGAGACATAAGTGCTTCCTACCAGGCGTGGAGCGCGTGCGCATGCCAGCAATGGGACTCAGAATGAATAAGAGACTCACTATAGTGGTAAGAGATGACATATTATGCAACCATACAGCCGCGGTACTAAGCGCTGATCAAAAAGCGCAGATATGGACCCGGGAACAATAGAACTAAAATGGCAACAGGTCACGGTTAGATAAAAATGACAGGTGACAACATAAAACCAAAAATTAATAAGTTACCGCCGCATCAGTACATGATATATTTAAATGTGTATTACAATTATACTAAAAAATGCATATGATTATTTACATATGCACTTGTGAAAAAAGTGCAAAATAATAATAATAATTTAACTAATGCAGCGCCCCAGAGTCCTGGTCGTTACAGTACTGTGGCTCCGCCGCTAAGGGGGGCTATGGTACGTCTGATGGCACTGAAGGAGTTCATCTGACCAGGTATCACATACACCAATACATTTCACAGTCGGGCCTCCAGGGGGAGCTAAGGGTGCTATTTATTAGGCCACTCCTCACCGTGTGGGTAAACTGGGGGTCAGGCAGGAAGTTAGACAGAAAGCTGACTGGGTTGGAACCAGGCAACACCTTGTGGCAGGGGGTGTTGTGGGGAAGATTCGGTAGGGTCCCTGACAGAGGCCTGGCTACAAGAAAGAATGTCACGGGACCGTGCCTGCTCAGCATAGCGGCGGTGCCCTAAGAAAGGATCAGAAGCGAGATATATTGTGCTGAGTGAGAAACGAGATCAAAGCAAGAAGGAGAATACCAGTAGGAGTCGTGCTGTAAGACCGAGGCAACATCCTACTGAGGCGCACAACCGGCGGCCGGAACGCCGAGGAAGTATTCATATATCTAGCTCCAGGCAATACTTCAAACCAACGGCAGGACAGTCAGTCACAGGCGGGCTGTCTCACCTAAATCACCTATGCAGACATGGGGGGCAACCTGTGGAGAGGGGCGACTCTAGGGTCCCGGAAGAGCTCCGAGCCTACCCGTCATACGGGTGCTTCCCAACTATAACACCGGGAGGGACGGAGGATTAGCAGAACATCATCTAATCGAGTTGTTGTGAGGGAACACGAGAAACAGACACAACAGTTGTGGGGACTATCCCGTAAGCACAGCAGGGGAGGACCACAACACATAGCGCTAGCAGGAAGGCACAGATTTCCACCTGCAAAGAGAACTCTGGAGGTGCCATTGGACAGGCCGGACTTGCGCAGCCTGGTGAACCGTATTCCGGACTGAGGACCCAGAGACCTTCAGTAAAGAGGTAAAGAGACTGCAACCTGGTGTCCTCGTTATTTACTGCACCGCACCACCACCACCACCATCCACATCCATCATATCATTTACTGTACGCCCCTCAGCAGGGTCACGGACCGGGCCTAGCCACCGTGACAACCCCAGAGGAGAGACTCAGAGGCCCGGTACCGGGTACCCCTCGGCCCTGCGGCAGTGGGGGCGCTACAACTTGGCGTCACGAACAGGATCTACTTAAGCCTGAAGAATCGGGTCATGTGTGCCTTGGAACTGTGATTTATTATACTTGGACTGTGACTTATTGCAAAGACTGTGGATTGCCATTTGCCGCCAGAAGTTCCCGCCAAAACCGCCGCCATTACAGCGCTAAGGAGAGCGCAGGAGAAGAAGGGCGTGGAGTGGGCGTAGACAAGCTGGAGAGCGCGAAAGACAATGGCCGCCCAGTCTAAATATTTCTGCCCCTTGAGGACGTGTCCGTCAGCAGCCGAGATCCGCCTACTGATCCTCAATGGGGGGCGGAGACAAAGAAAACAAAACCGCCCACGAAGGAGAGAGCGGGAAAAGGACCAGGAAAAAGAAGTCAGCGACATGGAGGACGCCATGGCCAGCCGCCCGGAGCGGGAGCATGGGGTCGGAGCCGAGGACTCCCCCAGCTACCCAGAGAGGCACCGCAGCCAGACCTCCACAGTTGACGCTGACCTCCTGCAGACGGAGCTGAGCAATGAGGCCGGGTGGAAGAAGACCATCATCGGGAGCCTCAGACGCCTGTCGGCAGCCTCGCTTGGTCCGGAGCAGGAAAGAAGGTCCAGCGCTCCGAAGCTGGAAAGCAAGGCCCTGCCGGAAAGCGGTATGCTGCGAGCAGAGATGACAACGTCGCAGCACAAGGCCCCGCAACCAGCGTTCCAGACCCCAGCGGAGACGGAGCAGATCGGCACCGGAGGGACCGCATCTGAAGCAGGTATGAAGGACGACCCTGCCCTGACAACCGACACCACTCCAGTGACTGCTAGTGCCACATCTGCTGACTCCGTTCTAGTGACTGATCTTGCAGCAGCCGCTACCTCTGCTGCAGCAAATGCCCATACTCAAGCTGTGCAGACCTCCATCGCTGCACATGATTTAACCGTACATGAAAGACGGATTAACGGCGTTTGTCCAGCACTGGGTGTAACCCTGGACCTCACTTTTCCCAGGCCAGGAAGGGTTAAGTGCCAGGTGCAGCCCTGGAAGCCATCCAACTAAACCTCGGAAACCTGAACCTGTAAATAGTTGACTGTCTTTTGCTGTTTTGCTGCTAAAACCCGTCTAGGGTTATTCTTAAAGGGATCCCTTTGTTGACCCGGGATCCCTATTGTTTCTTATTTTTTGTTTGTTTTATACTTTTTGCACAAGTTATCCAGAACTGCTGAATCATGAACAATGCATGATACAAACTCCTTGTATATAGTTTGCACCTTCTTAAAGGTGCTCCCTACTGGTTTTATATAAAAGACGGACTCTTTGCGAAGATACGGTTCTTGGAACTTGCACTGGAGTCCTTGCTGCATACGGACTTGCAACTTGAGAAGTTGCACTACTTCATAGAGACTTGGTCCCCTCTTAAAGGGGATGTTCACATCCTGCACTTATGAACAGTGTTGCCTTAAGATGGGTGAATGGCAATAATGTCCTGAAAAGAAAGTATTGATGATGTTGATATATGAAAGTTAAAATGTAACCAACTAGTTGATTGTAAGAAATGTTCAATAATGTTAATAGAGGAATGAGGACAGGAAGTGAACCCGTGGGGGTTAGTGGTGAGTCCTCTTAGGAGCCGTATAGAGATGGCTCAGTGATCTCGAACTGAAAGAAAAATATGTTCTATACTGTGTATAGTAGTGGAAGGACAGTAGGCTCGGGCGGAAAGGAGCGGCCCTGTAACAGAAAGGAGAGGCAGTAGGTCTGGAGCCGTTAGGACAGGCGGTCCTGCAGACGTAAAGTAGGAGAATGAAGCACAGTTGCTTAAGCCTTATAATGTGTTATAAGAAGGTCTTTAGTGGATTCAGAGTGTACATCCTTAAAGGCATTGTTGAATTAATGTTTAAAGATTTTGCACTTAGTAGAATACCCGGTTGGGTAAGAAAAGTTATTTAAAAGTATTTAACCATGTTTGTAACGTTTAACCCCTTCATGACCCAGCCTATTTTGGCCTTAATGACCTTGCCGTTTTTTGCAATTCTGACCAGTGTCCCTTTATGAGGTAATAACTCAGGAACGCTTCAACGGATCCTGGTGATTCTGAGATTGTTTTTTCATGACATATTGAGCTTCATGTTAGTGGTAAATTTAGGTCGATAATTTCTGAGTGTATTTGTGAAAAAAACAGATATTTGGCGAAAATTTTGAAAATTTCGCAATTTTCACATTTTGAATTTTTATTCTGTTAAACCAGAGAGTTATGTGACACAAAATAGTTAATAAATAACGTTTCCCACATGTCTACTTTACATCAGCACAATTTTGGAAACAAATTTTTTTTTTGCTAGGAAGCTATAAGGGTTAAAATTTGACCAGTGATTTCCCATTTTTACAACAAAATTTACAAAACCATTTTTTTTAGGGACCACCTCACATTTGAAGTCAGTTTGAGGGTTCTATATGGCTGAAAATACCCAAAAGTGACACCATTCTAAAAACTGCACCCCTCAAGGTGCTCAAAACCACATTCAAGAAGTTTATTAACCCTTCAGGTGTTTCACAGCAGCAGAAGCAACATGGAAGGAAAAAATGAACATTT
The DNA here is from genome assembly GCF_051348905.1 of Ranitomeya variabilis. Classification (NCBI taxonomy): domain Eukaryota; kingdom Metazoa; phylum Chordata; class Amphibia; order Anura; family Dendrobatidae; genus Ranitomeya; species Ranitomeya variabilis. The sequence continues at coordinate 272,255,878 of NC_135237.1, read as the reverse complement.
AACTTTTTAGTCACAAAAATGATCTTTTAGCAACAATTTTTTTATTTTCCCAAGGGTAAAAGGAGAAACTGGACCACGAACGATGTTGTCCAATTTGTCCTGAGTACGCTGATACCTCATATGTGGGGGGTAAACCACTGTTTGGGCATACGGCAGGGCTTGGAAGGAAAGGAGCGCCATTTGACTTTTTGAATGAAAAATTGGCTCCAATCTTTAGCGGACACCATGTCGCGTTTGGAGAGCCCCCGTGTGCCTAAACATTGGAGCTCCCCCACAAGTGACCCCATTTTGGAAACTAAACCCCCCAAGGAACTTATCTAGAAGCATAGTGAGCACTTTAATCCCCCAGGTGCTTCACAAATTGATCCGTAAAAATGAAAAAGTACTTTTTTTTCACAAAAAAATTATTTTAGCCTCAATTTTTTCATTTTCACATGGGCAACAGGATAAAATGGATCATAAAATTTGTTGGACAATTTCTCCTGAGTACACTGATACCTCACATGTGGGGGTAAACCACTGTTTGGGCACATGGTAAGGCTCGGAAGGGAAGGAGCGCCATTTGACTTTTTGACTTAAAAATTATCTCCATCGCTAGCAGAGACCATGTCACGTTTGGAGAGCCCCTGTGTGCCTAAACATTGGAGCGCTCCCACAAGTGACCCCATTTTGGAAACTAGACCCCCCAAGGAACTTATCTAGAAGCATAGTGAGCACTTTAAACTCTCAGGTGCTTCACAAATTGATCCGTAAAAATGAAAAAGTACTTTTTTTTCACACAAAATTTCTTTTAGCCTCAATTTTTTCATTTTCACATGGGCAACAGGATAAAATGGATCCTAAAATTTGTTGGGCAATTTCTGCTGAGTACGTTGATACCTCATATGTGGGGGTAAACCACTGTTTGGGTGCACGACAAGGCTCGGAAGGGGAGGCGTGCCATTTGACTTTTTGAATGGAAAATTAGCTCCAATCGTTAGCGGACACCATGTCGCGTTTGGAGAGCCCGTGTGCCTAAACATTGGAGCTCCCCTACAAGTGACCCCATTTTGGAAACTAGACCCCCCAAGGAACTTATCTAGATGCATAGTGAGCACTTATAACCCCCAGGTGCTTCACAGAAGTTTATAACGCAGAGCCGTGAAAATAAAAAATAATTTTTCTTTCCTCAAAAATGATTTTTAGCCCAGGATTTTTTAATTTTCCAAGGGTAATAGGAGAAATTGGACCCCAAATGTTGTTGTCCAGTTTGTCCTGAGTACGATGATACCCCATATGTGGGGGTAAACCACTGTTTGGGCACACGGCAGGGCTCGGAAGGGAAGGCACGCCATTTGGCTTTTTGAATGGAAAATTAGCTCCAATCATTAGCGGACACCATGTCACGTTTGGAGAGCCCCTGTGTGCCTAAACATTGGAGCTCCCGCACAAGTGACCCCATTTTGGAAACTAGACCTCCCAAGGAACTAATCTAGATGTGTGGTGAGCACTTTGAACCCCCAAGTGCTTCGCAGAAGTTTACAACGCAGAGCCGTGAAAATAAAAAATCATTTTTCTTTCCTCAAAAAAGATGTTTTAGCAAGCAATTTTTTATTTTCACAAGGGTAACAGGAGAAATTGGGCCCCAATGTTTGTTGCCCAGTTTGTTGTGAGTACAGTGATACCCCATATGTGGGGGTAAACCACTGTTTGGGTGCACGTCAGGGCTCGGAAGGGAAGTAGTGACATTTGAAATGCAGACTTTGATGGAATGGTCTGCGGGCGTCACGTTGCATTTGCAGAGCCCCTGATGTGCCTAAACAGTAGAAACACCCCACAAGTGACCCCATTTTGGAAACTAGACCCCCCAAGGAACTTATCTAGATGTGTGATGAGCACGTTCAACCCCCAAGTGCTTCACAGAAGTTTACAACGCAGAGCCGTGAAAATAAAAAATCATTTTTCTTTCCTCAAAAAAGATGTTTTAGCAAGCAATTTTTTATTTTCACAAGGGTAACAGGAGAAATTGGGCCCCAATGTTTGTTGCCCAGTTTGTTGTGAGTAGTGATACCCCATATGTGGGGGTAAACCACTGTTTGGGTGCACGTCAGGGCTCGGAAGGGAAGTAGTGACATTTGAAATGCAGACTTTGATGGAATGGTCTGCGGGCGTCACGTTGCATTTGCAGAGCCCCTGATGTGCCTAAACAGTAGAAACACCCCACAAGTGACCCCATTTTGGAAACTAGACCCCCCAAGGAACTTATCTAGATGTGTGATGAGCACGTTCAACCCCCAAGTGCTTCACAGAAGTTTACAACGCAGAGCCGTGAAAATAAAAAATCATTCTTCTTTCCTCAAAAATTATGTCTTAGCAAGTAATTTTTTATTTTTGCAAGGGTAACAGGATAAATTGGACCCTAACAGTTGTTGCCCAGTTTGTCCTGAGTACGCTGGTACCCCAAATGTGGGGGTAAACCACTGTTTGGGCACACGTCGGGGCTTGGAAGGGAGGGAGCACCATTTGACTTTTTGAATGCAAGATTGGCTGGAATCAATGGTGGCGCCATGTTGCGTTTGGAGACCCCTGATGTGCCTAAACAGTGGAAACCCCTCATTTCTAACTTCAACACTAACCCCAACACACCCCTAATCCTAATCCCAACTGTAGCCATAACCCTAATCCCAACCCTAACCCCAACACACCCCTAACCACAACCCTAACCCCAACACACCCGTAACCCTAATTCGAACCCTAATCCTAACCCTAATCCCAACCCTAACCCTAATCCCAACCCTAACCACAACTGTAACCCCAACACACCCCTAACCCTATCCGTAACCCTAACCACAAGCCTAATCTTAACCCTATTTCCAACCCTAGCCCTAATTCCAACCCTAACCCTAAGGGTATGTGCCCCCACGTAGCGGATTCGTGTGAGATTTTTCCGCACGACTTTTGAAAAATCTGCAAGTAAAAGGCACTGCGTTTTACCTGCGGATTTACAGCAGATTTCCAGTGTTTTTTTGTGCGGATTTCACCTGCGGATTCCTATTGAGGAACAGGTGTAAAACGCTGCGGAATCCGCACAAAGAATTGACATGCTGTGGAAAATACAACGCAGCGTTTCTGCACGGAATTTTCCGCACCATGGGCACAGCGGATTTGGTTTTCCAAAGGTGTACACGGTACTGTAAACCTGATGGAAAACTGCTACGAATTCGCAGCGGCCAATCCGCTGCGGATCCGCGGCCAATCCGCTGCGGATCCGCGGCCAATCCGCTGCGGATCCGCGGCCAATCCGCTGCGGATCCGCGGCCAATCCGCTGCGGATCCGCGGCCAATCCGCTGCGGATCCGCGGCCAATCCGCTGCGGATCCGCGGCCAATCCGCTGCGGATCCGCAGCCAAATCCGCACATGCCATAACCCTAACCCTACCCCTACCCCTACCCCTAACCCTACCCGTAACCCTAACCCTAGTTCTAACCCTAACCCTAGTTCTAACCCTAACCCTAGTGGAAAAAAAAAAATATATATATTTTCTTTATTTTATTATTATCCCTATCTATGGGGGTGATAAAGGGGGGGGTTTATTTATTATTTTTTTTATTTTGATCGCTGTGGTAGAACCTACCACAGCGATCAAAATGTACTTGAATGGAATCTGCCGGCGGGTGTACTGAGCATGCGCCCGCCATTTTGAAAGATGGCGGCGCCCAGCGAGGAGACGGCCGGACACCGGGAGGATCGGTAAGTATGAAGGGGTGGTGGGGGGGTGGATTGGAGCACAGGGGGGGTGATCGGACCACAGGGGGGAGCGGACAGCAGGACGGGGGAGCGGGCAGGAGCACGGGGCAGCGCAGCACAGGACGGAGGGGACCGGACCCCATAACGGAGGACTGGGGGGGCGATCGGTGGGGTGGGGGGGGCTCACATCAGTATTTCCAGCCATGGCCGATGATATTGCAGCATCGGCCATGGCTGGATTGTAATATTTCACCTGTTTTTTAGGTGAAATATTACAAATCGCTCTGATTGGCAGTTTCACTTTCAACAGCCAATCAGAGCGATCGTAGCCACGGGGGGTGTAGCCACCCCCCCTGGGCTGAAGCACCACTCCCCCTGTCTCTGCAGATCGGGTAAAATGGGAGTTAACCCTTTCACCCGATCTGCAGGAGCGCGATCAAACCATGACGCATACGCTGCGTCATAGGTCGCTTTGGCACTGACTTTCATGACGCAGCGTATGCGTCAAAGGTCGTTAAGGGGTTAAGTGTCCTCACCTCCCATAAAGGGAAGCTTCAATATGCTTATTGTTATTGCACTCACAAAAATTGTATGTCTTTTTGCTGACATGTATTGTTGTTTTCTTCCCAGTCCCGGAGTACTGGATTTAACCGGGGGGGGAGTGCAGCGCCCCAGAGTCCTGGTCGTTGCAGTACTGTGGCTCCGCCGCTAAAGGGGGCTATGGTACGTCTGATGGCACTGAAGGAGTTCATCTGACCAGGTATCGCATACACCAATACATTTCACAGTCGGGCCTCCAGGGGGAGCTAAGGGTGCTATTTATTAGGCCACTCCTCACCGTGTGGGTAAACTGGGGGTCAGGCAGGAAGTTAGACAGAAAGCTGACTGGGTTGGAACCAGGCAACACCTTGTGGCAGGGGGTGTTGTGGGGAAGATTCGGTAGGGTCCCTGTCAGGTTTGGGACCCTGACAGAGGCCTGGCTACAAGAAAGAACGTCACGGGACCGTGCCTGCTCAGCATAGCGGCGGTGCCCTAAGAAAGGATCAGAAGCGAGATATATTGTGCTGAGTGAGAAACGAGATCAAAGCAAGGAGAATACCAGTAGGAGTCGTGCTGTAAGACTGAGGCAACATCCTACTGAGGCGCACAACCGGCGGCCAGAACGCCGAGGAAGTATTCATATATCTAGCTCCAGGCAATACTTCAAACCAACGGCAGGACAGTCAGTCACAGGCGGGCTGTCTCACCTAAATCACCTATGCAGACATGGGGGGCAACCTGTGGAGAGGGGCGACTCTAGGGTCCCGGAAGAGCTCCGAGCCTACCCGTCATACGGGTGCGTCCCAACCATAACACCGGGAGGGACGGAGGATTAGCAGAACATCATCTAATCGAGTTGTTGTAAGGGAACACGAGAAACAGACACAACAGTTGTGGGGACTATCCCGTAAGCACAGCAGGGGAGGACCACAACACATAGCGCTAGCAGGAAGGCACAGATTTCCACCTGCAAAGAGAACTCTGGAGGTGCCATGGACCGGCCGGACTTGCGCAGCCTGGTGAACCGTATTCCGGACTGAGGACCCAGAGACCTTCAGTAAAGAGGTAAAGAGACTGCAACCTGGTGTCCTCATTATTTACTGCACCGCACCACCACCACCATCCACATCCATCATATCATTTACTGTACGCCCCTCAGCAGGGTCACGGACCGGGTCTAGCCACCGTGACAACCCCAGAGCAGAGACTCAGAGGCCCGGTACCGGGTACCCCTCGGCCCTGCGGCAGTGGGGGCGCTACACTAACATACATATGATTATCTATATATACACTTGTGATTATACATTACTTATATAATACAATAATAATAGTCAAACTGACATACATATATAATTAAAATTGTGAAAAATATATAAACATTTTTAATAGTGAACAATCTTCCAGTGTTAACTACTGATGCGGTTCACTGGTGCCTTTATCCTATTTCTCACGTTCCTTGTATACCGCTGGCCAATAGCCATAACACCACCAAGTTCTGGAAAACGATTAGTCTAGGGATGTAAAGGATGATAGAAAAAATCATGAATACAAAGAAAAAACATAAAAATTAAGAAATTTTAAAATGTAATAACAGATCAAGTCAAGTCCATAACAGACGAGGACATGGAGGAACAGTGTTTCTCGTAGAAAAGGGACAAAACTACATGTCTCATTTAGTCCCACAGGAGACATGGAATCCAGGGTCACTATCCATTTGCATTCAACCTGCGCAAGTAGTCGTTTTATATTTCCTCCTCTATTACCACCGTGAACTTGATCAATCCCAATGATCCGTAGACCAGTGGGATCACATCCATGAAACCTATGGAAATGCTTAGGGATGGTCTTAAGGGCACTAACGTCCTCAGCTTTACGTGCATTTACAATGTCCCTTACGTGCTCTCTCACACGTACACGCAGCTGACGTGACGTAAGCCCAACATACATTTTGGAGCAAGGACATGTGGCCAGATATACAACAAAAGTACTGGTACAACGGATATGATGTTGAATCTGAAACCTCTTCCTTCCACATGACGACGTGAAATGAGTACCCCTAACGAGATTCTTTTCCTTACAGGCCAAGCAGTCGCCGCAAGGATAACACCCCCATGTTGGGCCTCTATTAGTTGGATTAAGAGGATTGATGGTTTTTGCCACATAGTGGCTTTTTACAAGTAGATCTTTAATACTTTTGCTCCGTTTTGCTGTGAAGCTAGGTTTCTGTGGGATATTAGATGCCAAGACAGAATCAGTGAGGAGAACTGACCAGTGTTTGTTGACTATATCCTGCATACGTTTCCACTGGCATTTATATATGTAGAAATAAACCTTACATTATTCTCAGATGTAGCTCTCTTCTCATTCTTATATAATAACTGATGTCTATCTGTTTTCTTGGCTCTAATATACCATTGTTTTATGCAGCGATTACTATAGCCACGAGCTTTAAATCTACTTTTAAGATCGTCAGATTGAACCTCGAATGTTTGTTCAGTAGAGCAGATCCGCTTCATCCTGAGGAATTGGCCAACTGGGATGGCTTTGATAGTGTGTGTGGTATGAGATGAGGATGCGTGCAACAGGGAATTGACTGAAGTAGCCTTCCTAAACACATCTGTATGCAACGCCCCCATCTCATCCACCTCAAGACAAATGTCTAAAAAATCAATTCTCTGTTTGTGTGCCTTGTATGTCAGTCTGATATTATGAGGATTACAGTTGAGTTGACCCACAAATTCCACAATACCGTGTTCGCTACCTTGCCATATAAAGAAGATGCCATCAATATACCTATGCCAACACTGCACCCGGTCCACGGCAGAGACCCCATCCTGATGGAATATGGATCTCTCCCATAGACCAAGGAACAGGTTGGCATAGGCGGGGGCACAAGCTGCCCCCATGGCAGTACCACGTTTTTGAAGATAACACCTATCTTTGAAAAGGAACACATTGTGGGTCAAAACAAACCTCAACAAGGTCACAACAAAATCACAAATCTGGCCATCCCAGTTGCCATTCTCCAGGAAGAAGCGGACCGCCTCAATCCCGTCGTCATGTGCAATGCAAGTATACAATGACTTGACATCAGCTGTTACCAGCCACATGTCCTGCTCCAAAGTCATCCCTTCAATATTAGTTAACATGTCGGTGGTATCCCGAACATACGAAGGCAGTGTCTCCACCATAGATTTTAGATAGAAGTCAATGAACCTACAGACTGGGTCACATAGGCCGCCAATCCCAGAGACTATTGGTCTCCCTGGAGGATTTATCATATCTTTGTGTACCTTAGGCAATAGGTACAATGTAGGAGTTTTAGGAAATTCTACCATCAAACCATCAAACACCTTTTTATTGATGGTTCCCTGATCCAAGGCGTTCCGTAGAATTCCATCCAATTCACATTTATATGTATCAATGGGATTATGAGACAGCCGAATGTAGGTGTCCCTACAATTCAGCTGCCTCAGCGCCTCCCTTTCATATTTAGCTGTGGGCCAAATGACAACGTTCCCTCCCTTGTCCGCCGCTTTAATGACAATGTCATCAAGATTCCCAAGTTCTTGTAGTGCTCGTCGCTGAGACTTTGTAACATTGTCTTTTGTGACAAATTCCGGGATCTTTTTAAAATCCTCCAGTACTAATCTGGTGAAGATCTCTACCTGAGGGCACAAGGACAAGGGAGGGAACGTGGTCGATTTGGGTAGGATAGATCTAGGGAACATACCTTTGGAATCAGGTTCTTGCTCTTTTAACAAATCCTCCAGGACGGCCAAAGTCTCTCTGTCAATCTCAGATGTCAATCCGTGCTCCTCATTTTCCCTTTTACTGTGTAACTTTTTTAGTATAAGTTTACGGGAAAAGAGGTACACGTCCTTCACAGCTGAAAAATAATTAAATGGGTTGTTAGGCACAAATGTGAGACCAAGAGACAGTACTTCCCTTTGAGCTTCAGACAATCTATGGTGGGATAAATTAATTACCTCCAATGTACCAGATTTCTTTTTCTTGTCATCAGATTGATGCAATGGAGATATTTTCCGTTTTGTGGAGGATTTACCCTTTCCATGTTCCAATTCTTTATAACTTGATCTAGTTTGTCTAGTGTGACTAAGACTGGCCGCCTGTGAAACATCACCATCAGGTTCCTCCCCCGATGTTACTGATGAATAGGACTCATTACGAGCCCTAGATATAGAGCGACCTCTTCTCCTATTATTATTTCTCCATCTATAAACCTGATTACTTTGAAAATCAAGCACGTCTCTTTGGAACTTTTTGGCCTTGGTAGTTTTAATGTCTTCTTCCCACTTAAGAAAATCTTTCTCCAAATCCTCATTCACCTTTTTAATGGCTTCAGTTGTTAAATCTTTTTTTAATGTTGTCTGGATACTATCAATTTCTTTTTCTAGCTCACTAAGTGTGAACTCATTAAATTTAATGAGTAGCTCCATGAAGCCCCTGGAACAATTACCAGCTAGTTCTTCCCATCCATTTCTGAACCATGGTAAATCAGTTTCAAAAGAAGGGAACACCTGCACTCGCAGGCCCCTAGGTATTAGCCCCTTAGAGACATTTTTCTAGGAAACCCTTATTCCACCATGTCCTCATTCGTCTGTGCAAAAGTAATTTTAATTTTTGAATCAGTTCTTGATTTTCTCTGTAGTTACAACTTAAAATCAGACTGGGGTCATCCTTAAATACTTCATTAATTTGACTGAGCCATGAAGAGTCTCTGGCTCTAAAGTCCATCTGTCTGGAATCAGCTGCTGTGAAAAACACAGAGTAAATTAGCAATGAAAATAAACCAACAGAAACAACATGGATCCCACACACAACGTGTGCAGGTGTAGACAGATGATTACCTCTACCCATGTATATATAAAGGGACGGTGACGCATACTCCGGATATTCAGTATTTAAACAAACAAAGGAGTTCTATAAGAGATTTAAAAATTACGTATTTTTATTATAACAATTTTAAAAGACAAAGTAGTCCAAAAATTACAATACAATAAATAGAAGAAAGGAGACCCTAGTACACAAAACATCCAAGTCACAGGCAAAAGAAAGTAAAAAAAAAATAAAAAAAACACCATGGTATAGGTATATGAATAGGCACCAATATTAGCACATAAAGAGATAATATAGGTATTTATGTAGTACTAATGTCCATGTGGACATATATCTACCAAAAAAGGCAAGTTATAGTGCAAGTCTGATGCAAAGTTTCTTACCCATGATGAAGTAGTTATTTGCCTGGGACTCTGAATACCCCCTAACGCGCGTTTCGCGTTGTTTTCTCAAAGAGGGAATGAAGGGGTTTCACAGAACATGGCGTTTTTATAGTGATGCCCGTAAACCGGCATTTTTGGTGCGCAAGCGCATTACAGCCCGATCAGGAGGAAGTCACCATTCCCCAGCATACAGCAGGAGCGCACGTCAGGGGAAATCTCCCACTGACATCACAGACATGCGCTCTTTAATCACAAAAGCCGTAATCGGCATTTTGAGTGCGCAAGGTATATTGATGACATCTTCTTTATATGGCAAGGCAGCGAACACGGTATTGTGGAATTTGTGGGTCAACTCAACTGTAATCCTCATAATATCAGACTGACATACAAGGCACACAAACAGAGAATTGATTTTTTAGACATTTGTCTTGAGGTGGATGAGATGGGGGCGTTGCATACAGATGTGTTTAGGAAGGCTACTTCAGTCAATTCCCTGTTGCACGCGTCCTCATCTCATACCACACACACTATCAAAGCCATCCCAGTTGGCCAATTCCTCAGGATGAAGCGGATCTGCTCTACTGAACAAAAATTCGAGGTTCAATCTGACGATCTTAAAAGTAGATTTAAAGCTTGTGGCTATAGTAATCGTTGCATAAAACAAGGGTATATTAGAGCCAAGAAAACAGATAGACATCAGTTATTATATAAGAATGAGAAGAGAGCTACATCTGAGAATAATGTAAGGTTTATTTCTACATATATAAATGCCAGTGGAAACGTATGCAGGATATAGTCAACAAACACTGGTCAGTTCTCCTCACTGATTCTGTCTTGGCATCTAATATCCCACAGAAACCTAGCTTCACAGCAAAACGGGGCAAAAGTATTAAAGATCTACTTGTAAAAAGCCACTATGTGGCAAAAACCATCAATCCTCTTAATCCAACTAATAGAGGCCCAACATGGGGGTGTTATCCTTGCGGCGACTGCTTGGCCTGTAAGGAAAAGAATCTCGTTAGGGGTACTCATTTCACGTCGTCATGTGGAAGGAAGAGGTTTCAGATTCGACATCATATCCGTTGTACCAGTACTTTTGTTGTATATCTGGCCACATGTCCTTGCTCCAAAATGTATGTTGGGCTTACGTCACGTCAGCTGCGTGTACGTGTGAGAGAGCACGTAAGGGACATTGTAAATGCACGTAAAGCTGAGGACGTTAGTGCCCTTAAGACCATCCCTAAGCATTTCCATAGGTTTCATGGATGTGATCCCACTGGTCTTCGGATCATTGGGATTGATCAAGTTCACGGTGGTAATAGAGGAGGAAATATAAAACGACTACTTGCGCAGGTTGAATGCAAATGGATAGTGACCCTGGATTCCATGTCTCCTGTGGGACTAAATGAGACATGTAGTTTTGTCCCTTTTCTATGAGAAACACTGTTCCTCCATGTCCTCGTCTGTTATGGACTTGACTTGATCTGTTATTACATTTTAAAATTTCTTAATTTTTATGTTTTTTCTTTGTATTCATGATTTTTTCTATCATCCTTTACATCCCTAGACTAATCGTTTTCCAGAACTTGGTGTTGTTATGGCTATTGGCGAGCGGTATACAAGGAACGTGAGATATAGGATAAAGGCACCAGTGAACCGCATCAGTAGTTAACACTGGAAGATTGTTCACTATTAAAAATGTTTATATATTTTTCACAATTTTAATTATATATGTATGTCAGTTTGACTATTATTATTGTATTACATAAGTAATGTATAATCACAAGTGTATATATAGATAATCATATATGTATGTTAGTTTCATTATTATTATTTTGCACTTTTTTCACAAGTGCATATGTAAATAATCATATGCATTTTTTAGTATAATTGTAATACACATTTAAATATATCATGTACTGATGCGGCGGTAACTTATTAATTTTTGGTTTTATGTTGTCACCTGTTATTTTTATCTAACCGTGACCTCTTGCCATTTTAGTTCTATTGTTCCCGGGTCCATATCTGCGCTTTTTGATCAGCGCTTAGTACCGCGGCTGTATGGTTGCATAATATGTCATCTCTTACCACTATAGTGAGTCTCTTATTCATTCTGAGTCCCATTGCTGGCATGCGCACGCGCTCCACACCTGGTAGGAAGCACTTATGTCTCCGGCTTCAGTGACCTGAGAGCGCATGTCTGTGAGGCCAACAGGGGATTTCCCCTTGACGTGCGCTCCCTGTGAATGCTGGGGACCGAGGACTTCCTCCTGATCAGGGTGTGAATGCGCTTGCGCACTCAAAATGCCGATTACGGCTTTTGTGATTAAAGAGCGCATGTCTGTGATGTCAGTGGGAGATTTCCCCTGACGTGCGCTCCTGCTGTATGCTGGGGAATGGTGACTTCCTCCTGATCGGGCTGTAATGCGCTTGTGCACCTAAAATGCCGGTTTACGGGCATCACTATAAAAACGCCATGTTCTGTGAAACCCCTTCATTCCCTCTTTGAGAAAGCAACGCGAAACGCGCGTTAGGGGGTATTCAGAGTCCCAGGCAAATAACTACTTCATCATGGGTAAGAAATTTTGCATCAGACTTGCACTATAACTTGCCTTTTTTGGTAGATATATGTCCACATGGACATTAGTACTACATAAATACCTATATTATCTCTTTATGTGCTAATATTGGTGCCTATTCATATACCTATACCATGGTGTTTTTTTACTTTCTTTTGCCTGTGACTTGGATGTTGTGTGTACTAGGGTCTCCTTTCTTCTATTTATTGTATTGTAATTTTTGGACTACTTTATGTCTCTTAAAATTGTTATAATAAAAATACGTAATTTTTAAATCTCGTATAGAACTCCTTTGTTTAAATACTGAATATCCGGAGTATACGTCACCGTCCCTTTATATATACATGGGTAGAGGTAATCATCTGTCTACACCTGCACACATTGTGTGTGGGATCCATGTTGTTTCTGTTGGTTTATTTTCATAGATAAAGATCCAAGGTTAAGATCCATCTGGACTCAGTCACCTTCCAGCCTCAATGAGGAACTACCAGCTTGTTGGGCTGAGGGGGCCAATGCCGGCTTGGTCTGTACACTTAGTGAGCCTCGATCAGTGATGGCGAACCTATGGCATGGGGGGCATACACTCCACTGCCTTCCGATGTTCAAATGCATTTGCATCTTTTAGATGCTAACACATTTAAACAGTGCTGTGTCGGGAAGGGGCAGAGGAGCTGCTGTCAGCCCCAGGTTCAACGTGCAGCAGTGTGATGACTCATCATGCTACTGATCTCATCACATTCTTCTGGGCCAAAGAGGTGCAGAGACAGTGCGGGTGGCCATTGGTAAGAGCTCCAGCAGGAGTCAGACATTAAATGTATTACTCATGAAAGAGGACACAGTTTTGAGAGAGGCAGTGTGTGTGGGATGTGGGGCTGCTTTATACAGAGGGAGTGTGTGTGTGTGTATTTGTATATATTTTGCAGAGGCAATGTGTATGTATGTTTTTTTTTTTTACAGAGGGATAGTGTGTACGTGTGAATATATATATTGCAGAGGGGCTCTGTATGTGTGTGTGTAAGGCTACTTTCACACTAGCGTCGGGCCGAGGTCACCGATGCTAGCGTTGTCTCCGCTGCACAACGGGGGCAGCGGATGCATTTTTCCAGCGCATCCGCTGCCCCATTGTGAGGTGCGGGGAAGTGCGGGGAGGTGGGGGCGGAGTTCCGGCCGCGCATGCGCGGTTGGAAAAAGTGGACAGTCGGGAGCAAAAAACGTTACATGTAACGTTTTTTGCTCCAGACGGTCCGCCACAACACTGCGCAACCGTCGCACGACGGTTGCGACATGTGTCAATGCGTCGCTAATGTTAGTCAATGCAGAAAAAACGCATCCTGCAAGCACTTTTGCAGGATGCGTTTTTTTTGGGAAAACGACGCATTGCGACGTATTGCAGTTAACACTAGTGTGAAAGTAGCCTAAGGGAGAGTATTTTGCAAGCCTTCTGTGATGTGATGTTAAATTGCCAATCACTTTTTGAAAAATAAGTGGGTTTTGTGTTGCTGTTTCAGCACTCTGTCTCTAAAAGGTTCGCAATCACTGGCCTAAAGGTTAAGACAGCAAGGGTTTGGCTTTTAGATCTAATTATGGTCTTTTTATTTATACTTTTTAGGTGTCGATTTCTAACATTGCCATGTCCGATACAAGTCCTATGAGAATCCTCCTAAAATTCCTTGAAACAATCCATTCTGGACCTCTAAGGCTATTGGACTTTGTGACTTCTCTTGAGGAACATTCTTGAATCATAGTTTATCTAACATCTCCAATTCTCAAATCTCCTTTTTAGGAGTAAGGACTGCTTTGACATTGTACATGGCTCATATGTAGTGATGAGTGAGTATACTCGTTGCTCGAGTGGTCTCAGTATTTGGATGTGCTTGGAGATTTAGTGTATGCATGATTTGCGATTGCTAGACAGCTTGAATACATGTGGGGGTTGCCTGTTTGTAAGGGAATTCCCACGTGTTCAGCCTGTCTAGAAGTCGCAAATCATGCAGCTGCAGACGAAAACTAAATCTCCGAGCACATCCAAATACTCTGAGGCCACCCAGCATGCTCGGGGAAACCTGAGAAATGAGTATACTCGCTTATCACTACTCATATGCTCTCAATACGTTCATTTAGTTATATATCGACATACCTCTGGTGGGTATAGTGGAACTGATATGTACATAGGTCGCTCAAGTCATATACAGGCCTAGCTTGTCATCCTTGTACATCTTTGTAATACTTGGACTATATGTGCTTGTCTCCCTCTCCGCATGGATGTTGCATTGCAGGCATCATATGCACCCTGAGGGGTGGCAGTTGTGGTCTGACAGTATAGCTTACTGCTGCAGCCTCTATTATTATTATTTATATAACACCATTAATTCCAAGGTGCTGTACATGAGAAAGGTGTTACATAGTTATAGATATAAATTATGGTAAACAAATTTACAATGACAGACTGGTACAGAGGGGAGAGGACCCTGTCCATGCAGACTTGCATTCTACGGGATAATGGGAAAAAGACAGAAGGTCGGGGGTGCAGCAGCTCCGGTGTTGGTGAGGCGGCAGAATGGTTATTGCAGGCTGTAGGCTTTCCTGAAGAAATGGGTTTTCAGGTTCCGTCTGAAAGATCCAAGGGTGGTGGATAATAGGACGTGTTGAGGCGTGGAATTCCAGAGAATGGGGGATATTCGGGAGAAATCTCGGAGGCGGTTGTGTGAGGAACGATTAGGTGTGGTGGAGAGGAGGTCTTGGGAGGATCGAAGATCGCGTAAGGGAAGATATTGGGAGATTAGTTAAGAGATATAGGGAGGGGACAGGTTGTGGATGGCTTTGTAGATCAGTGTTAGTAGCTTGAAATGGGTTCGTTGGGGAATTGGGAGCCAGTGGAGGGATTTGCAGAGGGCAGAACCAGGGGAGTAGCGAGGAGAGAGAGGTGATTAGGCGGGCAGTAGAGTTGAGGACTGGAGTGGTACAAGAGAGTTAGCGGGAAGGCCACATAGGAGTGTGTTGCAGTAGTCGAGGCGGGAGATGATGAGGGTATGCACAAGAGTTTTAGTAGATAGAGGGCTAAGGAAGGTGACGGATTCTGGCAAAATGTCTGAGTTGGAGGAGACATGAGGTGGCAAGAGTTTGGACGTGCTGGTTGAAGGACAGGGCAGAGTCGAGAGTTAATCCGAGGCAGCAGATTACAGGTGCAGGAGAGAGCGTGATGCAGTTTACCATAATAGATAGATCGGGTAGGGAAGATACGCGAGATGGAGGAAAGATGAGTTTGGTTTTGTCTACATTTTTAGGAAGCGAGAGGTGAAGGAGGATATGGCTGATAGACACTACGGGATTCTTGACAGAAGGGAGGTGACATTTGGGCCAGAAAGGTAGATCTGAGTGTCGTCCGCATACAGGTGGTACTGGAAGCCATAGGACTTTGAGTTGTCCTAGGCCAAGTTTATAGATGGAAAAAAGTAGGGGGCCCTGGACAGAGAATTGAGGGACACCAACAGAGTGAGGGCGGGATGAGGAGGTAGTGTGGGAAACTCTAAATGTGTGGTCGGAAAGGTATGACGCAATCCGGGACAGGGCAAGGTCTTTGATGCCAAGGGAAGAAAGAATCTGTAGCAATAGGCAGTGGTCGACTGTCGAAGGCAGAGGACAGGTCGAGAAGGAGGATGGAGAACTGTCTGTTGGGTTTCGCTGCGAGTAAGTCATTAGTAATTTTGGTCAGGGCAGTTTCAGTGGAGTGGTGGGGGCAGAAACCAGATTGGAGGTGGTCAAGGAGAGAGTTAGATGAGAGGTTGGAGGAAAGTTGAGCATGGACATGCTGCTCAAGGAGTTTTGAAGCAAAAGGGAGCAGCGATATGGGCGACAGCCGGGCATAGCAGTTGGGTCGTTTGTTTTTTTTGAGGATGGGTGTGATGGTGGCATGTTTGAAGGCAGAGGGAAAGATACCAGAAGATAGTGATAGGTTGAAGAGATGGGTTAGGGCTGGAATGATCGTGTTAGTGAGGTTTTGAAGCAGGTGGGAAGGCATGAGGTCAAGTGCACAGGTGGCAGGGTGGATAAAAATCAATTTTAAAAAAAAAAAATCAAAAAAATCGGATTTTTTTTATTTAAATCGGATTTTTTTCAATAAACTGCTTTTTGAGGAAAATATTTTACCATCCAAAGGTTCTTCCATCATGAGATAAAGCTGAGTTGTTTAACTCAGTAGAATAAAGGCTGTATATGTGTAACATTCACAATGCCATGCTCTTCCAGAGGTTTCTGTAGGATTAGTGGGCAGTTTCTCTCCTATATTATCACAGATGCTCGCTTTACTTACGCAGTTCTCAAAACTGAATTTGACTCCGCAGAGGTCCCAGCCTCTTCTTCACGGCAAAAATGTTACAACATGAACAGAGTTGAGAAAAAGACCTTAATCCTATTGTTCTACAAACCTATGAATACAGAATCAACCCCTTCAGTGCCAAGTCCAAGAAGTTAGACAATATGTTTCTGATTGTTTGGAGTGGAATAGATCTGCACAACACAAGAAGAATGTGAATCTAAGTGTGAGAAGGAGGAAGGGCAAGCAGACAAGAAAATGAAAGTGAAACTTTGAGCACAATACTGCAGCATAGCCACAGACAGACAAGTCTGGATCTGTTTGTGTGTACGATCTGAGGTTTATTACATTCTTTCCTTATAATGGCAGCAGGCCGTAAGAGACCCAGTTTGGGAATATTTTAATGAAGCTCCTTCGCCTATCGGTAAGGCAGGCATGCGTGCAAAATGCAAACGATGCAAAAAAGAGATGCAAGGCCTGGTGGTGCGAATGAGGCAACATCATGAGAAGTGCGGTGATGAAGATGACCAAAGAAACACTTCTGAACAGGCAGGATCTTCAGGTTGGTAAACATTTTTATTGAATCCTACTTTTAAAGACTGAACTGTCATGTGTGAGAAAAATTATATTTCTTATTATTACTGCATGTTACGGTCATTTGGTACAGTTATGAAAAACAAATATTCCTTTTGGGGCAGTGATGTGTTGTGTACAATAAGCAGAAATTGTATAAACAATAAAATAACAGCATTGACTTTTTTGTTTAGGGGAATTCATGGATTCTGGAAACTATCCACCTCCAAGATCACCATCATCCTGTTCTACAGTTTCAAAGTTATCCATCCAGGATAGTGCTTCATTAGCAGCAGCATCATCAGACACCCACAGCCACATATCACCATCACCCAAAAGGAAGAAAAAACCTTTACCTCCTGGAACCACCATAGATAGGTTTGTGATAAGAACTAGCAGATTAGAAAAAGAGTTGATTGCATAAATAAACTGGGCAATTTTTTCATCAATGAACTCTTCTTTTCGTCTGACTGAGAACCCACATTTCATTAATATGGTTCAGTCACTGAGACCAGGATACAGTCCACGTAGCAGAGCTGATGTTGCAGGGAAACTGCTGGATCAAGTGTATGACAGAGAAATGGAGCAATGTGCAACAGCTCTGGAGGGTAAAATTGTTAACCTAAGTATTGATGGGTGGAGTAATGTCCACAATGATCCTATTGTATGTGCTTGTATAACAACAGAAGGTAAAGTCTTCCTTGCACAAACAACTGATACGTCAGGAAATGCACACACAGCAGAATACTTACAAGAAGTGGCAGTAAAAGCTATAACGACATGTGAACAAAAATTCAAATGTCTAGTACGCAGTTTGGTCACTGACAATGCTGCAAACGCATCCAAGATGAGAAGAGATTTAGAAGAGCAGGGAGGGAATACAAAGCTGCTAATAACATATGGTTGCAGTGCTCATTTGCTGCACCTCTTAGCCAAAGACTTAAGTGTTCCAGAAATAAAGGCTAATGTTGTTGAAATTGCTAAATACTTCCGTAATAATCATTTTGCTGCAGCAGCTCTGAAAAGGATGGGTGGAACCAAGCTAACGCTCCCACAAGATGTTAGATGGAACTCTGTGGTGGACTGTTTTGAGCAGTATATCAAAAACTGGCCTATTCTGATGACACTTTGTGAAGAAAATCAAGATAAAATAGATGGCACTGTCACGGCCAAAATCCTCAACATTGGGCTTAAGAGAAATATTGAACATATGCTGAGCTTCCTGAAACCCATCTCTCAAGCTTTAAGCAAAATACAGAAAAATAGCTGTTTTATTGCGGATGCTGTTGAAATTTGGAAGGAACTGAGTGAACACTTAAAAACAGAACTACACATGGACAGAATTAAATTACAAGCAGTAAACAAACGAATGGGACAAGCACTGACTCCAGCTCATTTTTTGGCAAATATTGTCAATATCCAATATCAGGGTCAAAACCTAAGTGCTGAGGAAGAGGAGTTAGCTATGACATGGGTATCCAGCAATCATCCATCTTTAATGCCAACTATAATAAACTTCAGAGCTAAGGGGGGAACCATTCAAGAAATATATGTTTGCTGAAGATATTTTAAGGAAGGTCACACCAGTAAACTGGTGGAAGTCACTTAAGCGCTTGGATTTAGAGACTGTTCAAGTAATGATTTCACTTTTAACAGCAGTAGCTTCTTCTGCAGGCGTTGAAAGAATATTCTCTTCCTTTGGACTCATTCATTCTAAATTGAGAAATCGGTTGGGACCCAATAAAGCAGGAAAGCTTGTTTTTCTTTTCCAGATTATGAAAAGGAACAAAGAAGAAGATGATGATGAAGATGACAAGTGAGCTACAGAGGACAGCAGGGACAGTAGTATTTAAGTTTTTCATGTGTCGGCTGGGCTGACAGTCTAAGTTTCTTAATATATATATATATATTTTGTTTAGCCAAATTAGTTAACAAACATGGATGTTTGTTTAAGCAAGTAACTTATGCTGTAATGTTATTGTTTCAGTTGAATAAATCTATTTAAATTGTTATTAAGGTCAGGATTATTTTTCTCCTTCCTAAGTACAACAGAACAGTGGTGTCCAAATATGAATGATTAACCCATTAAACTGGGGAGAAAAAAGTAATATAAAAAGTGATTCTAAAAATCTTCATCTACTTGCATGTTAAGAAGTAGCAAGAACTAGTTTAGGTAGAAACTTTGATTTAAATCACTGATTTAAATCAAGCCTTACTGACTAGTGATTTAAATCGTGATTTAAATCAGTTAGATTTAAATCAAATCCACCCTGACAGGTGGTGCGTGATTTGGAAAGGAGGTAAGCTCTCCTTCAGTGATGTTGGAGAGGGAGGTTATTAGGGAAGGGAGGAGGTCTGGTATATGGAGTGGTTGGGGTGATGGAACAGTAAGGGCTTGCCTTGTTTGGTTTCTTATTTTTGAAGTATTTGGCAAAGTCCTCGGAAGAGATGAGGAGAGTTGGCAGTGGTGGGTGGAGGAGAGATTGAATGTGCTGAACAGTTGTTTTGGGTTGTAGGATAATGAAGATACAAGGTTTGTGAAATAGGTCTGTTTAGCAGAGGTGAGGGCTAATCTGAAGGCAAGTGGAACTTATCTGAAAGCAGTGACGTCATCTGGCAGGCGCATCCGCGACCCTGGATGCTTGTCAAAGTTTTTTGGTGAGATTGTTGTGCTAGGGTTGCCTATTGATTCGTCGCACTTTCCCATGCATGAGAGGGGCGACAGTCTATGGCTGATGTGAGGGTGGCATAGAAAGCAGTGGTGCTGTCCGTGTTGTGGAGTGAAGATATGGAGGACAGAGGTAGAAGAGAGTCTGAGAATGTCTAGGTGTGCGAGGATTCTGCGAGGATGTGCTAGTGGCTGGACATGGGGGGCGGGTGAGGACAAGGATGAGTAGATGGTGGTCAGAAAGGGGGAAGGGAGAGGTTGTGTGATTAGATAGGGAACAGAGGCAGGTGAAGATGAGGTCTAGTGTATGTCCGTCTGTGTGGGTGGCTGTGGAGGACCACTAAGTCCAGAGGATGAAGGGTCAGGAGTTTGCAGGCTGCTGGCTGGTCGGTGTCATTAGGGATATTAAAGTCACCCATAATGATGGTGGGGACGTCAGCAGAGATAAAGTGAAACCAGGTGGAGAATTGATCAATGAAGGCAGTGGCTGAGCCCGGTGGTCGGTATATGACAGCCATTTGGAGATTAGAGGGAGAGTAGATACGGACAGAGTAAACCTCGAAAAAAGGATAAGGGAGGGTGGGGGTTGGATAGTGTTGAAGGAGCAGTTTTTAGAAAGAAGGAATCCCACTCCTCTACCATGTCTGTTGCCAGAGCAAGAAGTGTGGGTAAATTGGAGGCCACCGTAACTCAGGGAGGCCACGTCATCGGGGGTCAGCCAGGTCTCAGTGAGGGCCAGGAAGGAAAGGTTGCGGGAAGTAAAGAGATGGTGGATCACGTGGAGCATGTTGCAGACGGAGCTGGCATTCCAAAGTGCCCCAGAGAGCGGAAGCAGGGGGGTGGGGGTCAGTGGCAGATTTTAAGTGTGAGGGATTGTGGTAGTTTCTTAGTGTGAGAAGGATAGGGGTGAGGAGTAGTGAAATGTATTTGGGGGCGGCAGGATTGGGGGATGTCACCAGCAGTGAGTAGAATACAAAGGGAAAGCAGGTGGGTGAAGGAGAGTAATCGGGTTATATTATATTTTAGTAGGAGAGGTCTGAGGTTAAGGAGCAGGTCTGCAGATGAAGCGAGGTGGGAGGTATGAGAGGGGGAGTTAGTTATTTCGTTCGAGGGTACAGGGGTTTGGGGATAGCGAAGGAGAGTGAGGATTAGTGGAGCAAAAACGGTGAGGGCAAATGTGAGCATGGATAAAGAGCCGGGGAAGAAAAGAAAGGTAAGTAAAATTAGAAGACCGTAATTAGTCTTAATTTCTGGCTGATTTCTGATGTTACACTTAAAAGAGGTCACTTCAAATGATGTCACATCTGACCAAGGTCATATCTGACTGCTCCATTCAACTTATACCATTCAAGTGTCCATGAAATGAAGCCATGTGAGAGAAACAAAGAGGGGAGGAGGAAGGAGCAGGCGGACAGTTCACACCAGGGAGTAAATAACAGATTGCAATTAATAGAACATTTGATTAGCATCAAAGCTGGAGAAAGAGACAGGATAAGATGCAAGGATAGGGCTAGGTGTGAGGAGCATGTACATCTCAATATGCATGCAGCAAATTTGAAGTATGATACATGGAATTA
The DNA here is from genome assembly GCF_051348905.1 of Ranitomeya variabilis. NCBI lineage: Eukaryota > Metazoa > Chordata > Amphibia > Anura > Dendrobatidae > Ranitomeya > Ranitomeya variabilis. Next base: position 272,234,659 of record NC_135237.1, on the reverse strand, counting down.
ATGTCAGGGAAAAAGCAGCATCGTACCAGTTAGAACAGAGGGAGAGAAGTACATGGGATTCTGGGGTGCAGTGGGTATTCCAGAATAGGATAGTTCAGACGTACCAGTCTGCACTTTGAGTTTATGTGATGGATTATGGGACACACTGTTGCCCGTCGACAGCAGGTGCTGCTATCAAATCGACAGTGGCATCTGACATCAACCAGCACTTAAGTTTGCCTAACTTAGGATGGGTCTTGAACCTCTCCTTTGACCCTTCACAATAAGTTATCATGCAATCGGATGCCTCTTGGTTGCAGACGTGCAAATTCCCCTATAACATCTGATATGGTACAGCATATGTATGTGACATTGACATTATGTCATTTTGAATCCTGGGGACTCTGGGCCACAGAGAATCCTGAGGTATTGGTTTGCTCTTTAATGGAGCTTTTTATGTATGTAGATCGAGACATCCATATTTGATTCTTATGCTTTCTATCATTGAATCTAATTTGCCGGCCTGCGCAATATCAATCGATGCGGTCTTTTCCTTATATTTGGGTTCTTTTGTGGTGAAAAGTTGTGATATGTATGTTATGGATGGCCTTAGATGCTCTGGCAACTGGGCTGCTGTCTGTTCATGATACGCATACGCTGACATCCCCAGCCTCCCTAGCAGCCGGCTGTAGGGACGTGTCCCTGGTTACATACTGTAAGGATGATTCTGTTACTCTAGGCACTTCCGGTTGGCATGTTCAACTGCATCCCTGGTTACGGATTGCAGGGATGATGTCATTCTCACGTACTTCTGGTAGGTGTGTGCACACGTGCCGACATCCTGGCTGACAACTCACGCCTTCCAAGAGCTGCACATGGAAGTATACGATGGTGATGGCCTCTCCTCCTATATTCATGTTTGCTCACCACCAGTAAGTGTTTGTTTTAATTAACTAGGGTGTATGTAAGCACCATAAGTTGGCGCTTCCCTCACACTTTCCCTGATGAAGCTGTAGACAACAATGATAAGTGTGGGATGTGGTCATATATAAAAGTGGTACAATTCAGCCCCATCACTTGATTCTTGTGGCTGGCATATGTCCTTTTGGGTATATTAATATATGGTCTAGAATCATCTGTACTGCTCAGACTAACTTAACCCAGTATTGCCATACTCTGTGGACATGGAGTTTGTTTCTGCGATTTTAAATGGTATTATGTCACTTGTCTTTTTTATAATAAACATGAACTTATAATACTCAGGTGTGCACATTTCTAAAACGCATTTCTGTTCTGCTCAAAAACTATTCCATGATGTGGCCAATACTCATCTGCGGACACGTCCTTTACTAAGTGCAGTGTGTCAGGGGGAAAAAAAAACGGTGTTTACGTACCGGTAATAGGATTTTACGGAGCCACGACAGCACCCCTACGAGAGAGGGGATCCGCCCACCTTCCGGACAGGAACCTACAGAATTTAAAGGGGCGGTCCCCCTCATCACTCCAGTTTGTGTTTCAGAGCATAAGGGACACCGCCATTGAGTTAGTACATAAACATGTATACTTAAACATTACTAAATACCATCACCTTCTAAAGAGTGATTTTTTAAAAGGCACACTTTTCCCAAAGGGTGCAGAAACCAGTGATCAACTACGGGGGGGAATGTGCGGGTGCTGTCGTGGCTCCGTAAAATCCTATTACCGGTATGTAAACACCGGTTTTCCTATCGCCACGACAGCACCCCTACGAGAGATTTTCAAAGATCAATCACCTGGGAGGGACTACAGCACTAAGTACTGAACGGCCAAAAACTAAATTGGCCTCTGATGATAGGTCAAGACGGTAGTGTCTATAAAAGGTGGAAGGAGATGACCACGTTGCTGCCTTACATATTACGTCTATGGAGACGTCCGCTCTTTCCGCCCAGGATGAGGCCATGGCTCGAGTGGAGTGGGCCCTGATGCCATCTGGCCTTTAGCCGTATAAGCAAGATATATGGCATCTCTTATCCATCTGGCGATAGACGTCTTAGTTACAGTCGCCCCCTTCCTTGGATTCTGAAAGGAAACAAACAGAGCCCTACTCTGTCTCCATGGTTCTGTTTTGTGTAGGTATTCTAATAAAGCTCTTCTAACATCCAACATGTGATATTTCTGCTCATCCGCTGAATTCGGATTGTCACAGAAAGATGGTAAAACTATTTCTTGACTTCTATGAAATTTAGAAGCTACTTTTGGTAGGTATGCGGGGTCCGGTTTTAATACTACCCTATCTTGAAAGACCATTAAATAAGGAGGATCAATTGACAATGCTTGTAAATCACTCACTCTCCTAGCAGAGGTCAGGGCTACCAGGAAGGCTGTTTTTAAAGTTAAATTTTTTATGGAGACAGAATCTAATGGCTCAAAGGGGGGTTCTGTTAAGGCGTCTAAAACCAAATTTAAATCCCATGGGGGTAATCTAGGAATATACACTGGGTTACTGCGTTCAGTGGCCCTAATAAATCGGGAAACCCATCTATTTCCCGCCACATCGTTGTTATATAACGCCCCTAAAGCTGAAATTTGGACTCTAAGGGTATTTACTGCCAAGCCCAATTCTCGGCCCTTCTGTAAAAACTCCAGAATAGCCGGAATTGGAACCTTGCCTGAAAAGGGTTTTTGGTAGAAGGCAAGGAACTTTTTCCAAGTCTTAGCATAGATCTTGGTAGTAATCTCTTTCCGACTATTTAAAAAGGGTAGCTATCAGAGCCTCTGAAAACCCTCTTCTCCTCAATAACTCCCTCTCAAATTCCACGCCGTCAGATGCAGGGATTCCACATTGGGGTAACGGAATGGACCCTGCGAAAGAAGCTCCGGACTGACTGGCAATACCCAGGGATCGGTCACAGACATTGTCCTGAGTAACGAGAACCATGCCCTCCTGGGCCAAAAGGGGGCAATCAGGATCACTCTCGCCCTCTCCTCCCTGATCTTCCTGAGTACTATAGGGATCACACATTGGGGGGGGGGGGGGGGGGGGAACGCATAAGCCAGAGGGAAATCCCAGTGTATTTGAAGGGAGTCTATTATACAGGGCTTGTCCGCCACCCGAAGAGAAGCAAATCTGTTGGTCTGTCTGTTCTCTCTCGTTGCAAATAGGTCTATAACGGGCAATCCCCATAGGTCTACTATCCGTTTGAACACCCGTCGACTTAGAACCTATTCTCCCTGATGCAGAGAATGACGGCTGAGGTAATCTGCCTCTGTGTTGAGCTCTCCCCGAATGTGAACGGCTGACAGAGAGCGAAAGTGGGTTTCGGCTATGTTGAATATGTCTGTGGTGGTGTTCATTAGAGATCTTGACCTTGTACCTCCTTGATGGTTGAGATACGCTACTACTGTTGTGTTGTCTGATTGGACTCTTACATGTGAATCCTGCAGAGATGGTAGTAACCTGAGAAGGGCCTTTTTTACGGCCGTGAGCTCCTTCCAATTGGAGGACTCCTGGGCCTCTAAGAGAGACCATTGCCCTTGAGTCCAAACATCTCCTATATGAGCTCCCCATCCTATTGGACTGGCATCGGTTGTAACCACGTTGTCTGGAACTATACTCCAGCGTACTCCTTTTCCTAAATGTCGCTTGTTTAACCACCATCTCATACTGTGTAGAGTGGCGGCGGACAGCCTGAGTCTTCCGCTTAATTGCCCTTGAAGACTGCTCTCTGCATTCAAGACCTGGGCCTGCAACACCCGAGTGTGGAATTGAGCCCACTGAACGGCTGGTATGCAAGACGTTAGGGACCCCAGAAGGGACATAGCGTCTCTCAAAGTCAGATCCGTTTTTTTTGTTACCGTACTGACTTTGTGCAGAATCCTCTGCTTTTTCTCTTCCGGAAGGAAACAGTTGCTCTTCCGAATTTAGCAGAATGCCTAGGAAAGTCTGAGTCATTGATGGTTCCAATCTTGATTTTTCCATATTGACTATCCAACCCAAGTCCTGTAAGGAAGATATTACATGATTTAGGCGACCACCACACTGGAAAAACGAATTTCCCACTACCAGGAAGTCATCCAAGTAGGGTACAATTAACGTATCATGTTCTCTGACATAGGCCATTACTTCCGCCATGACCTTAGTAAACACCCTCGGTGCCATAGATAGACCAAACGGCATTGCAGTAAACTGAAAGTGTCTGACCTGGTCGTTTAAGCGCACCGCCATTCTGAGGAATTGTTGATGATCCTGGTGAATGGGCAGATGGTAATATGCATCTTTTAAATCCAGGACTGTCATATAACATCTGGGAAAAAGAAGTTTAGTTGCCGTTTTAATAGATTCCATTTTAAAGGCATGATATTGTAGATGTTTGTTCAATCTCCGTAAATTTATGATGGTTCGAAAGGATCCATCTGGTTTGGAGATTAAAAATAAAGGGGAATAGAACCCTTTCCCCTGCTGATGTTTAGGAACCTCCACTATAACTTTCTTCCGTATTAACGTCTGGACCTCTTTCTCAAGGGCCTCTTGTTGGTATAAGGAATCGGGGGCAGTCAAGATATAAAAATCAGAAGGTTTTTCCCGGAACTCTAATTTTAACCCTGAATTAATTATACCTAAAACCCAATTGCTTGCAGTTATTTTAGCCCACTGAGCATAGAAATATTTTAACCTGCCCCCTACTGGAAGATTTTTATTAGCGATAATCTCTTCTTCTTCTTGAGGAAGATGATGAGGTATTAAAGTCTGAACCTTTCTTTTTTGGGTCTGTTGGTTCCCAGTCTCGGTTGTGGTAAGGTCTTCGGTATTGGAAGCGTCTTCTGAAGGTATTCCTAAAGGTAGGATTGAAAGTTTTAGGAAAACCTTTCTTCCTATCCTCAGCCTTAGCTAGGATGTCATCCAATACCGGGCCAAACAGGTACTCACCCCTACACTGTATTAATGTACACAGTTTAGCTCTCGCCTGGGCATCCCCTTTCCAGGTCTTAAGCCATAGGGCTCGGCGAGCAGCATTTGAGAGACCCGCCGATCTCGCTGCTAATTTTAAGGAGTCCACTGATGCATCCGCTAAATACGCCACACCATCCCGTATTTGCGAAAGGGAGTTCAGCATCTTGTCTCTGGGCACCTTGGATTTCAGCTGTTCCTCCAGCTGGGATATCCACACCATAACTGATCTAGCCGTACATGTGCTAGAGATGGCAGGTTTGAACGCCCCCGCAGATGACTCCCATACTTTTTTCAAAAACATGTCCGCCTTCCTATCCGACGGATCTTTTAGAAGGCCCACATCCTCTAGCGGCAAAGTACCGGCTTTAGATGTAGAAGCCACCGCTGCGTCCACTTTCGGGACTTTCATCCATTCTGCCAGATCATTGTCTTCAAAGGGATACCTCCTCTTGGCTGATGACGGCAGGAAACCCTTATCCTGCTTATCCCATTCCCGTTTTATAAGGGTCTTAACTGTATCCACAACCGGGAATGCTTTACGACTCCTCTGGCACAAGCCCGCAAACATTATGTCCTGTGCGGACCTTGGTTCCTTGCTCTCTAACACCCATGGTAGCTCGGACTCCTTTAACTAACGTGTCCATGTTATCCACCGAGAAACAAGGCCTTCCCTCTTCATCTGAGGAGGATGGAGATGAGGAGCGGGAACATTCACCTTCTTGCAGGGACAGACTAGATCCTGGAGATATGTCCCTGCCCGACCTTCCCTGGCGGCTGCTTTTAAGGGAATAGCTTATTTCCTCCCTGATGACCGCTCTAAGGTCTGATGACCGGAGGGGAGCTTCCTCTTCTAAGGTCTGACATATGCAAGCCTGACACAGCCTCTTGGTATAACTGTCAGGCATTGGAGTCGTGCGTAGAGCACATTGCTTGTGCTTAGATTTAGTTGTTTTTTTCCCCTAAAACAAAGCACACAATAACAGACCATATCAGCACCAGGAGTTTTGTTTAACACTCACCATAAGGCTGACTTTGTGAATAGCGATTCTGAAGGAGTGGGATTCAAATGTGACGCTGGGGCGCTCGCACGTTGCCCCCGTACCACGCTGCTGCTGCTTCTTCTTGAACGGCCGCTACCGTCTTTACTGCGCTGCTCCGTTCCCTCTCCATGAGGGTGCTCGGCGTCCCTGACTGAGGACATAGCTGCACGCATCATCCCAAAGGCGGCGCTCTTTTACAACGCTGCAGCGCTCCTCCCCCGGCTTACCCCGGAAGTGTAAGAACTACTTCCGGGTTCACCAGCGCCGGTGTGCACCGCGCTCAACTGCGGACCAGGACGACACTGCCCGACTCCTGGGACGCGATCCACTTGGCCAGACGAGGGTGGGTCTGCCAGCAGAACACCCCCGACGCTGCTTCCGAGCCCCCGATTCTGCCGTTCCTTAAAGACACCGCGCAGAGGCATGGAGGCCCGGGTAAGACTGCCTGCAGGCTCCCGCCGTCCGGACAGGAACCCAAACTGGAGTGATGAGGGGGACCGCCCCTTTAAATCCTGTAGGTTCCTGTCCGGAAGGTGGGCGGATCCCCTCTCTCGTAGGGGTGCTGTCGTGGCGATAGGAAAATCTCAATCCTTTCTAACAGGCTTTAAAGCTCCTAGACACTATTTTTCAAATCATCTGGGCGTGGCTGTGAAGAGTAAAAGTGAAGATTTTTCCTTTTTTAGTGCTTACAATCTCTAGAATCCAAATATCAATACAAGTGGAAAATTAATTGTGTAGAAACTGTTAAAACTAAACTATTAAACTGTTTATTATAAAGATTGTATCATTATATTCCATGTTTCTTAATTATTGAAAATCCCAAAACAAATTTAAGTAAATGTTTCCCTCCACTTCAACTTTTATTTTAATGATGTATATTAAAGTCAAAAGAAAAAAATTACATAGGCAACTCAAACAATTTACTGAATATACATCATCACCATCTACTTCATAAAAGTGAATGGCAAAGCAAAAGAACCTTAACAAAATACTAAACGTACGTCACAAGAACCACTATAGGAGGTTTCTAAAATCAAGCTACACATCGATTGACTGTATATATTTTGGTGCACTGCAAAAACATGCTGTGCTATCTACTCACAAATACTCAATATTCCTATCCAGCAGAAAAGACTTTAATACATTGGACAGAAGTTCAAACTGCAGAAAAATGTGAGCTATTTTAACGTTCAATAATTTTTTTTAAGTAAAACTATACAAAAATCCATTTGCGTAAAATCTCCTCGCTTTGTGGACAGACAACAGTAATGACTGTTTCATGAAGATAATGAGCATCAGCTTATGGTCCTGTGGTTCTCCATGGCAATTTCTAATATCTGAAAAAAAAACACATACCGGTAATTTAGCTAAACCTATATGAATTATCATACACTGCGATAGCCTAGTTACTAACAAATATACACTGTGTTCCAAATTATTATACAAACAATATTTCCTCATATTTTCTCTAAATTACCTATCTGAATTGCAGTCATTGTTATTTTCCAGTTATCTACTATTCTAGTATAATTGCAATGTTTTGGAACAAACTGCCTATGAAAACAGTATCTTTTTTTTAAAAAAAAATAAACACTCAAAATGCATGTTCCAAATTATTATGCACAGCAGAGTTTTCAACCTTTTTTTTTAACAAAAAAATGGTCAATTGTGAAGTTATAATATAAGCATTATCAGCTTATTACAAAATGAAATCAAACAGTTTTCAAGTTAACACTTTACTCTAGGTGATGTTACATTTGCACATAGGACCCCTTGTACGAAAGGAGCTTCTGAACACTCTCGTCCATTGAATTTGTCAGATTTTGGATGGTTTCTGCTTCAATTGTTTTGCATGTGGACAGAATACCCTCCCAGAGCTGTTGCTTAGATGTGAACTGCCTCCCGCCATCATAGACACTCCCTTTGATGATGCTTCAGAGGTTCTCAATGGGGTTGAGGTCAGGGGAAGATGGTGGCCACACCATAAGTTTGTCCTCTTATGCCCATAGCAGCCAGAGATGCAGATGTGTTTTTTGCAGCATGAGACGGTGCATTATCATGCATGAAAATGATCTTGCTGCGGGAAAGCACGGTTCTTCCTCTTGAACCATGGCAGGAAGTGTTGTTTTAGAAACTCCACATAGATTATGGAGTTCATCTTTCCCCTTCAGGGATAATAAAGGGGCCGACAATCTCTCTCCCCATGATTCCAGCCCAAAACATTACTCCACCTCCTCCTTGTTGGCGCCTTAGCTGTGTTTTCATGGGGTGTCCATCAATTAGCCATCCTCCACTCCATCCATCTGGACCATCGAGCGTTGCACGGCACTCATCGGTGAACAAAACAGTTTGGAAGTCAGTCTTCATGTATCGTTTGGCCCCTGGAGCCGTTTCTGCTTGTGTGCAGTGGATAGAGGTGGTCGACAGGATGGCTTACGCACAGCTGCAAACCTCTGAAGGACCCTGCATCTTGTTGTTCTGGGGACGTTGGAGGCACCAGCAGCTTCAAAAACTTGTCTGCTGCTATGACAAGGCATTTTTGCAGCTGCTCTTTTAACCTTATGCAATTGCCTGTTGGAAAGAGTCCTCAATTTTTCCTTATCAGCACGCACACGTGTGTGCTGGGAATCAGCTACATACTTCTTGATTGTGCGATGATCACGATGAAGTGTCTTGGCAATGTTGATTGTAGTCATGCCTTGACCTAAATACTCCACAATTTGTTGCTTCTCAGCAGCCGACACATCCTTTTTCTTTCCCATTTTGGCAAAAAATGTCGGCTGCTTAATAATGTGGAACAGCCTTCTTAAGTAGTCTTGCCTTTATTTGGACACACCTGCCAAACTAATTTGCACAGGTATCTGCAATTGCTTTCAGGGATATAAAGAGCCCTGACACACATCACCATCAATGAGTTTAAATGACAAACAAAAAAAATGTAACCTTATCACTAGGGTTGAGCGAAACAGATTGGTCATTTTCAAAAGTCGCCGACTTTTGGCAAAGTCGGGTTTCGTGAAACCCGACCCCAGCGTGGGATCGGCCACGCGGTCGGCGATCTTCGCGCCAAAGTCGCCTTTCGTACGACGCTTTCCCCGCCATTTTTTTCAGCCAATGAAGGAGTGTGGGCAGCGCGATGACAGTTTCTGGCTTGCTTTTGCGGCGTCACAGAGCCATATTACCGTTTGGGATGTAGTGATTTTCACAGTACAACACAACCTATGGTTTGCACGGAGGAGAGGAAGGAGAGAGGAAGGAGAGAGGAAGGAGAGAGGAAGGAGAGAGGAAGGAGAGAGGAAGGAGAGAGGAAGGAGAGAGGAAGGAGAGAGGAAGGAGAGAGGAAGGAGAGAGGAAGGAGAGAGGAAGGATTAAAAAAATAAATAAATAAAATATTCCCCATTGACTTGCATTGGGTTTCGTGTTTCGGTCGGCCCCCCGACTTATCACAATAATCGGCCGATTTCACACGATCCGACTTTCGAGGAAGTCGGGTTTCACGAAACCCAACTCGATCCTAAAAAAGCAAAAGTCGCTCAACCCTACTTATCACTCCTAAACTCTTTGTGCATAATAATTTGGAACACAGTGTAGTAACAGCAAAAACTGCAAAGAATTTTCCACCCAGTAAAGTGGATTCGATTTTTTAGAAATCTCAGCTACATGCAGCAAGCAGAAATAAATCAGTATAGGAAATGGACAATGGACTAGCAGTGCACATTTTAAAGAATAATTATGATCTTAATTTTTTTTAACAGAAAACAATGGTACAAGTAAAGCTAGGACACTTGTAATACATAGAGAAATGTGCTTCTTTCCTGTTCATTGTCAACAGATTTCCACATTACTAAGACATGAAATAACTGCTGCGGTTTATATAAACCAATGGAGAGGAAAGTGGAGTAGGATGAAAGAAATGGAAACGATATTCTGCTTCAAGTTCACCTGAAAAGTGAATGCTCCAGGGTAACTGAGAATAGGTAAAGCAATGAGGTCTGACTGATTTCGCTGTAATGCCAATTTACCATGTACCCAAGATGCATAAAAAGTTTCAACTGCCATTAAAATCCAACATCTCTGGCATTGGATCTCTAACAGATATGCTCAGTGCCTAGGTTGATGAGATTTTGAAATCTTTGTTGTGGCTAAGGTACCTCTAGATCGTTGCCAGAACCTGGCGTCTGGCTATACGTCATGTTTGCAGCAGATCATAACAGCCAAAATGTGCTCTACTAAATACTAGGTGCTTGTCATGAAGGGGATGAATAATCCTGAGACTGCAGTAGTCATTAACCCCTTCACGACATGTGCCGTATATGTACTGGACATGTCGTGTGTCTCCCTTTGATGTGGGCTCGAGCGCTGAGAGCACATCTTTCCTGGCACATGTGCCTCACCAGCAGCAGTTAACCTGTTAAATGCCGCTGTCAATCACTGACAGCAGCATTTAATGTGATCGCGCCGGAAGCGAGTCACTAAATCCTGCCAATCGGCGCGTATCTCACATGACCACGGGTCGCCAATGAGTTGGCATGACAACCCGGGGTCTGCAGCAGACCCTTGTGGTTGTAAGTGCCGGATTGCTATGAGAGCTGCCCAGCGGCAGCGCTCAAAGCAAGTGAGCATTTCTGCTACACACAGGCGATCTGATAATCGACTGTGTAGCAGAGGCGATCGGATTATCGCAGCTTCTAAAGCTTCTAATGCTTGATAAAGGTCTTAGGACCGAAACGTTGCAGATGGCAGAATAAACACGTAAGCTGTTTGTCACAATTGCAGTGGTGCTGTCCGTTTTTTCATCTATATCGCAGCTTCTAGTCCTCCCATGGAAACTTTTCAAACAAGTGAAAAGTAAAAAAAAAAGAAAAAAAAGGTTTTTAAAAATATTAAAAAAGAATAAAAAAAAAAAAGTTTAACTCACCCCCCATTCACCCCATGCAATATAAAAATTAAAAATGCATGTTTGGTATCGCAGCTTTTAGAATCGCCCGATCAATATAAAAAAAATGAATCCAATCAGTAAACGGCGTAGCGAAAAAAAGTGTCAAAACGCCAGAATTATGGGGTTTTTGTGGTCACCGCAACATTGCATTAAAATGCAATAACAAGCGATCAAACGATCGTATCCACACCAAAATGGTATAAAGTCAGCTCAGCACGCAAAAAAATAAGCCCTCACCCAGCCCAAGATCACGAAAAATACAGACACTACGGATCTCAGAAAATGCAATTTTTTTTTTTTTTTTTTACAAACTTTGGATTTTTTTTTCACCACTTAAAAAAAACCCTATCCATGTTTGGTATCAACAAACTCGTAATGACCTAATTTTACATGCTAAAAAAAAAAGAAAAAAAAAAAATCAGTTGTGGAATTGCACTTTCACTACACTGGGAATTTTTTTCCCGCTTTCCAGTACATGATATGGTAAAACAAATGGTGTTGTTCAAAAGTACAACTTATCCCGCAAAAAAAACAAGCTTTCACATAGCCAAATTGATGGAAAAATTAAATAGTTATGGCTCTGAGAAGAACTGGAGCGAAAAACAAATGCAAAAACAAAAAAGGGCTGCGGCGTGAAGGGGTTAAAAGGGGGTTGAATAATTTTCATTGCAACTGTGCTTCTGGATCGCCTTTAAATGAGCATCATAGTGCATTGCTGTGACTGTCAACATAAGTGTATTTAAAAAAAAACAAACAAGTTTATATGGTTGGAAAACATATTAGACTTACGGTACCTTATTTTCCAGAATGTCTTTCTGAATACTCGCTTAAAATTGCAGACACAGTGAATAAATCCTTCCCTCGAATTCTCTTTAGAAGCTCTTCAGGCATGCCAGCTGTGTTTATGCCAAGAGACTTAAGTGACTCATCCTTGGTATTTTCTTCTAGCCTGGCACGCTTAATATAGGGCATATCGCCTTCCTGATCATCCCAACCAGGTGAATTATAAGACCTTTGGGGTCTTGGCTCTTGCCTCCCCATTTCTCCTCTTGTATTATCATAATAATCATTGTGCCGAGTTTGTGAAGAACTTGGAGGAAGACCAACTCTACTATATGGTTTTTCCTTGAGGTCACCATATTTAGGGTCTACAACCTGTGATGAGTTGCCATAAGAATTATCCCACTGTTTGTCATACACACGGGGTTTATCTCCAACATTAGTATATGTTTGTTCACTTTGCACAGCGGTTATTGAGTTAGAAATGCCACCACGCTGACTGGTATATGAATCTCCCATGGCATTTCCATATCCATAATTGAGGGATTGTGATGTGGGTTGAGGGTTGATGGTTTGTGACGTGCTAGGATAGTTTTGCATTTCAGGAGGTGGGCCCTGATAAGCATTCGGATTCATTGATTTTGCTGCCATTTCTCCCACCTGCCCATACACTTGGGTGCCAAAATTCTGATACGGCATCATTGGATTCACATTCATCTGGGTATTTCCCACATTCTGGCCCCCTGGAACTAAGCCAGTTGTATTCATTACTGGATTATTTACGGGCATTGGGGCCATGAGACTATTGTTAAGGGAGGCTGTCTGCATACCCATTGCGTTCTTCTGAGAGGCCATTAACATCATGAGCTGTTGATTTAGATTAGCATTCTGTGCACTTATAGTGTCCTTTACCATGGAGGCAATCTGTGCCATCATTTTCTGATTTGCTTGCTCTTGTTCTTCATTCTTTTGGGACAACAACAATGACTTTAACATCTGCAACTTTGAATTTGGTTGTGTACCTTCAGGAAGGGTTGAATTTTGTGGAATAACTTCAAGCAATGACACTAATTTCCTAAAAAACTGAGCATCATCTTGGCTTGCGTTTTTTACAGAGGAAGAATCAGCCTTCTGTGGGGTTTCATTCTCCTTGGGCGTGAAGGCTTCTGGCACTGCTTGATTTGCATTTAAAGGAACAAATGTTTTCTTCCATGCTACTTGATACGGTTGTGCGCTTGGCATATTTTGTTTTGCATTCATGGGTGGAACAAATGCATTTTGCGGTGCTTGTTGTTGATACACGGGTGCCCCCAGCAAGTTTTGGTTTGCATTTATGGAAGGATTAAATGCATTTTGCGGTGCTTGTTGATATGGGGGTGCATTTTGCGGTGCTTGTTGATATGGGGGTGCATTTTGCGGTGCTTGTTGATATGGGGGTGCATTTTGCGGTGCTTGTTGATATGGGGGTGCATTTTGCGGTGCTTGTTGATATGGGGGTGCATTTTGCGGTGCTTGTTGATATGGGGGTGGTATGGGCATATTTTGGACTGCACTAATGTTTTGTACATTTGTTCCAGGAAAACCACTCCGCCTATCACCCAGAACTTCCAAATTAGGATTTCCTTGAAGAGCTGTAAATATAAAGTGAAAAATTATCAGATGGAACTTGTTAAGCAACTTTAAGAAAAATGATGTTTCTAGAAGCAAAGTTATCACTTGTGTTCAGAAGCATGGTAAAATTTGAAACATTAACTTATTTTTTACAGCAATATTATTTTCTTATTTCTCTACAGTAAATAATTTGCAGATATATAGGCATGCAGATTAAATGATGCTGATGACCTTTCCTCAGGGTCCAACACCCTGCACCCCCCACTAAGTCTATTCATTTGAGTAACAGCTGATCTGCAGTATCTGAAGCAGCCAACAATGTGACCGTGTTGGTGTTTCTATCCACACACAGTTTACATCCAACCACACTCAAAGCTGGTAACAGCTGATTGCGTATGGGAGAGCAGTGGGGTGTCAGCCCCACACCAAATTGATATTGATGACCTGTCCAATTATAGGTTATCAACATACCTACATACATAGAGTAGCCCTCTATCAATCCCCCTACATTTATAAACAGCCACAGACTATGCAATGCTTCCAGGAAGCCATGCCCTCATGCTTGTGAGAGGGATTGTGACTTCCCTAAAATGTCACAATCTGTAAACCTAAACCAGGCAGTCTGCAGATGTGCCACATTTATCACAGTGGCTCATGCTGAATGATGAATCTGGAACATCTTTAGACACTTGTCTACTTTCTGAGCAGTTTTGGCTTACATTATAACACTGTTTTGGCTCATATTTTAATGGGTTTGTCCGGTCTAAATCCATGTCTGCAGTCACTGACTGCAGACTTATGCATCGCCCCAGCACATGCACATTGTGCGCTGTGGGGATTGGCTGGTTTCTGACCCAGGACTGGAGGAGTATGTATGAGTTATACATACACGAGGCCATGCCTTCTAGTCAGACACACCCACATCACTAGATGGAGCGCGGCCTCACGCAATACAAGCTTGCATGGAGCAATGCCACCCCACTAGACGGGCTCTGGCTGGGAGTATGTACAACGCATACATAGCATCCGGCCCAGAGTTAGAAATCGGCTAATCCCCACAGCCCACAGTGCGTGTGCTGGGAGATTCGTAAGTCTGCAGTATCACACAGTGACTGCAGACTTATCAATCTGGACCGGACAATCCCCTCCAGTCATACCTCACATTCATTCCTCTAAGCACGCTCCTTGATGAGAGAGGTGCAAAAAGGGTCTAAAGAACATAAGTATGTTGCAATGTACACAGTGATTATAAAAGATTGATAGGGTTTTGTATTCATATTACTGCAAAGATATAAATTTCACCCGATTGTAAACGTATAAAAGGACACATCTCAGAATCTGTAACTTGCTTGTGACTCACCAGGGAAGAATCAGATCCCAAAATGGCGACTATGCAAGAGAAAGAGTTGTGTTTTAGTCAATTGCAAGTGCTGCGAGCGTTCCGAACAGTCTGAAAGTGACCCACCTGGTCACCAGAGCATTCTGTGCAGTCATTGACAATGTAAGGACACAGAATGCTTGTGTAAACGTAAAAGCCCCGTATCACCGAGTGTTACAGGCGAAGCGATGGAGAGGGCTCGAGAGAACGGGACAATGCTGCAGCGTGTTTGGGTCGAACTTGATCACTGCATACATGTATTGTGTGACAAACTGAGGACATACAGAACCTTTGTAAACATTATGTACTAAATTTGGACCTTTTATGTTTGTAATGTGCCAGTCACTATTCTGCATGTAATACATTTTGAAATATACCCCTTTGAAACCTGATCAATTTTTTATAATCACTCTGTATATACCAGAATTTTTAGCACAAACTGAGCCAGAATTCTGACATTTTGTTTAGTAAATCCCTCCCTCAGTTTACAAAGAATAAAAAGCTCCTTATTTAACAAGAACTTCACTTAACTCCTTCCCAAAGTAGGATGTAAGGGTTTATACCCACACCACAACCAGCAGATGCCTCTAGCGTTGTTTAACCATTCAAATGATGTTGCTCTCTGACAGCAGAATTTAAAGTGAATCTGTCACCTATTTTTCGTATATAAGCTTCGGCCACTGCCATTAGGGGCTTATCTACTGCATTCTGTAATGCTGTAGATAAGCCCCCGATGTAACCTGAAAGATAAGAAAAACAAGTTAGGATTATACTCACCCAGGGGCGGTCCCGGTCCAATGGGCGCCGCGGTCCGGCGCCTCCCACCTTCACACAATGACGTCCTCTTTTCTTCCTGCCGCGGCTCCGGCGCAGGCGTACTGATTTTCCCTGTTGAGGTCAGAGCAAAAGTACTGCAGTGCGCAGGGGCTGGGAAAGGTCAGAGTCACAGCAACTGCGCACTGCAGTACTTTACTCTGCCCTCAACAGGGCAAATCAGTACGCCTGTGCAGGAGCCGCGACAGGAAGCAAGGAAGAGGACGACATCGCATCAAGATGGGAGGTGCCAGACCCGGACCGCCCCTGGGTGAGTATAATCTAACTTGTTTTTCTTATCTTTCAGGTTACATCGGAGGCTTATCTACAGTACTAGATGGTGGCCCGATTCTAACGCATCGGGTATTCTAGAATATGTATGTAGGTATATAGCAGCCACATAGTATATAGCACAGGCCACGTAGTATATAGGAGTACTACGTGGCCTGTGGTATATACTATGTAGCTGCTATATATTCTAGAATACCCGATGCGTTAATACAGGCCACGCAGTAAATAACACAGCCCACGTAGTATATAACAGTCCACACAGTATACAGCAGCCACGCAGTATATACAGGCCACGTAGTATATAACACTGGCCACGTAATATATGACACAGCCCACGTAATATATATAGCACAGCCCACATAGTATCTAACACTGGCCATAGAAGTAAATAGTCCCATACAGCTTCATATGATACACGACAACTCCACACAGCTGGGGCCACCGTACACACAGATCACTACGCCCGGGCCCGGCCACTCACCGTGTAATTAAAATAAAAAATAGTTATATACTCACCCACTGGGGTCCAGCGAAGCTGTGCCGATGCGCGGGCGGCTGCCACCATCTTCCGGTTCCCAGAGATGCATTGCAAAATTACCCAGATGACTTCGCGGTCTCGCGAGACCGCTAAGTCTTCTGGGTAATTTCGCAATGCATCTCTGGGAACGGAAGATGGCGGCAGGCGCGAGCGCATCGTCAGACGACGGAAGGTGAGAATAGCAGGTTTTTTTTTTTAATTTTTAACATTAGATCTTTTTACTATTGATGCTGCATAGGCAGCATCAATAGTAAAAAGTTGGGGACACACGGGGTTAATAGCAGCGTTAACGGAGTGCGCTACCCGAGGCATAACGCGGTCCATTAACGCTGGCATTAACCCTGTGTGAGCGGTGACTGGAGGGGAGTATGGAGCGGGCGCCAGGCACTGACTAGACGGAAGTAGGGCGGGACTAATTCTCGGCCTGACTGTGCCCGTTGCTGATTGGTTGCGGCAGCCAGGACAGGCAGCTGGCGAGACCAATCAGCGACACGGGATTTCCGTTACAGACAGACAGACAGACGGAAGTACCCCTTAGGCCTCTTTCACACTAGCGTCGCACTGCGTCGTTTTGGAAAAAAAACCACATCCTGCAAAATTGCTTGCAGGATGCGTTTTTTCTCCATAGACTTGCATTAACGACGCATTGCGACGGATTGCCACACGTTGCATCCGTCGTGTTGCGTCGGACCGTCGGCACAAAAAAAGTTACATGTAACTTTTTTGGTGCGTCGTGTCCGCCTTTTCCGATCGCGCATGCGCGGCCAGAACTCCGCCTCCCCGGACATCACAATGGGGCAGCGGATGAATTGAAAAACTGCATCCGCTGCCCCCGTTGTGTTTTTCTTGCACAGTATGCGTCGGTACGTTGTCACGTCACATTGCGACGTGCGTCGTACGACGCTAGTGTGAAAGTAGCCTTAGACAATTATATATATATAGATTACAGAATTCTATAGATAAGCCCCTAATGGCGGTGGCCGAAGCTTATATATGAAAAAATGGGGTGACAGATTCCCTTTAAATGGATTCACTGCCCTTCACCCATGAAGTGTCAATGTATTAACATAGCAGCCAGGAAATTACTGAAGGCCCTAATGAATGTCATCTTAAAGGGAATCTTTTACCAGGTTTTTGCCATGCAAAGTGACTGCAACAAGATGTAGGGACAGACACCTTGATCCCAGCGATGTGTTACTTACTGGTCTGCATGCTGACATTTTGATAAAATCAATGTTTTTTCTGCTGCAGATGTAGCAGTTCTCTAAATGTAGAGCTCAGTATAATCCCACCCACACCACTAGTTGGCAGCTTTTTTGTGTATACTGTAAATTGGCAAAAAGCTTCTAATCAGTGGTGCGGGCAAGGATACACAGAACAGAGGGACTACATGGCAAGAGACAACCAGTCCTCTAGTGATAATCTACTGCCGATAAAACACTGATTTTATTGAAATTGCAACAAACTACCCAGTAAGTAACACATCGCTGGAATCAGGTTTACTATACCTACATCATACTGCTCTCAGATTATAAAGCACAGACCTACTGACAGATTCCCCTTAACCTTCCTATGAATCCCAGTTTGTGGCTGGGCGTCATAGGAGAATGTCATTTTCTCCATTTATAGTACATTCTAGTATTGAAGTATACAGAACAAGAATCCAAATATCACAGAACCAAGTCTACTAAAGAGAAAAGATTTTCTCTTTTTTTTTTTTTTTTTTTAAATGTAACAGATTGAATCAACCCCTTAGTCCATTTTACCTTTTTATTAAAAAAAAAAAAATCTCTGGTATCGCTGCATCTATCAAAATATTAAGTCAATTAACACGTACAGAAATCACTATAAGGCCGGGATCACACATATGCGAGATACGGTCGAGTCTCGCAGGTGAAAACCAAGCTCTGGCGCCGGCACTCCGGAGCAGAGCATGCAGCTCCATGTATTGCTGTGCGGCTGCACGATCCGCTCCGGAGTGCCGGCGCCAGAGCTGGGCTTTCACCTGCGAGACTCGACCATATCTCGCGTATGTGTGATCCTGGCCTAAGGAGGGAAAAAATTGAAACCGCAGATAGTGTTTTGCAGTTGTCTTAACTCCCGAAAAACAAACAAACAAAAAAAACAATCAAAATATCATGTCCCCAGAATAGTATAAATAGAAATGTCAGCTCAACACACAGAAAAAACTGCCTTCATAATGGTCCAGCGCCAAAATAATTAACCCCTTAACCCCCAAGGGTGGTTTGCACATTAATGACCGGGCCTATTTTTACAATTCTGACCACTGTCCCTTTATGAGGTTATAATTCTGGAATGCTTCAACGGATCCTGGTGATTCTGACATCTTTTTTTTTTTTTTTTTTTTTTAAACCATTTAACTTTTTATTGAGTAAAAAAGGCAAATTACACATCAACATCCCCAACTGGGGAGGGAAGAGTGGGGGAAAGGGGAACAGCAAGGGGGGTGATTAGGGAGAGACATAGGGTACCGTCTCACAGTGGCACTTTGGTCGCTACGACGGCACGATCCGTGACGCTCCAGCGTCGCTCCAATATCGCTCCAGCGTCGTAGACAGCGGTCACACTTCGCAATGCACGGCGCTGGAGCGATAATTTCATGACGTATTTGCGATGTAGAAGCCGTTGGTTACTGTGCGCACATCGTATACAACCTTTCTTACACGATGCAATCATGCCGCCACAGCGGGACACTTGACGACTAAAGAAAGTTTCAAACGATCTGCTACGACATACGATTCTCAGCGGGGTCCCTGATCGCAGTAGCGTGTCAGACACAGCGATATCGTATGGATATCGCTGGAACGTCACGGATCGTGCCGTCGTAGCAACCAAAGTGCCACTGTGAGACGGTACCCTTAGGGCCATAATAGGAGATGTCCACAACAAAGCAAATACAGAAACATAAACTTACAGCATAAGTCAGGAGATCAAACATGGAATTAGTAGCAATGAGTGAGAACACTAGGAGACACATAAGATGACGACACCCAAGGATCCCACCAGGAAAGGACCTTATCTTTATTGGAGAGACCATCAGCTGTAATTACTTCATAGCTAAAATGAAGATTAACTTTGGTTATCAATTCACCCCTAGAGGGGACATCCAGTATCTAGCGATGCACTGCCTGGCAGCGACAAGAATGTTAGAGATCACAGGCTGAAGAGGGGAAGGGAAAGCTGTAAGGGAAATAACTAGGACTGCTAACTGGCCACTTAAGACAAAGGGGAGGTGGGTCACTTCAGCAAGTATAGATTCAACCTGACGCCAGAAGGCTTGGATGTGCAGGCAGCTCCACCAGACATGAGCAAGAGAGCCAGAAGCATTACATTTCTTCCAGCATAAAGAGGAGGAAAGACAAAATTTAGCCAGACGAACAGGAGTGAGATACCATTGAAGTTGAATCTTTTTAGACTGCTCCAAATGGCCAAGGCATGAGGAAAATTTAGAGGGGTGCATCATGGCAAACTGCCAATCTTCCAACAAAGCCTCAAAGGAGAGTGAGGATTGCCAAGAGGTCATAAAAGGGAGCTTGTCTGGTACAGCATGAAACAAGAGAGCCTTGTAAAGGATGGAAATACCATGGGGAACTATGGTGCTTGGTCTAAAAAAACGGTGAGCTGGGTCTTCTGTCAGAGGCGGGGGGGGGGGCACCAAATAGTCGATGCGATTTCAGGAAACTTCGTATTTGTAGATATTGAAAAAAAATCTGTTAGATAAAGAGAATCGACCAACAAGGTCTGAAAATGATAACAGGCCGACAGAGACATAAAGATCAAACACTCAGTGCACCCCGCGCCCCCCCCAGGAGGGCAGAGAAATGTAACCAATAGCATATTCCAAGGCCTGCAAAGAGACATAATCATACATAAACGGGAAATGAGTGGGACACAGGGTCGCCCAGAGCTTCGTAGCAGATCTAATTGAACGAAGGGAAGGGCCACAAGGAGAAACACGAAGCAGCTGGAGTTCTAAGAGAAATTTAAGAGTTCCTGGGGGCATAATGCGACTCAAGAAACCAGGGTAGAAGTGAATTCCCCTCCCACCATAATTTGAGAGGCTCCAGAACTGCGGCTTTATGATAGGACTGAATCCTAGGTGAACCCAACCCGCCCTTAGAGTACGGTAAAGACATAATTTGGCGCTTGATTCTGTGGGGTTTCTTATTCCAGATAAAGCGATCAATAAGTGATTGGAAGCCCGAGATATATTTAGAGGGAATGGATAGGGGGAGGCATCTAAATAGATAAACGATTTTAGGGAGGATTAACATTTTAGATGTTTGGATTCGGGCCATCCACGAAAGTGGAGAGCCAGAGAATTGATCTATGTCTTTTTTAATCTCCGAGAGAGTTTCCTCACAATTAGAATGAATGATATCAGCTAACTTAGTTATCTGGATGCCCAGGTAAGTGAAGCCAAGGGGGGACCAAATAAAAGGATATTTAGATTGGATTTGAATTTGGAGGGGGACAGGGAGAAAGAGGGGAAAGATCGTGGATTTAGTTAAGTTTATAATAGGAAACCGCGGAGAATTGGTGTAAGATTGAAGTGATCGCATTCAAACAGTCGAGGGGCGAGGAGCAGGTTAGGACCACATCGTCAGCGTAAAGGCCAATTTTGTGCTCGATTACCCCCACCAATACACCCTTAATGTCTGCACACTGTCTAACAATGGCGGCCAGAGGCTCCATGACTAGAGCGAAGATGAGGGGGGAGAGGGGGCAGCCTTGGCGGGTCCCATTCAATATAGGGAAAGTCCGAGATTTAAAGCCGGCCGAGCGAACAGACGTGCAAGGATTGGAGTATAGAGCCATAATGGCTTTGGAGATCTGGCCGATGAGGCCGAATTTTTTTTTTAGAGTAAGCTCAATATATCCCCAGTGCACCCCTATCAAATGCTTTTTGAGCGTCAAGAGACAGGAACACACTGGGGAGACTCCCCCTCTCCACCACATCCAAAAGATCAATCAGGCGCCTAGTGCCATCCCTGGTCTGTCTGCCAGGAACAAACCAGACTTGGTCAGGGTGTACAAGTGTGGGGAGAACTGCCAATAATCTGTTAGCCCAAATTTTAGCGTAAATTTTAACGTCGCAATTCAGGAGAGCAATGGGATGAAAATTTTCTGTAGAAGTCATGGGTTTCCCCGGTTTAGGGAGGGTCGCAATAGAGGCTTCCAACCCCTCGGCTCTGATGCTACCAACCGACAACCAATTGTTAAATAAACGCAGAAGGTAATGGGAGAGGACAGGGGAAAAACTGGGCATAATAAAGAAAGGGAAAACCATCCGGGCCTGGAGAGGAACGCTTTTTAGCCTCTCTAACAATTTGAGAAAGCTCGGATTCAACAATAGGGGCATTGAGAAGGGACAGCTGCTCCGCGCTAACTACGGGGAGATTGGCTTTCTCCAAGAAGGCAGTTTTTAACTCCTGCGAGGGCTGAGGGGTACCCGGATCAGAAACGAGGTCATAGAGCAAAGAATAGTAAGAAGCAAATTCTTCAGCAATATGAATAGGATTATACACGCGAGACCAGTCAGACCCAAGCAGGAATGGGATTTTGGATTGGGTTTCCCTCTTCTTAACACATCTAGCCAGAACTGCACCTGCACGGTCCCCCATTGAGTAGAATTTGGCTCTGGTTTTCCTCAAGGCATTCTCCGCTCTATGCAGAAGCAATTGACGGACAAGAAGGCGAGCATTAGAGAGTTCAGAAAACAGCAGCGGAGAAGGGGACACCTTATGAGCAGATTCAAGGCGGGTTATCTCCTCCAAAGCAGAGTGAAGGGCAAGATTATATTTTCGTTTGGCCGTTGCAGCCAAAAGTTGTAAGTTATCATGGGCGTCCCAAAGCTCATTGTGCGAGGATACTAGTTCAGCCATTTTGCGCTCCAGGCGGTCTGTGCGGTTCCCTAACTCTTCCACATCACCTTTAAGGTCCGCCAGCATGGAGCTCTGGGTGATGACGGCGCCATATTGGATCCCTGCAACAGCTGGGGAGAGGTCGCAAAAACATCAATAATCCGTCTGGAGGAATCGTGGGAGCAGGGCTTGGATTTCCCCATGCACTCACCGCAGCTTCAGGTAACGGTGTCGGTGACTTTGGGGACAGAGGAGCCGTCAGGTAAATGCTGTGACCCGCTTTATGGTTCCTGGACACTGAGCTCCCGCTCTGTGCGACCTACTCCATAGGCAGTCAGGCCAACGCCCCCCTGACATCTTTTCTCGTGACATATTGTACTTCATGATAGTGGTAAAATTTGATATTACATGCGTTTATTTGTGAAAAAAACACAACAGAAATTTGGGGAAAATTTTTAAAATTTAGCAATTTTCCAACTTTGAATTTTTATGCTCTTAAAGCACAATTTTGGAACCAAAAATTTTATTTTGATAGGGAGTTATAAGGGTTAAAAGTGGACCAGCAATTTCTAATTTTTATACCATTTTTTAGGGACCACATCACATTTCAAGTCACTTTGAGGGGTCTATGTGATAGAAAATACCCAAGTGTGACACTATTCTAAAAACTGCACATCTCAAGGTGCTCAAAACCACATTCAAAAAGTTAATTAACCCTTCAAGTGTTTCACAGGAATTTTTGGAATGTTTAAAACAAAATGAACATTTAACTTTTTTTTCACAAAAAATTTACTTCAGCTCCAATTTGTTTTATTTTACCAAGGGTAACAGGAAAAATTGGACCCCAAAAGTTGTTGTAAAATTTGTCTTGAGTATGCTGATACCACATATGTGGGGGTAAACCACTGTTTGGGCACATGGCAAAATTGATTGGAATTGAGATGGGACGCCATGTCGCGTTTGGAGAGCTCCTGATGTGCCTAAACATTGAAATCCCCCACAAGTGACACCATTTTGGAAAGTATACCCCCTAAGGAACTTATCTAGATGTGTGGCGAGCACTTTGACCCACCAAGTGCTTCACAGAAGTTTATAATGTAGAGCCGTAAAAATAAAAAATCTTTTTTTTTTTTTTTTTTCCCACAAAAATTATCTTTTTGCCCCCAATTTTTTATTTTCCCAAGGGTACCAGAAGAAATTGGGCCCCAAAAGTTGTTGTAAAATATGTCCTGAGTACGCTGATACCCCATATGTGAGGGGTAAACCACTGTTTGGGCGTATGGCAGAGCTCGGAAGGGAAGGAGCGCCGTTTGACTTTTCAATGCAAAATTGACTGGAATTGAGATAGGACACCATGTCGCGTTTGGAGAGCCCCTGATGTGCCTAAACATTGAAACCCCTCACAAGTGACACCATTTTGGAAAGAAGACCCCCTAAGGAACTTATCTAGATGTGTTGTGAAAACTTTGAACCTCCAAGAGTTTCACTACAGTTTATAACGCAGAGCCGTGAAAATAATTTTTTTTTTTTTTTCCACAAAAATTATTTTTTTGCCCCCAGTTTTGTATTTTCCCAAGGGCAACCCCAAAAGTTGTCCAATTTGACCCGAGTACGCTGATACTCCATATGTTTGGGTAAACCCCTGTTTGGGCACACGGGAGAGCTCGGAAGGGAAGGAGCACGGTTTTACTTTTTCAACGCAGAATTGGCTGGAACTGAGATCGGACGCCATGTCGCATTTGGAGAGCCCCTGATATGCCTAAACAGTGGAACCCCCCCCAATTCTAACTAAAACCCTAACCACACCCCTAACCCCAACCCTAAATGTAATCCAAACCCTAACTTTAGCCCCAACCCTAACCCAAACTTTAGCCCCAACCCTAACCCTAATGGGAAAATGAAAATAAATACATTTTTAAAAATTTTATTATTTTCCAGTAACTAAAGGGGTGATGAAGGGGGGGTTGATTTACTTTTATACTGGGTTTTTTAGCGGTGCTTATGATTGGCGGCTGTCACACACTAAAATACGCTTTTTATTGCAAAAAATAGTTTTTGCATCTCCACATTTTGAGAGCTATAATTTTTCCATATTTTAGTCCACAGAGTCATGTGAGGTCTTGTTTTTGCTGGACGAGTTGATGTTTTTAGTGGTACCATTTTCGGGCACGTGACATTTTTTGATCGCATCTTATTCCGATTTTTGTGAGGTAGAATTAACAAAAACCAGCTATTCATAAATTTCTCTGGATGGGGGGCTTATACAGTTCCACGTTTGGTAAAATTGATAAAGCAGTTTTATTCTTCGGGTCAGAACGATTGCAGCGATACCTCATTTATATAATTTTTTTGTGTTTTGGCGCTTTTATACGATAAAAACTATTTTATACAAAAAATTATTTTTGCATCGCTTATTCTGAGGACTATAACTTATTTTTTGTTGATGACGCTGTATGGCGGCTCGTTTTTTGCGGGACAAGATTACGTTTTCAGCGGTACCATGGTTATTTATATTCATCTTTTTGATTGCGTGTTATTCCACTTTGTTTGGAGGTATGATAATAAAGCGTTGTTTTTTGCCTTTTTTTACGGTGTTCACTGAAGGGGTTAACTAGTGGGACAGTTTTATAGGTCGGGTCATTACAGACGCAGCGATACTAAATATGTATACTTTTATTGTTTGGTTTTTTTTTAATTTAGATAAAGAAATGTATCTTTTGGAACAATATATATATTTTTCTTTATTTAGGAATTTTATTTAATTTTTACACTTTTTTTTTTTTTTTTTTAAACTTTTTTATAGTGCCCCAGGGGGGATATCACATTATAGTGACAGATCGCTGATCTGACTTTGCAGTGCACAGTGTCAGATCAGCGATCACACAGGCACTGCAGGGAGGCTTCCCGGCGCCTGCTCTGAGCAGGCGCTTGAAAGCCATCTCCCTGCAGGACCCGGAAGGCCCCTCGCGGCCAGTTTGGATCCGTGCCTTCCCTGCGCGATGCTTACCTATGCTGCCGGAACGCTGCGATCATCTTTGATCGCAGTGTGCCAGGGGTTAATGTGCTGGGAGCGGTCCGTGACCGTTCCTGGCACATAGTGCCAGATTTCAGCTGTAATAATCAGCTGACACCCGGTGGTGATCGTCCGCGCTGCCCCCGTGAGCGCGGCCTATCGCCTATGACGTACTATCCGGTCACTGGGAATTAAGTCCCAGGTCACCTCGACGGGATAGTACATCATATGGGATAAAGGGATTAAAAAAGTGATGGGGTCTAAAAATACAGTATATAAATATATATATATTTTTTTTAAATTTCCAATTTTTTTCACTATGTATATGTAAAAACATCATGGGGGCGTCGAAGGGTGCATGGACCGAGTGTCCATGTTAGTGAGCCGTACGTGCTGCTGTCAGAAATTGATAGCTGTGCATTTAACAGGTTATCCGCTGTGGGTGGAGCTCTGCTCCATGCGCAGCTGATAGTCAGATTATTGCTGAATATTACAGCCATTATCTGCCTGTAAAGATGCAGACTCACTTTGAGCCCGCATCAAAGTCAGGTAGCAGGCATATGAAGCAACTGGGTGTCATGTCAGTAAGGGGTTAAAAGTCAACTGAAGACCATAAAGCTTGAGTAACTAATTTACTAGACTGTTTTTCTGCTGACTGTCCCTGCCCTGCTTGAGTGACAGGTCTCTCTTTATACACATGGAGAGACCAGTGACTCAAGGGGAAGGGGACTGGAAGAAGCTACCGAGCACCCGCCTCCTGGTCTACTTATCCAAACGGAATGGCTCTCGGTAAGCTTTAAAATACAGGGTTTTCTCTGAAACACCGCAGTTCATGGAGCATGTATCAGGCTGCACAGAAGTTTTATGTTAAACATTTTTGTGATCTGATCTCCATCATGTAGAAAAATACTGAAATACCGCAGTTTTCATAAGGACCACGGAGTGCTACAATTGGCTTTTACTCTGTTCTGTAAAGATCATGTTTCATATACAAGCAGGGTGTGACTAACTAAAATATAACTTTTAATAAATAGGTTTAAAAATGGTATAATATACCCATATAAACACACAATAACGGACTCACAAAAAATCACATTAATTGAAATGTAAAACTACAATAATCCCCGAGATTATACACCTCTATTATGCTTCAACAATCTTAGGGGAAAACAGGGATTCTCATACATGTGAGAATCACCATACAAAAGCCATCAACTATCGCATGTTTCATATTCCCAATACCTTTTTGTGAGAAGGAGACACGGTAGTGGTGATAAATATATGCAAATGGAACGATCTCACCTCAAAGTTCTGTTTCTTAGATATGGGAAAGACCGCTCACTATTGGCGCTGCATCCGGGAGGGGGGGCACATTCCTGCCACACAATCATCCACCCACGCCGCCAAAAGGATTATTGCTTAGCCCCAGAATAGGGAAATGGTTTCTTTATTCTGGGGCTAAGCAAAAATCCTTTTGGCGGCGTGGGTGGAGAACTTTGAGGTGAGATCGTTCCATTTGCATATATTTATCACCACTACCGTGTCTCCTTCCCACAAAAAGGTATTGGGAATATGAAACATGCGATAGTTGATGGCTTTTGTATGGTGATTCTCACATTTATGAGAATCCCTGTTTTCCCCTAAGAGATTGTTGAAGCATAATAGAGGTGTATAATCTTGGGGATTATTGTAGTTTTACATTTCAATTAATGTGATTTTTTGTGAGTCCGTTATTGTGTGTTTATATGGGTATATTATACCATTTTTAAACCTATTTATTAAAAGTTATATTTTAGTTATAGTCACACCCTGCTTGTATATACAACCTATCGGACTGGTGGATTCATTTTTTGTCTTAAAGATCATGTTTCAGCAACATCTATTATAAAGCTGGAGGCTGAAAACACGTTCACAATGGGTTATATTCACAGCTCACCCCTACAATCCCCTAAACAAGGACTCCTGCATAAGCGATACAAGCCTTCTCAGACCTTTGTACATTGAATTCCATTATGAAAAACTTACATGGTTGTTTTTTCTTCTTTTGTGAAGCCTTTTTAGGTTGTGATGTCATCTGGTTTGCATTATGCATACGTGAACGTTGGTTTGCAACATTCTTCACCAAAGACATGGCCACGTCCTGTGCCTTAGCAACTCTAGATGGAAAGAGCTTAAACAATAAAGCAACATATTATTACAAATATCTGGGAGCTCAAACCTGTAAATTAAACAACAGCAAATGCTAATCAGAAGAAGGGTATTTGAGAAGCAGATAGTATAGCCTGCAGATCAAAGCAATAGTTTAGCATTGCTATATGCGTTATCCCAACATCCAGGAAAGAAATATATCTTGGTACCGTGTTAGCCAGTAGATAGAAAAATATTTAGAATTGAGAGTCCTCAGTGGTTGATACCTTTTAATGGCTAACTGAAAAGATGGTAACAAATTGCAAGCTTTCGAGACTACATACGTCTCTTCATCAGGCAAAGACTAAAACAAATTCTGAAGAATCACATATTTATGCACAACATAATATAGAGAAAAAAAAAAAAAAAAAAAAAAAAAGAGGGGAAAAAAAACCATGGATAAGCTAGGTGACATGAAGCAGAATTACCATGGGTGATAAACAGTTACGTCCATAAATATTGGGCCAATTCTTAGATAAGGATTGTTTTATTGTCCTGTGATTAGGGTCTCGTTCTGTTGTGATGACCCCACATGGTCTGAGGGGCAAGTTCATTAGTTGATGTAAAAAGACATAAATCCGTGTGACACATTCATTCCTGCATTTAGAGTGTCAAAGGTCGTCATCAGTTTATACTCCCAGACTCTTCTGTCTCTCTGAGTTTTGAAGTTACTTTTCAATACAAGTAATTTCATGTCCATAATGCTATGATTTGGGAGACAGAAATGTATTGCCACAGGTATATCCATTCTTTTTTCTTTTATTGTATGGCGATGAGAGTTCATCCTTGTTCTCAGTTTCTGCCCTGTCTCCCCCACATACAGACCCCCAGTTGGACATTTAGTACAAATAATTAGGTACACCACATTAGAAGTGATGCAGCTGAATGTACCTGGTATCTTGTAGTCCTGGTGTGAATTGGGGATCTTTATCTTGTCCGTGGTCATTATAAATGGACAGGTTTTACATTTTTTCTGATTGCAGGGAAAGGTACCTGCAGCTGTTGGAGAGGACAGGGAGCTTCTGACAATGATGCTTCTTAGATTTGGGGGCTGCCTAAAACACAGTAGTGGGGGGTCTGGAAAAATGGATTGTAAGCGGGCATCTTTTTGCAGTAAAGGTTGTAATTTCCGTGCAGCTCCCCTTAGCGCCTCCAGATTTGGATTGTAGGTGACCACTACAATCCACTCTAGTGGTCACCTACAATCCAAATCTGGAGGCGCTAAGGGGAGCTGCACGGAAATTACAACCTTTACTGCAAAAAGATGCCCGCTTACAATCCATTTTTCCAGACCCCCCACTACTGTGTTTTAGGCAGCCCCCAAATCTAAGAAGCATCATTGTCAGAAGCTCCCTGTCCTCTCCAACAGCTGCAGGTACCTTTCCCTGCAATCAGAAAAAATGTAAAACCTGTCCATTTATAATGACCACGGACAAGATAAAGATCCCCAATTCACACCAGGACTACAAGATACCAGGTACATTCAGCTGCGTCACTTCTAATGTGGTGTACCTAATTATTTGTACTAAATGTCCAACTGGGGGTCTGTATGTGGGGGAGACAGGGCAGAAACTGAGAACAAGGATGAACTCTCATCGCCATACAATAAAAGAAAAAAGAATGGATATACCTGTGGCAATACATTTCTGTCTCCCAAATCATAGCATTATGGACATGAAATTACTTGTATTGAAAAGTAACTTCAAAACTCAGAGAGACAGAAGAGTCTGGGAGTATAAACTGATGACGACCTTTGACACTCTAAATGCAGGAATGAATGTGTCACACGGATTTATGTCTTTTTACATCAACTAATGAACTTGCCCCTCAGACCATGTGGGGTCATCACAACAGAACGAGACCCTAATCACAGGACAATAAAACAATCCTTATCTAAGAATTGGCCCAATATTTATGGACGTAACTGTTTATCACCCATGGTAATTCTGCTTCATGTCACCTAGCTTATCCATGGTTTTTTTTCCCCTCTTTTTTTTTTTTTTTTTTTTCTCTATATTATGTTGTGCATAAATATGTGATTCTTCAGAATTTGTTTTAGTCTTTGCCTGATGAAGAGACGTATGTAGTCTCGAAAGCTTGCAATTTGTTACCATCTTTTCAGTTAGCCATTAAAAGGTATCAACCACTGAGGACTCTCAATTCTAAATATTTATCCCAACATCCAAAATCCTCTGACTGACTGCGAGCCAGCACTCAAAACATAACACAGGCGGTAGTCAAATTCCAAGCATCAGTATTCTAAATGCCTGGTGATAAAAAAACACATAAAACACTGTTGATCTTTGTGCAGTTAAACCCTTAAGCCCCGAGGGTGGTTTGCACGTTAATGACCGGGCCAATTTTTACAATTCTGACCACTGTCCCTTTATGAGGTTATAACTCTGGAACGCTTTAACGGATTGTTTTCTCGTGAGATATTGTACTTCATGTTAGTGGTAAAATTTATTCGATATAACTTGCGTTTATTTGTGAAAAAAACAGAAATTTGGCGAAAATTTTGAAAATTTCACAATTTTCCAACTTTGAATTTGTAAGCCCTTAAATCACAGAGATGTCATGCAAAATATTTAATAAGTAACATTTCCCACATGTCAACTTTACATCAGCACAATTTTGGAACCAAAAATTTTTTTTTGTTAGGGAGTTATAAGGGTTAAAAGTTGAGCAGAAATTTCTCATTTTTACAACACCATTTTTTTTTTTTTTTTAGGGGCCACATCTCATTTGAAGTCATTTTGAGGGGTCTATATGATAGAAAATACCCAAGTGTGACACCATTCTAAAAACTGCACCCCTCAAGGTGCTCAAAACCACATTCAAGAAGTTTATTAACCCTTCAGGTGTTTCACAGGAATTTTTGGAATGTTTAAATAAAAATGAACATTTAACTTTTTCACACAAAATTTATTTCAGCTCCAATTTGTTTTATTTTACCAAGGGTAACAGGAGAAAATGGACCCCAAAAGTTGTTGTACAATTTGTCCTGAGTACGCCGATACCCCATATGTGGGGGTAAACCACTGTTTGGGCGTATGGCAGAGCTCGGATGGGAAGGAGCACCATTTAACTTTTCAATGCAAAACTGGAATTGAGATGGGATGCCATGTTGCGTTTGGAGAGCCCCTGATGTGCCTAAACATTGAAACCCCCCACAAGTGACACCATTTTGGAAAGTAGACCCCTTAAGGAACTTATCTAGATGTGTGGTGAGCACTTTGACCCAACAAGTGCTTCACAGAAGTTTATAATGCAGAGCCGTAAAAATAAAAAATCATATTTTTTCGCAAAAATGATCTTTTCGCCCCCAATTTTTTATTTTCCCAACGGTAAGAGAAGAAATTAGACCACAAAGGTTGTTATGCAATTTGTCCTGAGTACGATGATACCCCATATGTGGGGGTAAACCACTGTTTGGGCGCATAGCAGAGCTCGGAAGGGAAGGAGCGCCATTTTACTTTTCAATGCAAAATTAACTGGAATTAAGATGGGACGCCATGTTGCGTTTGGAGAGCCCCTTATGTGCCTAAACATTAAAACCCCCCCACAAGTGACACCATTTTGGAAAGTAGACCCCCTAAGGAACTTATCTAGAAGTGTTTTGAGAGCTTTGAACCCCCCAAGTGTTTCACTACAGTTTATAACGCAGAGCCGTGAAAATAAAAATTCTTTTTTTTTCATAAAAATTCTTTTTTAGCCCCCAGTTTTGTATTTTCACAAGGGTAACATGATAAATTGGACCCCAAAAGTTGTTGTCCAATTTGTCCTGAGTACGCTGATACCCCACATGTGGGGGGGAACCACTGTTTGGGCGTATGGCAGAGCTCGGAAGGGAAGGAGCGCCATTTGGAATGCAGACTTAGAAGGATTGGTCTGCAGGCGTCACGTTGCATTTGCAGAGCCCCTGATGTACCCAAACAGTACAAACCCCCCACAAGTGACCCCATATTGGAAACTAGACCTCCCAAGGAACTTGGACCCCAAAAGTTGTTGTCCAATTTGTCCCGAGTACGCTGATACCCCATATGTTGGGGTAAACCCGTTTGGGCGCACGGGAGAGCTCAGAAGTGAAGGAGCACTGTTTTACTTTTTCAATGCAGAATTGGCTGGAATTGAGATCGGACGCCATGTCGCGTTTGGAGAGCCCCTGATGTGCCTGAACAGTGGAAACTCCCCAATTCTACCTGAAACCCTAATCCAAACACACCCCTAACCCTAATCCCAACTGTAACCCTAACCACACCCCTAACCCTGACACACCCCTAACCCTAATCCCAACCGTAAATGTAATCCTAACCCTAACTTTAGCCCCAACCCTAACTGTAGCCTTAACCCTAGCCCTAACCCTAGCAATAACCCTAGCCCTAACCCTAATGGGAAAATGGAAATAAATAATTTTTTTAATTTTATTATTTTTCCCTAACTAAGGGGGTGATGAACGTGGGTTTGATTTACTTTTATAGCGTTTTTCATATCGGATTTTTATGATTGGCAGCTGTCACACACTAAAAGACGCTTTTTATAGCAAAAAAGTTTTTGCGTCTCCACATTTTGAGACCTATAATTTTTCCATATTTTGGTCCACAGAGTCATGTGAGGTCTTGTTTTTTGCGGGACGAGTTGACGTTTTTATTGGTAACATTTTCGGACACGTGACAGTTTTTGATCACTTTTTATTCCGATTTTTGTGAGGCAAAATTACCAAAAAACAGCTATTCATGAATTTCTTTTGGGGGAGGCGTTTATACTGTTCCACGTTTGGTAAAATTGATAAAGCAGTTTTATTCGTCGGTTCAGTACGATTACAGCGATATCTCATTTATATCATTTTTTAATGTTTTGGCGCTTTTATACGATAAAAACAATTTTATAGAAAAAATAATTATTTTGGCATCGCTTTATTCTGAGGACTAACTTTTTTATTTTTTTGGTTATGATGCTATATGGCGGCTCGTTTTTTGCGGGACAAGATGACGTTTTCAGCGGTACCATGGTTATTTATATCTCTTTTTGATCGCGTGTTATTCCACTTTTTGTTCGGCGGTATGATAATAAAGAGTTGTTTTTTGGCTCTTTTTTCTTACGGTGGTCACTGAAGGGGTTAACTATTGGACAGTTTTATAGGTTGGGTCGTTACGGACGCGGCGATACTAAATGTGTGTACTTTTATTTTTTTTTTAAGATAAAGAAATGTATTTATGGGAATAATATTTTTTTTTCTTCTTTATTTAGGAAATGTATTTTTTTTTTTTTACACATGTGGAATTTTTTTTTTTTTTTTTAACTTTGTCC
The DNA here is from genome assembly GCF_051348905.1 of Ranitomeya variabilis. Lineage (NCBI taxonomy): Eukaryota > Metazoa > Chordata > Amphibia > Anura > Dendrobatidae > Ranitomeya > Ranitomeya variabilis. The sequence continues at coordinate 272,201,965 of NC_135237.1, read as the reverse complement.
CGGGGGGGACATCACAGATTGTCGATCTGACAGTTTGCACAGCACTCTGTCAGATCGGCGATCTGACATACAGCCGTGCAGACTTACCAGCGCCTGCACGGCACCCGGAAGTACTCCCTGCAGGACCCGGATGCAGCCCCGCGGCCATTTTGGATCCGGGGCCTGCAGGGAGGAGACGCTCGGTACAAGGCGAGTACATCGCCTTGTACCGATCGTCTCAGGGAAGCCCGCAGGGAGCCCCCTCCCTGCGCGATACTTCCCTGTACCGCCTGTACACTGCGATCATGTTTGTATGTATGTATATACATGTGTATGCATGCATGTATATATATATATATATATATATATATATATATATATATATATATATATATATATATATATATATATATCTAGTTGTCCAGACTGAACTACTGATGACCTATTTAATGACGAGCAGCAAATTCACTGATTTGCTTTATAGTGTGCCAGCAGCAGCCGAAACTAAGCAATGTATGGGGTGGAACACAGCAGCCCCAAACATTGCATAGCGCCCATTGCCGAGGACTGGGCATTGTCTCCCATTCAAGAATTAGACCTCCATCAATCTCATATAGATCACATATTCCGTGAACAGGTCATCATTATGACAGTGGTGTAGAAACCCTTCAAGGTTCCTTTGCGGTAATTTAATTCCTTTGGAATGGAACATTGCAAATACTGCAAATCCCAATTAAGACAAAAGTTTTCATGTCCCTCAAGTACAGTATCAGGTATACATAAATGTGCTTGTGTGTACATGGCTCATGAAAGATGAAAATGAGCTGCATGTAGTTTAAAAAAAACAAAAACAAAACAAAAACTCCACAAGTAGAAACTTACAGCAACTTGCATTGCATTGGTACTATAAAATTTCAGATTAGCAGTCAGCTTCTCACAGAGCATTGTTACAGTCGTTGCTTCTATTTCACTGTCAATCTCAAAGGATTCCTACAATGGAAATAAAAAAGGATATTGGAGAAAGGCACATCTATGTATATAATACAAGTTTAGGCAGAACAGCGAAAGAATTTGCACATTTCATACTGTGGGACACAAACATTAACATTATTACTAATTTCAGGGAATCTTGCATGTATTGAAGTTACCTAAACCCTTAAAGAGAACCCATCAGCATGATTTAGCAATGTAAAGTAAAGGCATGGCCACAATGTCACTGTTATTCACGCGGCCAGCTTATCACCCGAAAACTGCAATTGCGGACTAAATAACTATAAAGCGGATTTCTTCACTAAAGGTATCGATTTTATCTGTATAACAGCGCCATTATGGCCATGACTGACAAGCAAACACAGCTGTATAAGGATTTGTTGTTGAAGGAAGATTTGTATTTGTCAGTGGTACCATACTGGAGTACATTAAAACCGGATACCAAACTTTCTCCTCATTTCTTCCTAAAAACAAATAAATAAAACACCAATTTTGCCATTTGCTGACATTTTAAAAATTGTTTTAATTTGTGGCAAAACGTGAAGTTTTTTGTTACGGTAAAATCTCTCTCGTTTCCTTCACTGAGGGACACAGGACCATGGGTTATAGGCGGATACTAAGAACACAACTCAGAAAAAAACCTGACTTTTCCCCCAACAAGCTACATCTGGGCAGTTGACACGCAGCTATTCAATTAGTGTAAAGTAGTAGAAGTTAAACCAAATACCCCACTCCCCCAAACAAGGGAGGGTGCTGTGTTGCCCAATGAAGGCTACGAGAAAGATTTTATGGTGAAGGCCGGGGTCACACTTGTGAGAAACTAGTCTTGCGTCTCAATACCTGGCACTGCCGCCGGCGGTTCGGACCGGAGTGCTCAGTTAAATAGAAATACATGCAGCCGCACGCTCTAGTCCGAGTGCCGGCGGCATAACACTAAGCTAAACTGCATAGCTGGGTGTCAGCTGTCCAAATGTAATCTGTTTTGGAGGAATCTGCTTTTTCCTAATATGTATTCTCAATGTCAGCCTCCAGATGGCAGCAAAGAACCCATGGATCCCGTGTCCCCCAATCAACCAAGAAAAAGTGTTAGCTTGATTCGGTGAGTCGCACGATTAAGGAGATATCAATTTGTCGTCGTTTTAGCTTTATTACTTTTCTGCAATACAGACAATGAAAATTTTTTGGGTGTTGCCATAAATTGAGAGTTAAAAGCTTAACATTTTTCTGGCCACAAAGCTATATGAGGACTTATTAGAATCATAGAATGTTAGTGTTGGAAGGGACCTCAAGTATCAAAGTGTCCAACCCCCCTTGCTCAATGCAGGATTCACTTAATCTCACACAGAGGTCTGTCCAGGCTCTGTTTGGCCAAGTTCACACTGGGCGCTGTTGCTGCGCTTTTTTCTGCAGCAAAATCTGATCTTTTGGCAGGAAAGAATCTGCAGAAAATAAACATGTTTTCCGTGCCTTATTTTGCGGCTGTTTTTTTTTTTTTTATTCGTTTATTAGCAACAAAATAAGTAATGTTACATACATTTTGCATCCAAGATTATTAAACATAGTATGTGACACACATAAATCATGCATTGGTAGGCAGACAATAAAATACAACTTTCTCCTATATCCAGCATTATCTTGTGATTATTAGAATTATTGAGTCAATTGTAACATATGAATTATGTAAATAGGAAAGCTCATAAAACCAGAACTCCTGAAATAAAACTGTACTCTAACTACTATCTCGCCGCAATGCCTCATACCTGCCTCTCCACGTGAAATCCCCGACCCACAATAAATCTACAGGGTAAGATGGGAAGAATTCCACCTACCCCAGATCTTTTCAAATTTTCCCGGACATCCTCTATTTTGGTATAACGTGCGTTCATATGGAATGATCGAATTAACCAGATCAATCCAAGCTCTTGTAGATGGATTTGAGCTCCCCATCCACCGCAAAGCCAATACCTTCCGTGCCATAAAGAGCGTCTCGTGTAAGAAAATATCAATGTAATGATCCCAAGTCTCCTCCTCCCATACCCCAAATATACAAACTAGTGGGTCAAGGGGAACTGGAATTGATAGCAATGATGCAAGTAGTGATGTCACCTCCCTCCAATATTGAAGAACAACAGGACACCTCCATATCATGTGGATGAAGTCTGCATCTAAAGCACGGCATCGCACATACTCAGATGTTTGAAACCGACCCATCTTAAAAAGCCTTATCAGAGTTAAGTACGATTGGTGTAGTATGTATAACTGGGTCATCCTGTTGTTAACAGATGGAGATACTTTAATTGGAGATTCAAGAATGTCGTTCCATTCCTCCTCTTGCATACTAGAAAAAAGTCCCCCCCACTTCCCTTTAATAGAATTGACAGTAGACACAGCTCCCGAAGATAGCAAATAGGTATATAAGGAGGAGATAAGACCTTGGGGGCCTTGCGATTTAAGAATTCCTATCAAGGGTAAAGAGGATATAGCACGACCTACACCTGCCTGTCTCATGTATGATTGTACAGCTGACCGTAGCTGTAGATATCGGAAAAATTGGGATCTCGGTATATCATACTTGGTTTGCAATTGCTCAAAAGACACAAACACCCCACCATCATACAAATCACCTATTGAAGAGACACCATGCCCAATCCAAAAGTCGGATGACGGGTGATTCAATAAAGTTGAGAAATAACCATTCTTCCACAGGGGCATCTCTGCCACAACATCTGTGAATCCAACAGTTTTTTTAATTTGCCTCCAAACTGACCGCGCCAAGCGAAGCAAGGGTAGCATACGAGGAATATTAATTTTCTCCAACTCTAGAAAGTTCAGTGGACAGTCAGTTTGAGCCACATGAAGTAGATGACTTTCAGAGTTAGGAAGGCAATTATTGGGCATCCATTTATTGAGCGCTCTAACCTGACCAGCCAAGTAATAAATAAAAATCTGGCAACGCAGCCCCACCACCCTGCTTTGGTCTCTGCAGCGTAGACAGCTTAAGTTTGGGGCTGGATTTCCCCCATATGAAAGATGTGATTTGAGAATTCAGGCTTGTAAAGAAGAATTTAGGGATTAGCACCGCGCTGTGTTGAAGACAGTAACAGAGCTTAGGGAGCAGTATCATTTTAATTAAGTTGACACGGCCGGCTACTGACAACGGAAGTTTGCTCCAAGCCGCAAATTTAGATTTAACTAATTCTAACAACGGGACTATATTAAGTTGTAGATCAGATCTACTACATCGAGAGATATGTATACCCAGGTATTTAAAGCTAGGTACAATAGGGAGGGGGGAAAAGGGTCCCAAGGCCGGGCGTCGGAGTATGGGAGAGAGACATCAATGCTGATTTGTCCCAATTTATGTATAGGCCTGAGTGTTTACTGAATTTGTCTACAGTAGCGATTACCTGCGGTAGTGTTACCTCCGCCTCATCCATAAATATCACCATGTCAGCATATAGACCAAAGGTGTCCACATGACCAGCTATATTAATGCCTTTAATTTCGTCAGAGGACCTTACACGTTATCGCCAGAGCCTCTATTGCGAGAGCAAAGAGGGCCGGGGAAGAGGGGACACCCCTGGCGGGTCCCTCTGTACAATGAAAAAGATTTAGAGACGGAGCCGTTAATTATATGGGCCTTGGGTTTCAAATACAATAAACCTACCCATTTCAAGAATTTATCCCCAAAACCGTACTTTTTTAAAAATGCTAATAGGAAGGGCCACTCAAGGGAGTCAAAGGCTTTGGCCGCATCCAATGATGCCAGTGCCCAGGAGTTATCTTGTTCCAATGAGCTATATTGGACTACTGATTGGACCCGTCTGATGTTAATCGAAGTATTTTTACCAGGCATAAAACCCGTTTGGTCTGGATGTATGAGGTCTAATATAATCGAATTTAGTCTTGTAGCTAGGATTTTAGTAAAGATTTTATAGTCTACATTTACTAGTGAAATAGGCCTATAAGATCCACACTCCAATGGGTCCTTCCCTTCCTTTTTGAGTACAATAATGTTTGCTTCGTAGAACATATCGGGCATAGAACCCTCCTCCCACACCCCCCGAAACACCCTTAACAAAAGTGGTGCCAGTATATCATGATATTTCCTGTATAGTTCAATGGGAAACCCGTCTGGGCCAGGGGCCTTCCCAGAGGCCATATCCTTCAAAGCATGTTCAACCTCCTCCAGGGTAAACTCCGCGTCCATAAAGGCTCGCTGAGCTGGGGTCAGTAGGGGATATGTTACATCCGATAAATAATCCAGGTTTCCCTGAATATCAAAATCACACTTAGATGTATATAGCTACTTATAATAATCATGAAAGCAGCGAAGTATCTCCTCAGTCTTGGACACCAATGATCCGTCGGGTATTCGAATCTGTAGTATAGTATTGGAGACATTATGTTGGCGTACCAGAAAAGCCAAAAATTTGCTAGCCTGGTTTCCCAATTCAAAAAAGGATTGACGGGTAAAAAATAATTTACGCTTAGATTTAGTGTCTGTATGCTGAACATATAACCTCTGGGAAGTTAACCACTCAAGTCTATTACCATTAGTTGGATCAGATTTATATGCAGACTCCGAATCTTTTAGTCGTTGTTCCATCTCGTCATCCTCCCTCGAAGTCACCCTTTTTATGTAAGATATCGTAGAAGACAGACACCCCCTTAGAAATGCCTTAAGGGTATCCCAGAATAGATTAGTGTTTTGGGGTTCCGGGTGGGATAAAATAAAGCCATTCAACTGGTCCACAGTTCTATCATCGGAATCTATTAACTTAAGCCAAAATGGATTCGATTTCCCCACTATGCCGCTATTTGAGTGCCAAAATTTAAGTTTAAGAATAACCGGACTGTGGTCAGAAATTCCCCTATTGCCATGTTCGACACTATCCACCCACGTTGCCAACCCCTCGGATCCAAATATAATATCCAGGTGAGAGAGGGAACGTCTGGTAGATGAGTGACAGGTATAACCTTTTACCCCCGGGTGGCGAGTTCTCCACATATCCAACCAACCACTACCCTCCATAAATAAGGCCAATGGGGATGGAGTCGGAGAGGAGAGTTCCCCCGCTATATCGTCACCCAGTCTCAGCCTATCCAAGCGGGCGTCCATGACCAGATTGAAATCCCCCATGCATATGACATTTGCATCCGGGTAGCTTAGGGCAAAGCTCATTGCCATCCAGAGTATTGATAGATTAGCTGGAGGAGGGTTGTAAACACATAATAGGACGCATTTACGAGAATTAATTGATGCGTGTACAAAGACGAATTGACCTTCAGGATCCCTCTTAGCCTCTCTCATCTTCCATCTAATGTCCCTGTGAATTAACAGTGAAACCCCTCTGAATAACTAGTGTGGAACGCATGTATGGACCACTGCACCCACGGTTTCTGTACACATCGGGCCGTGTCCCTAGTCAAATGTGTCTCAACCAACGCTACGATGTGTGGGTGATAGCGCTTGATCTGTGAAAATACCTTAATCTTTTTCCGGGGAGTTTTAATACCCTGCACGTTCCAGGTCATGTATATTATTTCAGACCCCATGCTCACTCGTCAAAATATAATAAACAATGTTGTCCGGGAAGGGCCTAAGGATAACACAGAGGTCGAGAGATCCACTGGCGGCGATTTCTACCTAAATAACAGATAAAACAAACATAGAAAGAAAAACAAACCAAGAACCCAACGATGTAGGAGCGTCGTCCCATGCTCCTATTATCTAGTGAAAACGGGGATACCCTCGCTAGAATAAGCGTTCGGTATTGTTGGTAGGTTAGACACCCACATGGAAAGCTTCACTATATAATTATCCACTCAAGTGCCTTAGGATGTCTTTGCATTGGACACCTTGTGGACCCGCAAATACTCAGTTGCCTCCTCCGGATCAGTGAAAAATATAGAGGAACCCTCATGAACGACCCCGCAGGCGAGCAGGATAAATCATGGAGTATACAACATTCCGGTCTCTGAGTGGTTTCTTAATTTCTTGGAACCGTGCCCGTTGCTTCTGAAGCTCCATGGAGAAATCCGGAAAGATCGAGATTGTGGCATTGTGGAACTTAATAGGGCTCTAATGTCTTGCCAGACGTAGGATAGCATCTCTGTCTTTGCAATTGAGAATACGCGCCAAGAAAGGTCTCGGCGGAGCCCCAGAAGGGAGGGGCCTCGTAGGGACTCTATGGGCCCTCTCCACAGAGAAGGTTGAGGAGAATTCACCTTCCAGAGAAGTCTTAAGCCAATCCTCTAGGAACTCCTCAGGTCGCTGGCCCTCTGAGCGCTCCGGTAGGCCAATAATACGAATATTATTCCGACGCAGTCTATTCTCCAGGTCATCCGCTTTTTGTTTCCAGGCGTTTATGGAGCCAGCCACCTTTGTCAATTTAGTCTCCATGGGCGTGATGGTATCTTCTATTTGTGACACTCTTGTTTCAACCTCCGCAAGGCGTCCTCCCATGGTCTGCATATCTAGTCTTAGATGGCCCACCTCAGTATGTACATCCTCTATCTTTTCGGTAAGAGAAGATCTAGTTAAGGAGATAGCCTGCATTAGTTGTTCAGAGGCCTGTTTAAGGGTTAACTCCTCTTGGTCCCCCTCCTCATTACTATCAGAAGAACGACCTTTACGCTGATTCTGTGAGGGGTTATTCCTGAGGGTCCGTCCACCATGCGGGGGGTTCTCTCTGGCGAATTTTTTAAGTCTATCAGCCGTTCCTGATCCTTTGGAGTGCTGCATAGCTGACAGGGATGAGAGGCAGCTAAGTAACTAAAGTTATGATCTGAGATAATGTCCAGCTCCAATCTCAGGTAAATAGCAGAGCCGGCAGAGACTGTTTATGTATTGCTGTGATGCAGCCTTGGGTATGCAGAGCACCTCTAACAGCAGGCGCTTCTGCTCCCAGATTACAGCAAAGTTCTATGCCCCAAGGGGGAGGAGAGTTTGCAGCAGAGGCAAAGGCAGCAGAGGGGGAGGGGAGCCAGACCCTCCAAATTACTAGCACCAGTAGGGCAGGTGTCTTCAGATGGGGGGGTGCGCGGGGCCCAATTTTCCAGAGCACTCACCGCCTGTCCCCTCAATGTAGTGCAGGATGAGTGTCCACCTCCCAAGTAGCGCTGCAGATATAATGCTTGGCGCCGCGTCTCCTCTCACCAGAGTGCGCGCCTCTGTAATGACTGCCGCCCACGCCGGAACCGCCGATCAAAACTCCCCAGCTCCCGGTGTATCAGAGTCCGGTCACTGGCCTTCGGGCACCGAACTGTATCCAGAGCTCAGGGGGGAACTGCCGGGACCGAGGGGATGCTGGCGCCGCTCTGTGCGCCTTAGAGCGCGCGCCTGTAAAATGGCCACCGCCTCACACAGGCCTCACCGCTTCTGCAGGCTCCGCCGGCTCCTGGCTCTCCTCCGAATATCACAGCGCCTCCCGCAGCGGCCACACACTCTCCAGGGTCCAAGGGGGGCTACAACTCCCGAGCAGCCCGCGTTTCAAAGGGGTCTGAGTGGCAGGATAACAGCAGGATATTGGGAGCTCTCCCAGGGTACGTCTTCTCTCTTCAGCTACATAGCCACGCCCCCATTTTGCGGCTGTTTTGGCATGCTAGATTTGTTTCTTGTGCACGCTGATAAAGTTCGGTATTGAAAAAAAAAAAGTTCCATTCCAAAGAATGAGGTTTGGGCACAAAAAACGCTGCAAGAAATGATACCTGCATTTTTGGTGTGATTTTTCATTGTTTTTTTTTTTTCACCACTCACTCAATTCAATGGGTGCAAAACACAAAAAACGCTGAAAATAGTGACATGCTCTATGTCCAAAAAACCATGCAAAGCACAAAATGCTGATGACAAGGAAATCTCAGACATAGCTGGTACTGTAAAACACAGCTGAAAATTAGTATAAAAAATGCATTAAAAAAACGCAGCAAAAAAGATGAGTGTGAACTTAGCCTTTGAAGACTTCTATTGAACTCACCAACTCTAGTATAAGAGCCAGGAGCTGATGACAGGAGCCCCTTTAAGTAATATAGGAGCCATATTCTGATGATGACAGGTGCCCCTTTAGCAATATAGCAGCCATATTTTGATGATGACAGGAGCCCCTGTAGAAATATAGGAGCCGTATTCTGATAACAGGAGCCCCTGTAGAAATATAGGAGCCAGGATCTGATTAACAGGTGGCCCTTAGGCAATATAGGAGATGTGCTTCTTATTACCAGTAGGGGAGAATTCAGTACTCATGGAAAACCCCATCTATTAGACACCATTGCTTCCTTCTATTTTTTTACAGACTAGTCTAGATGCCCGGATTCATGATCACAGGCAGTCCAAGTTACGAAAATTATGCCTTCAAAATCACTTGATCATTATTCCACACCACTGTCCCCTGGAAAAGTGATGTGCCAGGCAATGAGGTCCATATGATTTAGAGGAACAAACCTCCTTAGAAAAATCATATGCACCTCATTATACTCATGATACATATTGTATAGCATTTGCTTATATCTTATATGGTCTAACTACCTATCCATGAGTATGCTGTACTGATTGCTGTGTATTTGCTCTGTGTCTTCTCACTTTATAGGTGACCATATACCATACTGACTGATTTCTTAACCCTCCGTCAGGGGCAACTGATCTGACAGGCGCAGCTCACTTAGTTTCATGTCTCTATTTTCAGTGGTTTGTCTGGGAAACACCATCCTCCCAGTACCTTCCTAACTTTAAAGGCTGTATGAAACCTGAGAAGCCTCTTGTGCTGCAGAGCTGCAGGAGATCAGATATCGGTGTTTTGGCTTCTCAGGCTCATTGCCCCTGAATGTGTCACACCTTTGACGGTTAGAATTTGCTGTTTTTATTCATCCCAATTGTTTTTTTTAGCTTCTTTTATGAATAGCTAGTGCTAAATTTGTGGATTTGTCATAAAAGGTTTTGTTAGAAATAAGAGTGTGCTTCTCAGGCACATTGCGCCCTAACACATTCTCTCTCTTGCTTCAGCTTTTCTTCTGAAATGGTGAGGAGAATATTTGACTTGTCCAATGCCCTTCATGTTGAGCAAGTGCAAAATATACTGATTGATGATGAGACAGACCCCTTACAGCTAGAAGATTTAGGGGAAGAAAGTGACATTGATTCAGAAGATGATGTGGAAGAATGTCCAGATGTGTCTGATACAGGTCAAGTTGGAGAGAGTGAGGAGGATGCTCAAGACATAGAAACATATTACTTTTCTGGTTATTAAACATTTTGTTTCCACCTGATTATGTGTATTCTCATTTATTACATTCCTATTAAGGTAACTGATCACTTTTAGAGCATTGAAATTTAAAAAAAAAGGAAAATATAGCCAATTTTCTAGCCTGTGCCGGACAGGTGCAATGCCCCTAAACTCGTTATGAAACATATTGCCCCTGACGGAGGGTTAAAATTGTTATTTAAGCTGACCACATAATGGATTTAGGTTTATTTATCCTCCAATAATCGGTAAATATGGTGCATTATTACCCTTATATGTCCACTTTACTTTGATAAGACATATCTGCAGGATATACTTCCCTCTATATTTCAATTTTGCACAAAACCACTAGATGGAACAGTAGCATCTGTATTTTGTCTGATTGCATCAAGAACAAATGAGAACAAATTCTCACTTAATGATGGCAGCAAAGGACATTTTCCGGCTAGCAGAGCAGAATGCCTCGTCATTAACAGCTTTGCACATAAAAAGGGCAAGAAAATGAAAGGGCAAAATTCTTATGTCAAAATCAACTGAGACAAGGGTAATGGTCACTGAATCTGTTAATTTTTCAGCTAATAGTAGACCTATTGGACCGTCTAAGCACAAACCTGTTCACAAACAGATGCAACAGGAAGGTAAAAAACATTCTGTTTGCTAGATCCAAGAGAAAACCTTCATGTAGTAGATACATTCCAGGTAACTTGGAACTTCAATCTAACCTATGCCTTTCCTACAATATTGATGATCCCAGCCATACTAAGGAAGTGCAGGGAAGACCAGGTGAGGATAATCCAGATAGCCCCATTCTGGCCCAAAAGACCATGGTTTTTGTGGATGAGGCTCATGTCAATATCTGATCCATGGATCTTACCAGAGATCCTGGGTCTACTCACCCAAGGTCCAGTTAGGCATCCACAAGTAGTGGGAATTAATTTAACAACATGGAATTTGAAAGGTCACTGTTAACCAATTGTTTTTTTTTTTTCCAAGTTTAGTATCTACTTTACCCTAAGAGCAGGATACAGATAGTGACAAAAATATATGGTAGGACCTGGAAAAAATTCCTGTCTAGTTCATGGTTAAGTTTGCGTGAAGAAATATCCTGGAGTTTCTCCAAAAAGGATTAGAGTTTGAGCTATCCACTAGGATTCTGAAAAGGCAGATTTAAGCCCTGTGAGCATTGTAAAACTGACTTGGCAGGAAATAGATGGGTAGCTACTGTAGATGTATTAAGGCTTGTGATAAGTCTAGGCCAATCCCTGGTCCGAAAATTCCTCATTGGGATCTGAACCTGGTGCTAGAGGTACCAACCAAACCCCTCTTAGAACCGTGGATATCTTTATTAAGTCAAATGTCAGTAACGAGACAATTGAGGAAGAGCCATTTGTTTCTTTCCAAGGCTCAAGGAAAGGTCTTAAAATCTCGAGGGGTATCTTAGCTAGATGGAAGCCATTAGGTTATTCTACTGCTCTTGTGGTATCACAGTCCCAGAGAATATAGGAACTCATTCTACTCAGATTGTCGTGACCTCTTGGGCAGAGAAGGTGGAGGTGTTTATAGGCCATGTAAGGCAGCAACACTGTCTTTTCCTTCAACCTTCTATAAACACTATAGGCTTGATCTGTCCTCCTCTGCTAATCTATCCTTTGGGAGAAGGGTTCTACAAGCAGTGGTCCCTCCCTAAGGTGGATTTGGTTCCTCTGTAAATATCCTGTGTGATATGGTCATGTGTGAAAGGAAAAGACTAAATCAATTAATTGTAATGGCATTTTCCAGAGCCCATGACAGCATGCTTATAATTCCCCCCCCCCCCCCCCCCCATCACTGGGTTTGGTATGCACTATTTAAGTTTAGGTGTATAGGCTAAATGGTATTGTGATTACTGTCTGGTGATGGTATGGTCATATAACAGTCTTGAAGGTCATCACATGCTCTGTAACCCAACTTGTGCGTGGAGAGATTCCACCTTTCTATTCAGTAGGTTCTTGATGGGAGGCCTCCCGCTTGTGTAGTGCTGTCACGAGCTCTGAAAATCCCATTACCGGGAAATAATTTAGTTTATATCATTTAATGTGAAGAGGAATAAACAAAAATGGCAGTTCTGTCAGTCTCTTGTATATATGTTTTCTTTGTGGTGTTTATCAGGAGGGATAACTAATGATTAGTGATGAGCCAGTGTACTCGTTGCTCTGGTTTTCCCGAGCACGCTCGGGTGATCTCAGAGTATTTATGACTGCTCAGAGATTTAGTTTTCATCGCGGCAGCTGAATGATTTACAGCTATTAGCCAGGCTGAGTACATGTGGGGGTTGCCTGGTTGCTAGGGAATCCCCACATGTAATCAAGCTCGCTAGTAGCTGTAAATCATTCAGCTGCCAGGATGAAAACTAAATATCCGAGCAGTCAAATACTCGGAGGTCACCCGAGCGTGCTCGGGAAAACTCGAGCAACGAGTATATTCGCTCATCACTACTGATATATTTTTATTGCACTGGTCACTATGGATGTGGTGATAACAAATCTGTCTTTTTTGGGTATTAGCATTTTATTTTAGGAGTAACCTAAACAACTTTTTATTCTGAAAAACATTTTTACCTTTTCATTTCTTTTTAAACACTTCACTTTGTTTTAATTTTATTTTGTCCCATATGGGGACTTGAACACACAATCCATTGATCACACTGATAATACATTGCTCTACTCATGTAGTGCAGAACATTAATCAAGCCTGTCAGTGTTAGGCAGAGTTCACCATATTTTTGGTCCGTGTGCTATCTGGAGGAAACATTAACTGCACTCCTTCAAATGCTATTCAATGGGGCTGTACACATGAATGATTTTTTTTTACAAGACTGAATCTGCATGTGAAAGAAATTGAGCATGATCTAGTTACTTCTGTGTGTTGATGGCTTGTCCAATCAAATCTATAGCTACTCAAAAAAGAAAAAAATTGGATTCCATACAGAGCCACAGTATAGCATAGAAATTTTACGGAGACACTGCAATACTTCAACATAGGACATTATTTGGTCATGTATATTTTTAATAACTGCTGTTGTATAGAAACAGATTGCACACGGACTTCTTATGAATCGCAAATGAGAAAAAAAATTGTCCGAGTTTTCTGGATGAAACTGATTATTTTTCTATACGATCATGTAAACCCGGATTGATACTGACAAGCAGACTAATAGACCACATCTCAGGCAGAGTCAACTAGGCCTTGATCTATGGAAGACCTGGAAGCCATTTTTAGGCTTCTGATTGAAAAATCTAGAATTAGAACTATGGTATTCCTCTGTGTGGACCTGATGGGGTGATCGACAAAGCAATCTACCTCTGTCACACTCCTTACATGCAGCTGCTGCTATTGACCATGGCATGTAGAATCCCTGCAAACAATGACTGTAATCAATTCCTTCTGCTTGATCTCTTAGCAAGGGAAATTCAATGCTGTTAGGCAGAGGTACCAATATATCACTGCCTTTTCAAGTCCCAATGGTAAAGTGGCATGTTCATTAGGATAGGTACAGTGAAAGGTAGAGAGAAGTCCTGAGGTGGTTAATTTGAAACTTTTTTTCTCTCGTGTTTTCACTGGAGGAATAATGACAGTACAGAACTAAAGGCCCCGTCTCACATAGCGAGATCGCTAGCGAGATCGCTGCTGAGTCACAAGTTTTGTGACGCAACAGCGACCTCAGTAGCGATCTCGCTATGTGTGACACGTACCAGCGATCAGGCCCCTGCTGTGAGATCGCTGGTCGTGTCGGAATGGCCTGGACCTTTTTTTGGTCGTTGAGGCCCCGCTGACATCGCTGAATCGGTGTGTGTGACACCGATCCAGCGATGTCTTCACTGGTAACCAGGGTAAACATCGGGTTACTAAGCGCAGGGCCGCGCTTAGTAACCCGATGTTTACCCTGGTTACCAGCGTAAATGTAAAAAAAAAAAAACAGTACATACTCGCCTTCTGATGTCCGTCAGGTCCCTTGGCGTCTGCTTCCTGCTCTCACCGACTCCCGGCCGTACAGTGAGAAGTGAGAGCACAGCAGTGACGTCACCGCTGCGCTCTGCTCTCACTGTACGGCCGGGAGTCGGTGAGAGCAGGAAGCAGACGGCAAGGGACCTGGACACCGAAAGGCGAGTATGTAGTGTTTGTTTTTTTTGGTAACCAGGGTAAACATCGGGTTACTAAGCGCGGCCCTGCGCTTAGTAACCCGATGTTTACCCTGGTTACCCGGGTGCTGCAGGGGGACTTCGGCATCGTTGAAGACAGTTTCAACGATGCCGAAGTCGTTCCCCTGATCGTTGGTCGCTTGGGAGAGCTGTCTGTGTGACAGCTCCCCAGCGACCACACAACGACTTACCAACGATCACGGCCAGGTCATATCGCTGGTCGTGATCGTTGGTAAATCGCTTAGTGAGACGGGGCCTTAACCCAAGCAAAATTGCAAACAGGTTGTGCTTATGGAGGAAGAAAAGTAAAGGGGTTGTCCAATTGCAAGAAAAAATAAATCTTTAGCTGTGCTCATAATCTAAAAAACGAACAATTTAATAATACATTGGTATTTCTAAAGGTGCCATGATCTTATGTTATCATAAGCTTTCCCGACAGCTGCACTTCTGGTTTGTGTTCAACATGTTATTAGAACTATTTGTGAATAGAGCTAGTTAGTAGGTAGGCTAATTTCAAAACCAAAATTGGTGTCCCTCTGTCTATGCAATGGCAGTAACGATAATGAAGATGAAGGGGTTACGGTAATTCCTGCACTGACTGGACAGAGGAGACCAAAGATCAATTAGGTCACTGGTATGTCGACAGAAGTGTGAGCTTCAAAATGCATTGACAAACCGCATTTATTCTACATGGGTCTCTGGCTCCATCCACCAACCGTCTCCTCTGTCCAAGCAGCACAGGAATTAACCCATTCTCCACTATTGATATCCTGTTATCTTTGTGGGTCTGCATCAGCCTTTACCCAAGTGAAATAAGTATTTGTGGTCACACAACACTGCCAGGTGAACAAATTTTCCCGATCAATTGATATCTTTTCTACCCGGTTAAGACCCTATTTGTGCTATTGTTTTGCCAGGTTTTTTACCTATTAGGCAGCCATAACAGTGATGGTTAGCTCCTGAATTAAGGCAGTCAGACAGTCCACTTCACACACCAAGGAGTACAAGTACAAACTAAGTGCACCTGCTGTGACAGCTGCCGTTAACAAGAAATCGGGGCACATTTGAAAATACAAATTTATTAGTAAGAGGTTTATCTTTACATTATTTTTCTGGCATGTACTGCCCCTTTCATTCATTGTTAATCTGAAAACAAAAAGGTATATTAACAAATTCTTACCAGATATGCTAGAGCTTTCTTCATTCTTGCTTCATCCTGTTGAAACAGAAATACATATTAAAACCACAGATATGCACATTTTAATATGATGGACATTCTGCATCAATAATCTACAGCAGGACCGCAATCATGGCATGGTGGTACGCTTATGAAAAGAAAAATAGGAATATTAAAGAAATAAAAAATACAGAAATTAAAAAATAAAAAGTGATGTCAGTTGGCAGCTTTATCTTTCATTTACTGAAATCATCGGTACAGAAGGTATTCACACGTATCCTGCAGGACAGGTATTAATGTGGTCAGCATTTTGGAGAGAATATTTTGGAAGTTTTCCTGAAGCCCCGGGCAGCAGAGCGCTCCATCTGCGCACGCACAGCCACAGAAAGATGGCCGCGCCCACCGGTAAACGGCTGAATAGCGCAGATCGCGCTCTTTTTCATCTCCTGGGCAGTGGATATTCTCTGTTGGACATGCGCACACCACTACGCCACCAACGGAATGATGAGCCTGATCTGGGGGAGAAACAGCGCTGTCACCACGCCCATAGGACCAGACCAGCGTGACAGCAGAAAACGGCGACTTTGCAAAGGTATTTCGGCAGCATAGGTGGGTAATAAAGGCACACAAAGACACTAATGTAACGCCCAGCTCTGCCCCTATTTAACGCTTTTTTTAGCTCATCTTCAAAAAACGGGGTGACAGGTTCCCTTTAAAAAATATTGCCTTAGCCCTACATTTTTTCATTTTCACAAGAGTAAGAGGAGAAACTGGACCCAAAATTTGTCGTGCAGTTTCTCTCGAGTACACCAATATCCCGTATGTGGTGGAAAAATACTGTTTGTGCACATGGCAGGGCTCAGAGGGGAAGCAGCACCATTTGACTTTTGGAACGCAAAATTGGCTGGAATAGATAGATAGCGGACACCATGTTGTGTTTTCAGAGCCCCCTTTTCACAAAGGTAGGAGGTACGAGGTAAAAGGACAAAGCATATTGTTGTGCAGTTTCTTTTGAGCACACCAATAACCCATATGTTTGGATGCAAGGCAGGGTCTGGAAGGGACAGAGCACCATTTGACTTCTTGAAAGCAAAATTGGCTGGAATAGATAGTGCTTAAAACAGTGGAAATCCCTGCCAGACAAGACCCAATTTTAGAAACTACACCTCTCAATGAATTTACCTAGAGGTGTGTTGAGCATTTTGAACCCACAGGTGCTGCACAGAATTTTAAAGCCAGTGTTCCCCACCTCCGGCCCTCAAGAGCCACCAACAGATCATGTTTTCAGGCTTTCCTTAGTATTAGGCCGGGATCACACAGCGAGATACGGCCGAGTCTCGCAGGTTAAAACCAAGCTCTGGCACTACAGAGCGGAGCGTGCGGCCGCACAGCAATACATGGAGCCGCACGCTCCGTTTTGGAGTGCCGGTGCCAGAGCTTGGTTTTAACCTGCGAGACTCGGCCGTATCTCGCTGTAGTGGGACTCCGGCCTTACACAGGTAATGGGATTCTTGGTCGTCCAGCTGATGCAAGTATCACCTGTGTAATACTAACAGGTGAGGATGTTACCTTTAGTAGCCAGTCAAACCCATTTGTGTCAACTTCTGTGCATGTTATCAGGCCAAAATCACCAGGGTTTGTAAAGCTTTGAACAGGGTCATTTAGGCTATGTGCACACGTTGCATCTCTTGGCAGAAAACACAGCTGTGGAATTGTCGCGTTTTTTGTGCGGATCCGCAGTGTTTTTGCTGCAGATTTTCAGCGTTTTTTACCCCTGCGGATTTCTATAATGGCATGGGTACAAAAACGCTGCAGATCCGCAAAAAAGAAGTGACCTGCTACTTCTTTTAATCCGCAGTGTTTCCGCACGGAATGTTCCGCACCATCAGCACAACGTTTTTTCTCATTGATTTACATTGTACTGTAAATCAATTGCGGATCTGCAGCGTTTCTGCACCGCAAAAAACCCTGCGGATCCGCAACATGTGCACATACTCTTAGATGTTTTGGGTTGTCATGATATGATTTAAATAAAGAAAACACAGTAGTTTGACAATAAATGGCTTCAATTAACCACTAACCATGAGTGGAGAAAAAGTTTTGGGGTTATCATCCATATTCTCTGATAAAAAGGCCAAGAAAGCAAAAATTCTGCTGGGGCATGTAAACTTTTGAGCACAACTGTATACAGAGATAGAGAGATATATAAATATAGATATATAAAAAGTGTTTTTTGCATCGCTGTATTCTGAAAGCTATAGCTTTTTTATTTTTCCCACTGATGTAGCTGTATGGCGGTTTTTTTTTTTTTTTTCGGGACAAGATTAATCTATTTGATTGAGTTTCATTCCATTTTATTCGGCGGTGTGATGTAAAAGCTTCTTTAGCCCAGCTTTTTTATTTTTCTTTATGGTATTCACTATAGGAGTCAAATAGAGCGACAGTTTTGTAACTTAGGTCGTTACAGATGCGGTGATATCAAATGTGTACTTTAGTTTCACATAAATATATTTATTTATTGGTGTAATAATTTTTGTTCTTTATTTTGTGAGGGTGTTTTGTTTTTTTTTAATATTAATTTTTGCTAATTTATTATTTATTTTTTACTTAGTCCCTCTATGGGACTTTAATTTTTCTCTGATCATTGGTCTCATGCATTGCAATACACATGAACTGCAATGTATGAGACCTGTCAGATTACACCAGAAGAACGCCTGTTATATCCTGACTATGGCAAGGTCTAAAAGGCCACCATACCTGGCACACCAGTAAGTCATTGTTTGACCTCCGGGTGCTACGGCAACCATTGTCTCCCGGTGATTTTGCTGCAGGGGTGCCAATAAGCGGTGAGAGAGGGAGCCACCTCCATCTCACAACCTTCTAAATGCCATGATCGCAGCATCTGGAGAGTTACCACAGTTACTCTCAGGTACGCCGAGCTCCCGGCAGTGATTGTGTCAGGAAATGCTTATGTTTCAGCACCTCCCGTAGGATCACAAGCTGTGACCGGTTACTTAGACTGATCAGAAAGTGGTGACTTCAGTAATTGGTCCTCGCATCTCTAGCCATACTGCACAGCTGTGATTGCTGTCGGCATGGAGCTGTCAATGTTTGTTTTCATGACAAGTATAGCACGTCATGATGTGGGAACTGACATGTTCATGACGTGCTATACCAGTCATTAGTTGTTAAAAAAAATAAAAATCTAACTGCTCATCTGTCCTGTCATCCCTGCAGCCATTGTAATGTCTTGACGTTACAATGTGAGAAGTAACAGCACACCACACAGTGATGTCAGAAGTCTAGTTCAGCTGTAAGCTACGGCCTTGAGTGAAGATGTTGATAAAGATGGACGCAATGGAGGAAAGGGGATAGAAGAAGCATGGAGGACTAGATAGAGGGATGTAGGTTAGGTGAGAAATGAAGGGAGTAATTTTTTTTTGCCATTAGACTGGACCTCATTTCTGCATAAACACATTACATATATACACATTACTTACATTCTTGTCATCAGCCCATCTGAAAATATAAAGCACAATGCATTAATCACAGTCACTAAAGCTAAAGTTTCTTTACAAAAGTAGTGTTAAGTTGCATCATAAAGAACCCATCAGATTTCAGTTACGGTATTTCCTCTGTTCCCAATGATTTTTTTCCCTGAGCCAATTTTTCTTTTTTACTCCTTCCAAGAATAATAACTTTTGTACTCTATTGTTAACAAAGCCATGTAAAAGGCTTCCTTTATGTAGCATTAGTTGTTTATATTACCATATGATGAACTGAAGGCTAGGTAAAAAAGTGGGCTGTAATTGTATTGCATTGTATGGGGCAAATGTTTCTATGAAGCATCTTTCGGGGCCATAATCAACCTTTGTGCAGCATTATATGGGGCAAATGTTTCTATGGAGCATCTTATGGGGCCATAATAAAAAGTGAAATTCCACATTTTTTTTTTTACCATGTTCACTAAATGCTAAAACCTGACCTGCCATTATGATTCACCGGCTCATTATGAGTTCATAGACAGCAAACATGTCTAGGTTCTTTTCTTATTTAAATGGTGAAAAAAAAATCCAAACTTTGGGAGAAAAAAAAATGGCGCCTGTTAGAAGCACACATCAGCTGTTCAAAGCAGCTGACGTGTTCGGAAAGATGTGGGCTCAGTGCCACAGCCCACGTCAAAGGGAGGGATTCCAACGTGGGTGTACTATTAGGCCATGTGCACACGTTCAGTATTTTTCGCGTTTTTTTCGTGTTTTTTCGCTATAAAAACGTGATAAAAATGCGAAAAAAACGCTAACATATGCATCCTATTATTTACAGTGTATTCCGCATTTTTTGTGCAAATGTAGCCTTTTTTTCTGCGAAAAAATCGCATCGCGGGAAAAAAAGCAACATGTTCATTAAAATGCGGAATTGCAGGGATTCCGCACACCTAGGAGTGCATTGATCTGCTTACTTCCCGCACGGGGCTGTGCACACCATGCGGGAAGTAAGCAGATTATGTGCGGTTGGTACCCAGGGTGGAGGAGAGGAGACTCTCCTCCACGGACTGAGCACCATATAATTGGTAAAAAAAAAAAAGAATTAAAATAAAAAATAGTCATATACTCACCTTCGATGGCCTCCGGAGTCAACCCGCCTCTCCGGTGCATGCTGCGCTTCGGTTTCTATAGCTGGTGTGCGGTGAAGGACCTGCGATGATGTCGCGGTCTTGTGATTGGTCGCGAGACCGGTCATGTGACCGCTCACGTGACCGCGACGTCATGGAAGGTCCTGAACCACACCGGCATCTATAGGAACGGACGCCGCTGAGGAGATACGCTGTCTGCAGGTGAGTATAACCAATTTTTTTTATTATTTTTAAACATTCTATCTTTTACTATAGATGCTGCATAGGCAGCATCTATAGTAAAAAGTTGGTCACACTTGTCAAACACTATGCTTGACAAGTGTGACCAACCTGTCAGTCAGTTTTCCAAGCGATGCTACAGATCGCTTGGAAAACTTTAGCATTCTGCAAGCTAATTACGCTTGCAGAATGCTAAAAAAAACGCAAAAAAAAAAATGCGGATTTCTTGCAGAAAATTTCCGGTTTTCTTCAGGAAATTTCTGCAAGAAATCCGGACGTGTGCACATACCCTTACCCCCAATGTTGGAAAGGGGTTAAATAGTTCAGACATGACTTGACATGACATTTAGGGTATGTGCACACGTCAGGATTTCTTGCAGAAATTTTCCTGACAAAAACCGGACATTTCTGCCAGAAATCCGCATGAGTTTTTTTTTCGCATTTTTGATGCGCTTTTTTTTTTTTTTTGCGGTTTTTCCCAATGCATAGAATAGCAGGAAAAACGCAAAAAACCCGCAAAATTAATGAACATGCTGCTTTTTTTTTTTTTTTTTTTTAACCGCGATGCATTTTTTCGCGGAAAAAAAAACACGCATCATGTGCACAAAAATTGCAGAATGCATTCTAAAAAAAAAATGCGAAAAAACCTGAACGTGTGCACATACCCTCACGCCATATGTCGTGTGCTTGACTTTGTTACGGTCTTCGATGCCAAGCCCACATCTTTCCCTGCACATGATGGTTGATTTAATCAGCCATAACATGCCTTAACAGCCGCAGGTGGATCAGTGCTCCACCCACAGCTGTTAACCAGGTAAATCCCACTGTCAATCCTTGACAGTGGGATTTAACAAGCTCCAGCTGGAAGCGAGTCAGGCAAGCCGCCTATTGGTATTCTTGTCACGTGACTGCGTCGCGTCGATGGGTTGCCATGACAGCCGCAGTGTCTGCAGAAGAACCCCGTGCCTGTCATTACGATACGCTGAACGCTGGCTTGTGGCTGGCGTTTATAGCAGATTGTGATGTCTGCTATAAATAGCAGACATCAGCCATGCTATGTATTGTACAGGTGATCAGATGATCGCATCTTCAAGTCTCCTAAGGGAACCATTAAATAAAAGTAAACAGTGGGGGAAAAAATGTTTTAAAAAATATGAAAAAATAAAACAAGTTCAAATCACCAATCTTTTGCCCCATTGAAAGTATAAAAAAAAACAACAACTAAGTTATAGGTACAATTGCACACAGTTTTTGAAGAAATTTGATAGGATCGTTGTTCCAAACATCTAGGAGAACTAAACACAGATCTTCTTTGGATGTAGGCTTGTGCAGATCGTTCTGTCTCTTCATACAATAATAATTTTTATTTCTAAAGAGCCAACATATTCCACAGCACTTTATGTAATCCCAGCAGACTCACTGTTGAGCGCAGAGCTCTGTTGGAGCCATATAATCACTTCCAGGGCTCTTGGTTCTATCAAGATTGAGCACAGCAACAAAACACAAAGTAGCTTTACTACATCAGCAAAGTCTCTCCAAAGAAAAAAATTTCAAAGGAGACCGAGGTCTCAAGATGTGTTGTTCAAGATCTTTGGAAAAACCACACAAAAAAAGGCCAACGCTGAAGATGCAGTGGTCGGCCAAGGAAACAAAAGCAGAGATTGTGCTGCAAAAGAAAGACACATCATGCTCACTTCCCTTTGAAATTGGAAGATGTCCTGCAGGGCCATTAGTTCATAAATGGCATCAACCAGTTCAACTCAACTAAACCTATCTTCTGTTCAGAGACTTTGATCCTGAAGTAGTCTTCATGGAGAAATTGCAGCAAAGAACCATGCCTTTGACATTTCAACAAGGTCAAGTGACTCGGCTATCAATGAATACAAAGGACCTGGTAGGCAGAAAATTAACATCAGGTGCTCTGGACTGACGAGTCAAAATATGAAATATTTGGCTGTAACAGAAGTCAGACTGAATGTTTGCAGGCTACAGTGAAGCCTAGTGGAGGATCCTTGCAAGTATTGGGGCTGCATTTTTGCAAATGGAGTTGGGGATTTGGTCAAGATGAATAATGCCCTTAATACTGAGAAACACAGGCAGATTTTTATTCTTCATACAATACCATCAGGGAGGCGTTTGATTGGCTCCAAATATATACAAGACAATGACCCCTCAAGAACCAATGTTCTTAAGAACTATCTTCATTGTAAAGAAAAACAAGGAGTTATGGAAGTGATAACATGGCTCCCACAGAGCCCTTTTCTTAACATTATCGAGTCTGTCTCAGATTGCATAAAGAAACAGAAGTATTTTTGCAAGCCTATATCCACAGAAGATCTGTGGTTATTTTTCTATGATATTTAGAACAACATCCCTGCCAGGTTTCTTAAAAAAATGCTTGCCAAGGTATCTAACCACAAAAAGAAAAAAAATCAAATGCAATTATTAGGGTGCTAGAGTACCTAGAACAATCAATTAAAAATGTTTTGAAGGCAAAAGGTGGTCAAACCAAATGTTGATGTCTCGGTTGTTCAATTACTTTGTATTATAAATAAAAAACTATTAATAGGGATGAGCGAATAGCTGCAGCGGAACCCGGATACCTGGAGCGCTCCCGATAATCAGCTGTTTGGTGCCGTAGCTGTGTGACTGTCACAACACAAGCATGAAGAGAGCCTCTTAATTGTGCTCTCCATGCATGTGTTGTGACGGTCACACAGCCGCGACACATGCAGCTACGGCACTGAAGAGCTGATTATCGGGAGCACTCCAGGTATCCTCCGGGTTCCCGATGCAGCTATTCAGTAAGAGCTACAGCTATTCAGATAAGGACTTATCCAAAGCTATTTGCTCTCCCTAACGATTAACACTTCTAGTAACTACATTTAGCATTTTATCCACACTTGCCTAAAAGTTTTTGCACAGTACTGTACATTAGATCAAAGTTTGTCAATTATTTTAAATTGACAAATAAAACACCTGTGCAAAACATTTGTGCTCAACATGAACAGTTTGTGATACTGTAAGGAAACAATTGCCTTACCTTGATTTCTTTCTCATTTCTGTTAAAGAAAAACAAACATTCTATTAGCAAATGCAAGCACAAAAAGTATTTACACTGCAGTGAACAAATATTCCTCAGAATGCTCTTACCACAATAAATTTGCAGTCTAAACAGGCAAGCTTGTTTGTCGAGTGAAATTATTTTTTTGTGATGCACAAAAAACATTATTCTAAAAAGGACCATATTGTCAAGTACAGCGGCAGCCTATGTGCACTGAATGATCTATTACAGATCAATGCTGCTCTGCCAGTCTAAAAAGGTTATTAATCGACCAATTGGTAAATATTTACAGATTTGCAGCAGTTTAACACCGCAAAATGGGGTGCTGTAAATGCCCCCTTACTGACTTTTCATCACCATTGCCAGACAACTTGTATTTATAGACAAAATGCCCATCTCCTATTTGGTACGGGAAGTGTTAACATATTAGGCTGGGTTCATATCGCTGTTAAACATTATTGTGATTATCTGTATCAGGATAAACAAAATTCATTGTCAGACAGATCACATGGAGGTAAGCGCTTTCACCAGAGTGCAGACATGGAGCACACGCGATACAAAAGGAGAAGGGGGGGGGGGGGGGATGTGCTAGACTAGGGGCGATATTCATCCTTTATGGTGTACAATAGCGCAGTAGCATATACAAGTATCATGCGATTACATGGGAGGTGACCAGAAATACTGGTGACACTTCAACCCTCCCTTGTCATGTTACACACATCCTGGGTGTAATGAGTTTCCTAGCCTCCAATTCTCTCCCCAACTCTTTAATGCGACTACTTACATAAAGAACTGGGGCAGGGTAGAAATGTCAAGTAGTCATAGTCACCACCTATGTAATCTTGATTCCTGTATATTCTTCCATGTTGTACATAATAGAGGCTGGAAAACACATTGCACACTGAAACGTGCATGGACCTCTCTAGTACTACTTTCACCAGACAGAGCCCATTGACTTATAATGGAGTCCCTCAGTTTTCTATCATTTTACTAAAAAAAAAAAAAAAAAAAAAGGCACTGCAATCATTAAAAATGATGGAATTTGGGTATTCAAACAGATATATGTGTCTGATCACTGGGGTCCTCCAAGGATTCCCAACCTAATCCCTCCTTATCGCACGATCACGTTGAGTGTATGTGCACACGTCCGGATTTCTTGCAGAAATTTCCTGAAGAAAACCGGAAATTTTCTGCAAGAAATCAGCATTTTTTTTTTTGCGTTTTTTTTTAGCATTCTGCAAGTGTAATTAGCTTGCAGAATGCTAAAGTTTTCCAAGCGATCTGTAGCATCGCTTGGAAAACTGACTGACAAGTTGGTCACACTTGTCAAACATACTGTTTGACAAGTGTGACCAACTTGTTACTATAGATGCAGCTTATGCAGCATCTATAGTAAAAGACAGAATGTTTAAAAATAAAAAAATGGTTATACTCACCCAGACGATCTCCTCAGCGGCGTCTGTTCCTATAGATGCCGGTGTGGTTCAGGACCTGTGATGACGTCGCGGCTTGTGATTGGTCGCGTGAGTCACATGAGCGGTCACGCGACCAATCACAAGACAGTGACGTCATCACAGGTCCTGAACCACACCATCTATAGGAACCGAAGCGGCAGCATGCAGCGGTGAGAGGCGGGAACACTTCGGGGGCCATCAGAGGGTGAGTATATGACTATTTTTTATTTTAATTCTTTTTTTTTTACCAATTATATGGTGCCCAGTCCGTGGAGGAGAGTCTCCTCTCCTCCACCCTGGGTACCAACTGCACATAATCTGCTTACTTCCCGCATGGTGTGCACAGCCCCGTGTGGGAAGTAAGCAGATCAATGCACTCCTAGGTGTGCGGAATCCCCGCAATCCGCATTTTTAATGAACATGTTGCTTTTTTTTCCGCGATGCGATTTTTTCGTGGAAAAAAATCGCAAGATTTGCACAAAAAATGTGGAATACCCTGTAAATAATAGGAGGCATATGTCAGCGTTTTTTTCGCGTTTTATCACGTTTTTATAGCGAAAAAACGCAAAAAAAACGCAAAAAATCCTGAACGTGTGCACATGGCCTGAGGAGTATGAATGTGATCACCAGCAAAAAGGATCAGTTCTCGACTAATCCAAAAAGTACCTGATCAGTCAGGCAAAACATATATACAGCAGGCCAGGAGGAACAAATATGTAAAACTTAACCTTTACTAGTTATATTTTAAAACAACAGCCAAAATATTTCTATTCTATTTTCTATGGTCTCTCACCATATACCACCAGACAGAGGAACTGACATTACCAGTCAGATAGCCATTTTCTGACTTGCCACTGCAAGCATCTATAAAGCCTTTTTCTCTTCCCTGATGAACCCCCTAAACAGGGGAAGGAACGCGTAGGGAGATTATACAGAGAAGCTGCACTATATATGGGAGGCTATATAATTTCTATGGACCATTGACATATAGGTTCATACTTGGGTACTGCCCTTGTAAGGGCAGGCGCTAAAGCAGGGGCACGACAAGGAGGTATATAGGGATTTGTACTTTTGTAACCCCCCCTCTTAAAATCTTCCTTTATGGAGAAATTATGAAAGAAATGAATGAGAATCAACATTTGGTGAGAGTGAACCAATTTTATTAAATAGAGCACCGTTGAACATGAGCACTGATGCACTGTGAAAAGTCATGTATGTTGGTTTGAGAAATATTTTGGCCGTTGTTTTAAATGTAAAACATAACCTTTACTAGTTATATTTTATGTTCTTCCTGGCCTGCTGTATATACGAGTATGAATGTGGTAGTGATCGTGAATGCAGCCTGCTGCTCTATTTAATGTCAATAGGACTGACAAAAACAGCACAGCAACGTGCTCACGCATACAGATTCAATAGATGAGAAATGAGCGGTACCACGTGACCGAAGAACACAGAAACAAGCTGCTGGCGCCAGAGACCATCGCATCAGAGAAGCTGCCAGGCACAGCGCCGAGGGGGTGAGTATGAGGGGGAGGGGGGGGGGGGGGGGAGGGAGGGTGAGCATTGCGATATTCACCTGTCCCCGTTCCACTGCCGGGCTCCGTCTTCCGCGTTCTCTGGCTGTGACGTTCAGGTCAGAGGGTGCGATGACGTGTTTAGTGCGCGCCCTCTGCCTGAACAGTGACTGCAGAGACCCGGAAGACAGAGCAGCGCACAGCGGTAGAAAGGGGACAGGTGAATATTGCAAGTGCTGGTGTCCCTGTCTGCTCAGGACAAGAGGCGAGTATGTCATTTTTTTTTTAAATCGCAGCAGCAGCATATGGGGCAAATGTTTCTAGAGATCTTATGGGGCCAAAATCAACCTTTATGCAGCATTATATGGGGCAAATGTTTCTATGGAGCATCTTATGGGGCCATTATTAACCTTTGTGCAGCATATGGGGCATATTTTTTGTATGAAGCATCTTATGGGGTCCATCAAACTTTATGGAGAATTATACGGGGTGTATTTTGCATGGAGCATTATATGGGGCCCATCATGAACTGTATGGAGCACTATATGGGGCGTATTTTGTATGGAGCATTATATGCGGCATATTTTTTGTATGGAGCCTCTTATGGGGCCCATCATGAACTTTATGGAGTATATTATGAGGCGTATTTTGTATGGAGCATTTTATGGGGCTCCTGATTCAATATGGATATTCAAAAACACAACCTACTAATGTCTCAACTAATTTTGCTTTTACTGGTATCTATTTTTATTTTTTAAATTTACCAGTAGCTGCTGCATTTCCCACCCTAGGTTTATACTCGAGTCATTAAGTTTTCCCAGTTTTTTGTGGTAAAATCAGGGGTCTCGGCTTATACTCGAGTATATACGATACATATAAAAGTTCAAATCATCCCCCTTTTGCCCCATTCAAAATAATTAAAAAAAAATCAAACATACAGATATTTAGAATTGCTCAATCTATCACAAAAAGGATTCACCTGATCGCTAAACGGCGTAGTGACAAGTCAAAACACCAGAATTACGCTTTTTTGGTCACCACGACATTGCATTAAAATGGAATATCGGGCGATCAAAAGGTCATATATCCACCAATAAGGTATCAATAAAAACGTCAGCTCGGCATGCAAAAAATAAGCCCTCACCTGACCCGAGATCATGAAAAATGGAGACGCTACGGGCATCAGAAAATGGCGCCTTTTTTTTAACAATGTGTGGAATTTTTTTCACCACTTAAGACACCAAACGTGCCTATGTATTATTTTTATCTATGCACCCATAATGACCTGGAGAATCATAATGGCAGGTCAGTTTTAGCATTTAGTGAACTTCGTAAAATAGCAAAATAAAAAACAACTGTGGAATTGCACTTTTTTGCAATTTCCCCTCACTTTGAATTTTTTTCTCGTGTTCCAGCACACGATATGTTAAAACCAATGGTGTCATTCAAAAGTACACTCGTCCCGCAAAAAAACAAGCCCACACATGGCCATATTGACGGAAAAATAAAAAAGTTATGGTTCTGGAAAGAAGGGGAGCGAAAAACGAAAACGCAAAAACCAAAAATACCTCTGGACATAAAGGGGTTAAACACATTGTCTAAAGGAATCGCTTTACCAAGAAATACATTTTTTTTATATTTGAAAGTCCTCGGTGGCCGATACCTCCTTTTAATGGCTAACTGAAAAAATGGGAACAAATTGCAAGCTTTCGAGACTACTCCGGTCTCTTCATCAGGCATTGACTTATACAAAATCTGTAGAATGTACCGCATCTTTATGGAACTAAAGCCACTTCAGAAAAAAAATTTAAGGATACTGGCTAACAGTACAAATATATATTTCTGGTACCAAGAAATAGTGTTTTATGAGTTTTGGGAATTGGAAATCATCAATTGAAAAACAAAGGCAAAGTATAAGTCACTCACTTCTGTCTGCTGCCCTAAGAGACATCATAGTATCGGGCCATATTGAGGAATCAACCTGAAAAGCATTTAAAACAACATCACCATCACAAATATGAGTAAATACATAATATCTCTCTCTCTATATATATATATGCACATATATTTATTTTATAAGGGTCACTGGTAATATACTGGAAGGGAGACATGTTTCACTGAGGCAATTAGCTTCAGTGATATGAACCTGGAAGTTCGCTCCAGCATGTTATGTGCTGAGAGGGGATAATCAACCATAACAAGGCCATGTTTTTTGTAAACAGTTAAAGAGTTGGGCGGGACCGCTGTTCACCATATCTCAACCCTAGTGTGTGGTCCAGGAGGTAAAAGTTTAGCTTCTGGACTCACTCAAGAGTTCTGTGTGCTCTGAAGGGGAGTGGACCTCCAGAGCTGAGCTCTTGTTTAACAGAGCTGAATTCTGTTTTCTTAGCAGACGGACCCCACTGGTATACGGACATTTACCAAAGTCCACCTCAGTGAAAACAATTAAGTGCTGGGACTCTTGTAAAAGCTCAGGGCCCAACGCAGTATCGCACTGCTGAATACCCCCTCCTCCTCCTAGCCCAGTGCCCACAGCATCGCCCCACTACTGCCACCACAGCCAGCTTCCTGCAGTAGCGGACTCTGCTCCACCTCATGCCCTGTGGGCATTCGTTTATGCACAGCTCTCTTAAAGGGAATGTCACCAGGTTTTTGCCTCTTAATCCAAGAGCATCATAATGCAGAGCCCCTTATTCCAGTGATGTGTGACTGGATGCTTGCTGTAGATGTGACAAAATAATTTCTGAGCAGGAGCTCACTAAAGGTCTAGTACACCTGCTGCCATGTAGTCCTCCATATTCATGAGCGCTGTATAACCACAACCATATTACCGATTGGCAGTTTTCTGTGTATACTGTACATAGGCTGAAAGCTGCCACAGCCCTCCGAAGAAGCCCACGCAAAACACGCGTCGGGGCTGCTTGGACACACACTGACAGGCTACATGGGTAAGCAGGACGCTGTTTGATCATTTGTCTTTGCTCCCTGGGGTAGTGGTATTTGGCCAGTGAGTTACTTGGAGCGGTATATAATCTCCCTGACTTAGCCCTCTACCTTGGGACACATTTTGATTTTTCACTTGCACTTTTATTGCACTATGTATGCTACCGCATTTAATTCATTGGGACTATAGCCCTTTGATACCAGCCTGTTTGCTATCAGTGAATCTGTTGTCCTTGTGTGGGTTCACACACAAGCCCTCTATGTGCCCTGCAATGATAAGCTGTTTTTATCAAGATCTTTGTATGATGTTTTGTATAACTGTTTAATAAACTCTCTATATTTTGACTTTTGGACCTCCGTGCATTTGTGTTGGAGTTTTATATTTTGGAGTTTCCTTGATCTTATTGATCTAGTCCTTGTAAAAATGCATTGAACCAGTATTGGTATTGAACATGTATCAGTAGTTTCTGTTTACACTTGCTGCCATGTAGTCCTCCATATTCATGAGCGCTGTATAATCAGAACCATATTACCAATTGGCAGTTTTCTGTGTACACTGTGCATAGGCTGAAAGCTGCCAATCAGTGGGGTGTGTGGGGTTATACAAGAAACTAAAGGGTAATATTTCTACTTGTGGAGAGCGACAAGCCAGGCTTGTGATGAGACTTGTATGCCATACATGCTACTCTGGGAAATTAACTATGCAAAATTGCCTCTTTAGAGAGGAAGAGGACTAGTACTCTAGTGCCACCTATTAGCTGAAGTCATAAGGCAAGGTTTGTTAAAGGGTCAATATTGACTTTTAGGATTGCTACATCTAATAGAAATATAATAAGACCTCTCTTTCTGGGATATTTAAACATTAATCTAGAAGCCACACAAACAAGATCAACAGAGTTTATAACAGTGTTGGTAGTAGTCTTGAAAATAGTCAAATTTGCTCTTATTATCTTCAAATGCTTGAAGATTCTGACTAGTAATACTTTTTTCATATCATTAAAACGTAAATAAACTTATAGGTTATAGTGCTTTGGCAATGCATCTTACAATAAAAATACAAAGTGTGTCTCATACGATTTTAAAACTTTTCATGACAATAAATGAGAAACTAATAAACATACCAAATACATCTTTGTTCCCTCCTCTCTCTCTATCTCCAAAGCCATTCTTCTTATGAACTTAGATGGGTCTTCTTTGGTGCTGGACTGAGCTTTTAGGACATATGGATATTCTTTTGCCTGTTTGACAGAGTTTTGTTAATGAACATAAATCAAAGGCACCAACATACACAAGTGTCTATTTACAAATTATTTGTAAAAATCAATTATAGACATTTTGGGGTATCTACCAAGACTGATGTTTCATATGCCATTCTAAAACTAAATCACAGAAAAAATTGCTAATTAGGTGCAGTTATGGCTCAAATCAAAGTGTCCTAAACAGCAAATGAGAAGAATGGTGTTATTTTCTGCTTATAGTATTAAAATGTCTGTCTGCAAGTTGTAGACCATGGCCACCCCTTATAAACTACACCAATTTTGCATTTTGCCATGTGTGGCAAAACTTTTTCATTGTTTTTGTGCAATTTGTGACTTTCGAACAGTTTATGCCAAAAGAAAGTCAAATTAGTGTTGTAATGAAGGGATTCATATGTACAATAGTTATAGAACATTCTCTATGACACCCTGCTTGTACACATACAACGTGGACTGGTTTTGAAAAGAAGTCTTGATTTTCTTGATGTTCTAAATTCTGAATAGTATGGTTTATTTTACATCCAGGTGTAAAAAAAAAGCCTAATAACTGTATATACTCGAGGATAAGCAGAGTTTTTCAACACCTTTTTTGTGCTGAAAACGCCCCCCCATCCTTAGTTTATACTTGGGTGAGGGTCCCTGAAGATGGAAGGGATGCTTTAGGAAACCTGTCAGCGGATTTTGCCTCTATAAGATGCAGTCATTGCCTTTCAGGGCGTATCTACAGCATTCTACAGGGTGGGCCATTTATATCGATACACCCAAATAAAATGGGAATGGTTGGTGATATCAACTTCCTGTTTGTGGCACATTAGTATATGGGAGGGGGAAAACTTTTCAAGATGGGTGGTGACGATGGTGGCCATTTTGGATCCAACTTTATTTTTTTCAATGGGAAGAGGGTCATGTGACAGATCAAACTTAATGAGAATTTCACAAGAAAAACAATGGTGTGCTTGGTTTTAACGTAACTTTACTCTTTCGTGAGTTATGTACAAGTTTATTACCACTTACAAAACGTGTTCAAAGTGCTGCCCATTATGAATTGTCAATGCAACCCTCTTCTCCAACTCTTGACACACTGATAGCAACACCACAGAAGAAATGCTAGCACAGGCTTCCAGTATCCATTGCTTCAGATGCTGGGGTCATCTGAAGGCAATTGTCTATGATGTGAAGATACAAGATGTGCAGCATCTGAAACAACGGATACTGGAAGCCTGTGATAGCATTTATTCTGCGCTGTTGCTATCAGTGTGTCAAGAGTGGGAGAAGAGGGTTGCAGTGACAATCCAACACAATGGGCAGCACTTTGAACACATTTTATAAGTGGTCATAAACTTGTAAATAAGACCAATGCATGGAAACCTGTGCACACTAGTAAAATTAGAAACATATCTTTATTGTCACAAAAAAGCACATACAAGTTTAAAAACAAGTAAAAACAATATAATAACACCCTATCCTACACCAATAGACCTTAGACTGATGTAAACGCACAACCCCAAATATGTAAATGATCACACCAAACAGATAACAAAATTGGTAGAGAGATAAATGTCTCATGTATAACTCCCTATGTATAGGGAGATTGAGTGGTGAATAGCGGGGGTTGGGCAGGCCTGACACTGCCCCAAATCTCTGCTGTGTGCAAGGAAAAAAGGAAACAAAAAAAAAAAAAAAAAAGGACTGATAACATGCATATATGAATGCAGATAGAAAGTTATATGAAAGCCTGCAATTAGGCTTAAATAATGCCAAGTACAGTACAGACCAAAAGTTTGGACACATTTCTCATTTAAAGATTTTTCTTTATTTTCAGGACTATGAAAATTGTAAATTCACACAGAAGGCATCAAAACTATGAATTAACACATGTGGAATAATATACTTAACAAAAAAGTGTGAAACAACTGAAATTATGTCTTATATTCTAGGTTCTTCAAAGTAGACACCTTTTGCTTTGATGACTGCTTTGCACACTCTTGATGAGCTTCAAGAGGTAGTCACCGGGAATGGTCTTCCAACAATCTTGAAGGAGTTCCCAGAGATGCTTAGCACTTGTTGGCCCTTTTGCCTTCACTCTGTGGTCCAGCTCACCCCAAACCATCTTGATAGGGTTCAGGTCTGGTGACTGTGAAGGCCAGGTCATCTGGCGTAGCAACCCATCACTCTCTCCTTCTTGGTCAAATAGCCCTTACACAGCCTGAAGGTGTGTTTGGGGTCATTGTCCTGTTGAAAAATAAATGATGGTCCAACGAAACGCAAACCGGCTGGAATAGCATCCTGCTGCAAGATGCTGTGGTAGCCATGCTGGTTCAGTATGCCTTCAATTTTTAATAAATCCCCAACAGTGTCACCAGCAAAGCACCCCCACACCATCACACCTCCTCCTCCATGCTTCACGGTGGGAACCAGGCATGTAGAGACCATCCGTTCACCTTTTCTGCGTTGCACAAAGACACGGTGGTTGGAACCAAAGATCTCAAATTTTGACTCATCAGACCAAAGCACAGATTTCCACTGGTCTAATGTCTATTCCTTGTGTTCTTAAGCCCAAACAAGTCTCTTCTGCTTGTTGCCTGTCCTTAGCAGTGGTTTCCTAGCAGCTATTTTACCATGAAAGCCTGCTGCACAAAGTCTCCTCTTAACAGTTGTTACTTTCTGTGGCATTGACCTGGTCTCTAATCTGAACTACTGCTAACCTGCGATTTCTGAGGCTGGTGACTCGGATAAACTTATCCTCAGAAGCAGAGGTGACTCTTGGTCTTCCTTTCCTGGGGCGGTCCTCATGTGAGTCAGCTTCTTTGTAGCACTTAATGGTTTTTGCCACTGCACTAGGGGACACTTTCAAAGTTATCCCAATTTTTCAGACTGACTGACCTTCATTTCTTAAAGTAATGATGGCCACTCGTTTTTCTTTACATAGCTGCTTTTTCCTTTACATAGCTGCTTTTTCCTTGCCATAATTCAAATTTTAACAGTCTATTTAGGAGGGCTATCAGCTGTGTATCCACCAAACTTCTGCACAACACAACTGATGGTCCCAACCCCATTTATAAGGCAAGAAATCCCACTTATTAAACCTGACAGGGCACACCTGTGAAGTGAAAACCATTCCCGGTGACTACCTCTTGAAGATCATCAAGAGAATGCCAAGAGTGTGCAAAGCAGTCATCAAAGCAAAAGGTGGCTACTTTGAAGAACCTAGAATATAAGACATAATTTCAGTTGTTTCACACTTTTTTGTTAAATATATAATACCACGTGTTAACTCATAGTTTTGATGCCTTCTGTGTGAATGTACAATTTTCATAGTCATGAAAATACGGAAAAATCTTTAAATGAGAAGATGTCTCCAAACTTTTGGTCTGTACTTTATGTCCCACAAGCTATATGTGCAATAATATGCAAACTGAAGCAGCAAAGTGTGAGGATTCAGTAAGATCAACACTGTTATAAACAGTTGCTGTATGCAGAAGCCTTAATATAATGAGATAGATCTAGGGGTGCAGGTAGTGATTTTATAAAGTAGCCTGCAAATCCTCCTAAATGCCAGATATGCCCCACAAGATATACAAACCCAGATCTATCTCATTACATTAAGCCTCCTACATACAGCAACTGTTTGTAACAGTGTTAATCTTACTAAGTCCTCACACTTGGCTGCTTCACTTTGCATATTATTGCACATAGCTTGTGGGACATACAGTGCCTTGCGAAAGTATTCCGGGAACTTTTCAACCTTTTCCCACGTATCATGCTTCGAACAAAGATACCAAACGCAAATTTTTAGTGAAGAATCAACAACAAGTGGAACACAATTGTGAAGTTGAACGAAATTTATTGGTTATTTTAAATTTTTGTGGAAATTCAAAAACTGAAAAGTGGGGCGTGCAATATTATTCGGCCCCTTTAACTTAATACTTTGTTGCACCACTTTTTGCTGCGATTACAGCTGCAAGTCGCTTGGGTTATGTCTCTATCAGTTTTGTACATTGAGAGAGACTGAAATTCTTGCCCATTCTTCCTTGGCAAACAGCTCGAGCTCAGTGAGGTTGGATGGAGATCGTTTGTGAACAGCAGTTTTCAGCTCTTTCCACAGATTCTCGATTGGATTGATTTCTGGACTTTGACTTGGCCATTCTAACTCCTGGATACATTTATTTGTGAACAATTCCATTGAAGATTTTTCTTTATGTTTAAGATCATTGTCTTGTTGGAAGACAAATCTCCGTCCCAGTCTCAGGTCTTTTGCAGACTCCAACGGGTTTTCTTCAAGAATGGTCCTGTATTTGGCTCCATCCATCTTTCCCATCAATTTTAACCATCTTCACTGTCCCTGCTGAAGAAAAGCAGGCCCAAACCATGATTGCTGCCACCATGTTTGACAGTGGGGATGGTGTGTTTGTGAAGGACTAAATTAAGAAAAATTAAATCGGGCTTCATTTTGTGCTTGTTACTTTATTTTGTGCTTGTTACTCCATTTTGTTGTTTACAAGAGAAATTCTGTTACTAGGCTAAAGTTCATAGCTGTTATAAGACCTTGATTGTTCTAGTTTGAACAAGATATGAGACTGAGGGTATATTGTTTTACGAGACCTTGACGTACAAGCTGTTATGTTTTTTCTATGCCACGTAGACACGGCCATATATGTAGTTTCCGGGTTTCCTGCATTCTTACAGGTTAAGAACTGTGAAAGTGTTTTTATACTATAGGCTGAAGCATAACTTGCTAAGATTATGAAAAGTGTGACACAAACAGTATTAGGGATTTGCCGTTGATCCCCCCCAAACAGAGATACGTCTCCGTCTGGTCATTCTCAATTGCCGGCAACGCCCTGTGGATCAATTTGAAAAGAACGGTGTCAACCGTGAAGGGTTACTTCAGATCCTCTCCCATAACATGTTCAGGGTGATGAGCTGTGTTGTCTTTACGCCAAACATATCGTTTGGCATCTTTGCCAAAAAGTTCGATTTTGGTTTCATCTGACCAGAGCACCTTCTTCCACGTTTGGTGTGTCTCCCAGGTGGCTTGTTGCAAACTTTAAACAACACTTTTTATGGATATCTTTGAGAAATGGCTGCTTTCTTGCCACTCTTCCATAAAGGCCAGATTTGTGCAGTGTACGACTGATTGTTGTCCTATGGACAGACTGTCCCACCTCAGCTGTAGATCTCTGCAGTTCATCCAGAGTGATCATGGGCCTCTTGGCTGCATCTCTGATCAGTCTTCTCCTTGTTTGAGATGAAAGTTTAGAGGGACGGCTGGGTCTTGGTAGATTTGCAGTGGTATGATGCTCCTTCCATTTCAATATGATCGCTTATACAGTGCTCCTTGGGATGTTTTAAAGTTTTGGAAATCATTTTGTATCCTAATCCAGCTTTAAACTTCTCCACAATAGTATCACGGACCTGCCTGTTGTGTTCCTTGGTCTTCATGATGCTCTCTGTGCTTCAAACGGAACCCTGGGACTATCACAGAGCAGGTGCATTTATACGGAGACTTGATTACACACAGGTGGATTATATTTATCATCATTAGGCATTTAGGACAACATTGGATCATTCAGAGATCCACAATGAACTTCTGGAATGAGTATGCTGCACTGAAAGTAAAGGGGCCGAATAATATTGCACGCCCCACTTTTCAGTTTTTGAATTTCCACAAAAATTTAAAATAACCAACAAATTTAGTTCAACTTCACAATTGGGTTCCACTTGTTAATTCTTCACCAAAAATTTACATTCAGTATCTTTATGTTTGAAGCATGATATGTGGGAAAAGGTTGAAAAGTTCCAGGGGGCCGAATACTTTCGCAAGGTACTGTACTTGGCATTATTTAAGCCTAATTGCAGGCTGCTTCATATAACTTTCGATCTGCATTCATATATGCATGTTATCAGTCTTTTCTTTTTTCCTTGCACACAGCAGAGATTTGGAGCAGTGTCAGGCCTGCCCAACCCCCACTCTTCACCACTCAATCTCCCTGGACCATCATTTATTTTTCAACAGGACAATGACACCAAACACACCTTCAGGCTGTGTAAGGGCTATTTGACCAAGAAGGAGAGTGATGGGGTGCTACGCCAGATGAGCTGGCCTCCACAGTCACCGGACCTGAACCCAATCGAGATGGTTTGGGGTGAGCTGGACCGCAGAGTGAAGGCAAAAGGGCCAACAAGTGCTAAGCATCTCTGGGAACTCCTTCAAGATTGTTGGAAGACCATTCCCGGTGACTATTTTGTTACCTGGTTGGTGTGATCATTTTCATGTTTGGGGTTGTGCGTTTACATCAGGCTAAGGTCTATTGGTATGGGATAGGGTGTTAATAT
This sequence comes from Ranitomeya variabilis, assembly GCF_051348905.1. Classification (NCBI taxonomy): domain Eukaryota; kingdom Metazoa; phylum Chordata; class Amphibia; order Anura; family Dendrobatidae; genus Ranitomeya; species Ranitomeya variabilis. The sequence goes on along the minus strand of NC_135237.1, from coordinate 272,164,983 downwards.
ATTGTTTTTACTTGTATGTGCTTTTTTGTGACAAAGATATGTTTCTAATTATACGAGTGTGCACAGGTTTCTATGCATTGGTCATTCTCAATTTGTGCATAACTTATTTCCATGCATTCTGTGGCACCTTGGTAACTATTAACCCCTTCATGACCCAGCTTATTTTGGCCTTAATGACCTGGCCGTTTTTTGCAATTCTAACCAGTGTCCATTTATGAGGTAATAACTCAGGAACGCTTCAACGGATCCTAGCGATTCTGAGATTGTTTTTTCGTAACATATTGGGCTTCATGTTAGTGGTAAATTTAGGTCGATAATTACTGAGTTTATTTGTGAAAAAAAACGGAAGTTTGGCAAAAATTTTGAAAATTTCGCAATTTTCACATTTTGAATTTTTATTCTGCTAAACCAGAGAGTCATGTGACACAAAATAGTTAATAAATAACATTTCCCACATGTCTACTTTACATCAGCACAATTTTGGAAACAAATTTTTTTTTTTGCTAGGAAGTTATAAGGGTTAAAATTTGACCAGTGATTTCTCATTTTTACAACAAAATTTACAAAACCATTTTTTTTAGGGACCACCTCACATTTGAAGTCATTTTGAGGGTTCTATATGGCTGAAAATACCCAAAAGTGACGCCATTCTAAAAACTGCACCCCTCAAGGTGCTCAAAACCACATTCAAGAAGTTTATTAACCCTTCAGGTGTTTCACAGCAGCAGAAGCAACATGGAAGTAAAAAATGAACATTTAACTTTTTAGTCACAAAAATGATCTTTTAGCAACAATTTTTTTATTTTCCCAAGGGTAAAAGGAGAAACTGGACCACGAACGTTGTTGTCCAATTTGTCATGAGTACGCTGATACCTCATATGTGGGGGTAAACCACTGTTTGGGCGCACGGCAGGGCTCGGAAGGGAAGGAGCGCCATTTGACTTTTTGAATGAAAAATTGGCTCCAATCTTTAGCGGACACCATGTCGCGTTTGGAGAGCCCCCGTGTGCCTAAACATTTGAGCTCCCCCACAAGTGACCCCATTTTGGAAACTAGACCCCCCAAGGAACTTATCTAGAAGCATAGTGAGCACTTTAAACCCCCAGGTGCTTCACAAATTGATCCGTAAAAATGAAAAAGTACTTTTTTTTTTTACAAAAAAATTATTTTAGCCTCAATTTTTTCATTTTCATATGGGCAACAGGAGAAAATGGATCCTAAAATTTGTTGGACAATTTCTCCTGAGTACACCGATACCTCACATGTGGAGGTAAACCACTGTTTGGGCACATGGTAAGGCTCGGAAGGGAAGGAGCGCCATTTGACTTTTTGAATAAAAAATTATCTCCATCGCTAGCGGACACCATGTCACGTTTGGAGAGCCCCTGTGTGCCTAAACATTGGAGCTCCCCCACAAGTGACCCCATTTTGGAAACTAGACCCCCCAAGGAACTTATCTAGAAGCATAGTGAGCACTTTAAACCCTCAGGTGCTTCACAGAAGTTTATAACGCAGAGCCGTGAAAATAAAAAATAATTGTTCTTTCCTCAAAAATTATGTTTTAGCAAGTAATTTTTTATTTTTGCAAGGGTAACAGGAGAAATTGGACCCCAATAGTTGTTGCCCAGTTTGTCCTGAGTACGCTGGTACCCCCATATGTGGGGGTAAACCACTGTTTGGGCGCATGTCGGGGCTTGGAAGGGAGGGAGCACCATTTGACTTTTTGAACGCAAGATTGGCTGGAATCAATGGTGGCGCCATGTTGCGTTTGGAGACCCCTGATGTGCCTAAACAGTGGAAACCCCTCAATTCTAACTTCAACACTAACCCCAACACACCCCTAACCCTAATCCCAACTGTAGCCATAACCCTAATCACAACCCTAACCCCAACACACCCCTAATCACAACCCTAACCCCAACACACCCCTAACCACAACCCTAACCCCAACACACCCGTAACCCTAATCCCAACCCTAACCCTAATCCTAACCCTAATCCCAACCCTACCCACAACTGTAACCCCAACACACCCCTAACCCTATCCGTAACCCTAACCACAAGCCTAATCTTAACCCTATTTCCAACCCTAACCCTAAGGCTATGTGACCACGTTGCGGATTCGTGTGAGATTTTTCCGCACGATTTTTTAAAATGTGCAGGTAAAAGGCACTGCGTTTTACCTGCAGATTTACAGCGGATTTCCAGTGTTTTTTTGTGCGGATTTCACCTGCGGATTCCTATTGAGGAACAGGTGTAAAACGCTGCGGAATCCGCACAAAGAATTGACATGCTGCGGAAAATACAACGCAGCGTTTCCGCATGGAATTTTCCGCACCATGGGCACAGCGGATTTGGTTTTCCATAGGTGTACATGGTACTGTAAACCTGATGGAAAACTGCTACGAATTCGCAGCGGCCAATCCGCTGCGGATCCGCGGCCATTCCGCTGCGGATCCATAGCCAAATCCGCACATGTGCACATGCCCTAACCCTACCCCTAACCCTACCCCTAGTTCTAACCCTAACCCTAGTGGAAAAAGAAAATAACCTATCAGAAAATATTTTTTATCACAGTGATCAAACTATACCTGGAACGAGTCTACCGGCCAGCAGATTCGGCGGGCGCACTGCGCATGCGCCCGCCATTTTGGAAGATGGCGGCGCCCATGGAGAAGACGGACGGACACCGGGAGGCCCGGTAAGTATGAGGGGGGGGGGGGGGGATCTGAGCATGGGGGGTGGATCGGAGGACAGGGGGGTGGGATCGGAGCACGGGGGAGTGGGCAGGAGGACGGGGGAGCAGACAGGAAGACTGAGGGGAGCGGAGCACCGGACCGGGGAGGAGATCGGTGGTGGTGGTGGGGGGGGGGGGTACATAAGTGTTTCCAGCCATGGCCGATGATATTGCAGCATCGGCCATGGCTGGATTGTAATATTTCACCAGTTTTTTAGGTGAAATATTACAAATCGCTCTGATTGGCAGTTGCACTTTTAACAGCCAATCAGAGCGATCGTAGCCACGGGGGGGTGAAGCCACCCCCCCTGGGCTGAAGTACCACTCCCCCTGTCCCTGCAGATCGGGTGAAATTGGAGTTAACCCTTTCACCCGATCTGCAGGGACGCGATCATTCCATGACGCCACATAGGTGTCACAGGTCGGATTGGCACCGACTTTCATGACGCCTACGTGGCGTCACAGGTCGGGAAGGGGTTAATATATTATCGATAAAATTGTGGTGCACCCGATATTTAATTTTGCATAAACTTGTAAATAACTCACAAAAGAATAAAGGTATGTTAAAACCAAGCACAACATTGTTTTTCTTGAGAAATTCTCATTAACCCCTTCATGACCATGGGATTTTCCGTTTTCCCGTATTCGTTTTTCACTCCCCTCCTTCCTAGAGCCATAACTTTTTTATTTTTCCGTCAATTTGGCCATATGAGGGCTTATTTTTTTGCGGGACGAGTTGTACTTTTGAACGACATCCTTGGTTTTACCATGTCGTGTACTAGAAAACGGGAAAAAAATTCCAAGTGCGGTGAAATTGCAAAAAAAGTGCAATCCCACACTTGTTTTTTGCTTGGCTTTTTTGCTAGGTTCACTAAATGCTAAAACTGACCTGCCATTATGATTCTCCAGGTCATTACGAGTTCATAGACACCTAACATGACTAGGTTATTTTTTACCTAAGTGGTGAAAAAAAATTCCAAACTTTGCTAAAAAAAAATAATAAAAAAAAAATTGCGCCATTTTCCGATACTCGTAGCGTCTCCATTTTTCATTATCTGGGGTCGGTTGAGGGCTTATTTTTTGCGTGCCGAGCTGGCGTTTTTAATGATACCATTTTGGTGCAGATACGTTCTTTTGATCGCCCGTTATTGCATTTTAATGCATTGTCACGGCGACCAAAAAAACTTAATTCTGGCGATTCGGATTTTTTTCTCATTACGCCGTTTAGCGATCAGGTTAATGCTTTTGTTTTTTATTGATAGATCGGGCGATTCTGAACGCGGCGATACCAAATATGTGTAGGTTTGATTTTTTTTTTATTGATTTATTTTGATTGGGGCGAAAGGGGGGTGATTTGAACTTATGTTTTTTTTAATTTTTTTCACATTTTTTTTAACTTTTTTTTTAACTTTTGCCATGCTTCAATAGCCTCCATGGGAGGCTAGAAGCAGGCACAACGCGATCGCCTCTGCTACATAACAGCGATCATCAGATCGCTGCTATGCAGCAGAAAATCAGGTGTGCTGTGAGCGCCGACCACAGGGTGGCGCTCACAGCTACCTGCGATCAGTAACCATAGAGGTCTCAAGGACCTCTATGGTTACAATACTGAAGCATCGCCGACCCCCGATCATGTGACGGGGGTCGGCAATGACAATTTCCGGCCGCCCGGCCGGATGCGGTAGTTAAATGCCGCTGTCTGCGTTTGACAGCGGCATTTAACTAGTTAATAGCGGCGGGTGAATCGCGATTTCACCCGCCGCTATTGCGGGCACATGTCAGCTGTTCAAAACAGCTGACATGTCCCGGCTTTGATGCGGGCTCACCGCGGAGCCCTGCATCAAAGCAGGGGACCTGACGTCGGACGTACTATCCCGTCCGACGTCAGGAAGGAGTTAAGTTTCATGTGTCACATGACCCTCTTCCCTTTTGAAAAAATAAAGTTGGATCCAAAATGGCCAACTTCAAAATGGCCACCATGGTCACCACCCATCTTGAAAAGTTTTCCCCTTCCCATATACCAATGTGCCACAAACAGGAAGTTTTAAAAATGTGAAGCTGAATGGCACTAGGAATACAATCACTGGTAGGGGATACTTTCTTGAATCACACCCTTTCTTATGCCTATTAACATGCGGTTGTTTAAGCCTCCGGGGAATGGTGCTCTGCATATATGAAACATATAATCTTCATTTCAAGAGGAGAAGAGGAAAAAATATGCGGCACTCACTCAGCTTGCATGAAGTTGATGTCTTTAATGGACCATCAATCCGGTTACAGACATTTCATTGAACACGGCAGGTAACGGTGAGGGTGCGGGGAGTGTGGAGGGGATGACGGCCGTTTTGCGCGATCTGCGCTTCTACGGGTCCTTGTCACAAGGACCCGTAGAAGCGCAGATCGTGCGAAATGGCCGTCGTCCCCTCCACACTCCCAGTTAACTGCCTTTGTTCAATGAAATGTCTGTAACCGGATTGATGGTACATTAAAGACATCAACTTCATGCAAGCTGGGTGAGTGCCACATATTCTTTCCTCTTCTCCTCTTGAAACAAACAGGAAGTTGATCACTAACCATTCCCATTTTATTTAGGTGTATCCATATAAATGGCCCACCCTGTATAATGCTGTAGATAAGCCCCCGATCCGATCTGCAAGTGAGGAAAAATAAGTTATATTATACTCACACGGGGGGGGGGGGGGGGTCGGGGCGCGGTCTGGTCCGATGTGTGTCGCAGGTCCGGCGCCTTCCATCTTCTTGCGTGCCGCCCTCCTGCTTCTTCATCGCTCCCCGGCATCACGCTCCTGCGTAGGCGTACTTTTGTGCCCTGTTCAGGGCAGAGTAAAGTACTGTAGTGAGCAGGCACTGGGCGTCTATGACCTTTCCCGGCGCCTGCGCACTGCAGTACTTTACTTTGCCCTCAACAGGACAGAGAAGTACGCTTGCACAGGAGCGCGATGCGGGAGGGATGAAGAAGCAGGAGGGCAGCGTCGCAAGATGGGAGGCGCCGGACCCGGAACTGCGACACCCATCCGACCGGACCGCACCCCCTGGTAAGTATAATATAACTTATTTTTCTTCACTTGCAGGTTGGACCGGAGGCTTATCTACAGCATTCTAGAATGCTGTAGATAAGCCCTGAAAGGCGGTGGCCGCATCTAATAGCGGCATAATCTGCTGACAGGTACCCTTTAAGTGGCAATGCAGAAGTTACAGGAGGTAGGAGCCGGCTGCTGCGGCTAAAGCCTGTCCCACTACTAAAGAGAAATTAATATTCAGTGCACTAACAGTGAATATTCATTTCTCTCAATTCATTGGGGGACACAGGAAACCATGGGTGTATGCTGCTGCCACTAGGACGTTGACACTATGCAAACAAAAAAAAGTTAGGTCCTCCCCAGCAGTATATACCCACCAACTGGGAGAAGGCTACTCAGTTTTAGCTTAGTATCAGTAGGAGGTGGACACGGGCTGCTCTCAGCCCCGTATCTACCTTTAGGCTTTGCTGTTTTTTATTAATGATGTCTATTTTTCAGATTCGGCTTGTGATTCTGGGCGACGGAGTGTAATGCGTCACTAAGCTCTCCCCCCTAGAGATCGGGAGCACAGTGTGGGAATGCGTCACTACTGTACCCTCTTGTGTATGGCAGGCAGGACCCCATGCCTCCTAACACTTCAAGCGTGTTTGGAGCATCTGCAAGGTCGAAGATGCGGACTGGTCCTTGCCATTACCCCCCCTGCGCCGCCCGCCCTCCACAGCCGGTCGCTCAGAGGAGGAAGATGGTATCGTATCCGACGGCTACCAGTGATGTCCAGTGGCCCTGTGGTCTGCACGCAATTGTACCCTACAGCTACCGGTGATGTCCAGTGGCCCAGAGGTCTGCACGCAAGTCCGTCTTCAAGCCTTTTTTATTCTGTGAAGGAGGATGCAGGATCTCCAGGACAGGTATGTCCATGCGGCAGTGTGGGAGCTCCTCCTCATAAAAAAAAAAATAAAAAATTATATGTATAATTACAATCCCGAGTGTCTGACAAGAGCAATGGTCGCCTCCGGTCCATTAATGGCCCTTTCCGTCTCCCGCCGGCAGTCCGCAGCGTCTATCACGCTTCCCCCACTCCCCCTGCGACTTCTCGGATGAAATTTAGTCCCCGGCTCCAGCTCAGGTCTAGGCCACCTTATCAGATGCGCCGTCACTCCGGCTAGCTCCGCCCACCTCCCACCGGCCTATCAGCATGGCTCTTTCTCCTGGACCTGACTTCTCCGCGCGTCCCCCTCCTTGCCTTACAGAGTGGAAAATTTGCGCGCGCAACAGGCTCCACCCATGTACCGGCGCCATCTCATGCTGTCTGTAGTCCCACAATCAGAGCTTGTGGCTCAGCAGCTTAAAATGTCTGTGTGGCATGTCTTTAGGATGTGGGGACCAGGGAGACTCAGTGAAAACAAGGTTCCTCCCACAGCTCCTGCTACCCCGTGGCTCTGCCTAAGGTATTCCATCCAGTTTTCAGGTCTGCAAGCTAACCATTAATTGGAGGTCAGCTCTCATCTCAAGCAGCACTCCTCTGGCTCAGTCTTCCTATATCTCAGTATGTCTACAGGGCAGCATGGTGGATCAGTAGTTATCTCTGCAGTGCAGGGATTCTGGCTTCAGATCTCACTAAGGAAAGAAAATTGTATATTATCCCTCTGTTTGGCACTATATAAACAGGGTATAATTTAACTCTGGGAGTCTCCATCCTACCATAACAAGAAGTTGCCCTCTGGTCAGACCCCATCTCTCTGCCATAATTACTGGCCGTCTAATGTGTCTTCACCGGAGCCCCTCCCCATTGCTTGCAACAAGACTGCTCCCCCTCCAGAGTGGGTGATATCCCTATCTCAGTCAACAGATGACCTAACCAAGGTATCTCACACTTTGGTCTCGGTTTTGGAACAGCTTCCTAATCCTACCCATCAGCAGGTCTCAATTGCCTCCTTCGGATGCGTCGGCTGTTAACCCCTCGCATACCCAGAGGAATCCACCTCGCAGGAAGGACAGAAGTTCCAAAAGGCACGCCTGCATTACTTCACGGCATCTCCGTCAGACGCTCGAGGCACTGGAGTTAGACCCACGCTCTGAGTCAGATTGAGATCTGAACTCAGCCCAGGTCTCCAAACTGCGTGTACGGTGGTTTGCTCATCATCACCATTAATGAGACTCTTAACATAAATGATTCAGAGATCTCTAACTGAGCAGACAGTATTTTCCAGGGAAATGAAGCACCCTTCTCGTGCCTTTGCCAACCACGACGAGTTCAACAGGATCTTTGCGGTGGAATGGCACCACCCAGACAAGCGTTCCCACAGAAGAAAAGGCAGGAGCATCCTGTATTCTTTTGAATCTGACCTGCTTGTCATGTAGGCAGTGTCTCCCTCGGTGGACCCCCAGTCTCCCGGCTGGCCACAAATACTATACCCCCTCTGTCTGACTGTTCCCCCTTAGAGGTACCCTCCGACAGACACGATCCTTTGGCCAAGTGCGCCTTTAAGGCGGTGGTTCTACCCTCTGCCCGTCCTTCAAGGCTTCCTAGGTAGCCAAGGCAGTCTCCGCCTAGGCAAAACACCTCCGCCAGGGTAACTTCTCCGGTACCCTTGCAGGTGAGCTGGCAGGCCTAGCGGACTGGATCGGCTACAAAGCAAGATGCCTCTTGTCCACCTGCCTCGATGCAGCCGTCTGTTCAGCCATAGCAGACGGCAACATCAGCACTATCCACAGGGCCCTTTGGCTCACGGCCTGAAATGCGGGCCCCACTTCAAGAGGTCCCCTCACAGGTCCTTTGTTTCAACAGTTCTCGACTCCTTGTAGAGGAGCAAGACAAGATTGTCTCCAACGCCAAGGGAGGAAGGAGTATGTCCCTTTCACCAACAGAGAGCAAAACGTCCACCACGGCGTACGGTTTCCCTGTCGCTTCTTTCAGAGGTTCCCATCACAGAGTTACCCCCGACAGGACAAATCCCTGGTGCGTCAACAAAGGAAAGGCCCTTTATAAATCAGCCCTGAGCTGGCACTCAATGCATGCTCAAACCAAGTCAAGCTCCATCGGATTCTCCTCAGCATAACGTGTTGCCCCCACCCGTAAGTTCTCTCCGGTGGGCAGTCGTCTCCTTCAGCTCCAGGTCAAACGGCTGTCTGTAGTCGACGATGCCTTGGGTCTAAGGCGTCGTCTCCTATGGTTACAGGACAGCGTTTTCCACTCTCTCTTAGTGCCATTTCCTTTGAGTTTTGTCCACCGAAGACTGCCTTTCTCTTTCTGGGTTTTTCTTCTAGGCTGTTGACTCTTCCTAAGGCGTCGTTATCGCCTCCGTTTCCATACGAGAGCATTTCTCCGGTTTTTATTCAAGCCCGTTTGTGGTCCCCAAGATGGACGGTTTAGTTTGCCCATTCGGGACCACAGATTACTAAACAAATGTGTGCCTGCATCACTTCAAGATGGATTCCCTTTGATCAGTGATAGCTTCCATGGAGACAGAATACGACTTCTGTTTGATGAACATTCAACAAGGACTTCAATTCCAATTCACAGCCCAGTTGTTGGGCCTAGCCAATGCCACAGTGTGTTTAGAAAAATAATGGCGTCTGCGATGGACATTCTACGCAGCAGGGGCTTCCTCGTCTCTGATTCCGGTACAACGTCTTGTGTTCCTGGGGATGTTTTTCGACACCGCCCACACAGATTTTCTTATCCAAAGAAAGATACCTAGCACTTGTGCGTGGGGTTTCGTCTCTAAGAGGTCACTCTCCCCCACTCCCTCCGCTTCTGCAGGAATGACCTAGGCATGGTGGTTGCTTCAATGCAAGCAGTCCCGTTTGCTAAATTCTTCACGTGTCCCCTTCAACGCTTCCTTTTAGCTAGATGGGACCGCTTTCCTGGATCAGTGTCTCAATCCCCTCGTGGGTAAAGCTGTCCCTAAAATGGCGGGAATGTTCCCAATCGGTCCATCTCGGGAAGTCCTTATCTGCCCATTCGTCGGAAGATAGTAACGACGGACGCCAGCTTTTCGGCTGAGGAGCAGTGTTCCAAGATGGGACTGTCCAGGGTCATTGGTCAGCTCAGGAGAAATACCGGAACTTTTCCATGGATATCCGACTCTAGTGCAGTTCGACAATGCCACTGTTGTGGCCTATGACAATCATCAAGGGGAAACTTTCAGGTGGGCAGTGATGTCAGAGGTCGCTTGGATCCTGTCTTGGGCCGAACAGAATATCCCAGCAATTTCCACGGTGCACATTCTAGGAGTTGAAAAATTAAGCTGCAGACTTCTCAGCCGAGGGTCTCGCTGCAGGCGAAAGGTCGCTGAACCAGTCAGCTTTTTCACAGGATCTGTCTCAGATGGGGGACCACGGATGTGGACATCATGGTGTCCAGACTCAACCAAAAGGTTCCAATCTTGCAACCTTCTAGCATTCGTATCAGATGCACTAGCAATACCCTGGACAAAGGTCTCCCTCCCATACCCATTTCCACCCCTACCGATGATTCCCAAAGTAATCAGAAGGATAAAGGTGGAAGAATTATCCATCATACTCATCGCTACGGATTGACCACAAAGTTCCTGGTGCGCAGAGTTGATCAGCCTTCCGGTGGATACGCCGTGGAGACTTCCGGAACTCCCGAACCTTCTGTTCCAAGGACCTCTTTTTCCCCAGTTTCTCGGTTGCTCAATTTAACGGGCATGCCTGTTGAAGCCGCAGTTTTGAAGTTGGCAGAGTTTTCAGATCAGGTCGTACATACCATGATCAAAGCAAGGAAGCCTTCATCCTTTCATATGTACCATAGTGCCATTGTACATAGAAGGCAATTTTTTCACTGGTGTGAGACTCATTGGGTGGCTCCGATGGTTTTTCTCATTTCACATCCATTTTGTCTTTTCTACGGCTGGGTCTGAATTCCGGACTGTCCCTTCCTTCTCTTAGGAGACAAGCTTCTGCCCTCTCTGTTCGCTGACAGCTTACGACATCCATCAAGGAATCTCTCACTCAGTTTCCTCCCCTGCCGACTCTCCCGGGATGTTAATCTAGTGCTCGAGGTCCTACATGAGTCTCTGTATGAGTTTTCAGGTTACTCCCCTGGAAGGTAGTCTTCCTGGTCTCAGTCTCCCCAATAGTCGGATTCCAGAGCTAGCGGCACTTTCCTGTGGCTCTCCTTACCTTGTTTTCCAGGTCAAGGCGGTTCTATGTCCAATTCTGTCTGCCCTTTCTACGGTGGCTTCCCGTTTTCAGGGACATCGTACTTACATCCTTTTGTTCGTCTCACTCTCACTGAGAGTGGTCTCTAACAAACTGGACCTTGTGAAAGCCCTACGTGCTTACCTGTTCAGGACTGAGCCTGTCCGGCATTCATCATCAAAGAGGGTCTACGAGAAGGTCTCCCTGTGTTCAGGTCTACCATCGCTCAATGAATCCTTTCCACTGTTCTGGTAGCTTACCGTCTCAGATGTAAAGCACACCCACAGGGGATCTTGGCACACTCCACGTGTTCGGCAAGGGCCTCAGGCAGTTCGCCATCAGGTATAGGCCTCGCAGCTCGGCAAGCTGCTACATGGGTTTCCATTCATACATTTACAAAGTTCTACATTGTTCACACATGCTTCATCAGATGCAATCCTGGTAGAATGGTCCTGCAACCCGAGGTGACCTGAGCTCAGCCTTGAGAATATGATACTTCTTCCCACCCTTGGGACTGCTTTGGGACGTCCCATGGTTTCCTGTGTCCCCCAATGAAGTGAGAGAGAAAACAAGATTTTGGGTACTCACCATAAAATCTGTTTCTCGGAGCCTTCATTGGGGGACACAGCATCCGCCCTGGTTTTCTGTTAAATTTGTGTTATGTTATCTGCTTCTCCTACTGCTTTCTCACTAACCGAGTAGCCTTCTCCCATTTGGTGGGTATATACTGCTGGGGAGGAGCTAACTTTTTTTTCATAGTGTCAACCTCCTAGTGGCAGCAGCATACACCCATGGTTTCCTGTGTCCCCCAATGAAGGCTCCGAGAAACAGATTTTATGGTGAGTACCCAAAATCTTGTTTTCTCTGTAATAGCAGGCAAAGTAATCACAGCCGCCAGCTTCCTGCAGCGGCCACAAGATCACTTGTGCCTAATACCTAAAAGAAACAAATATTAACTTCTCTCCACTCCTATGGAGGGCAGTGAACATTCATTCCCTAAGTAGCAGGCACACATGATCGCCCGACTGCTGCAGGAAGACACTGTGCGCGCTACTAAATAGCAATGAATACTCAAAGCTGTCCACGCACAGTCGTGGCGTGGAGAGCAGCGAGTATTCCGGCAGCAGTCCTCTACTTGTAAGCAGCGCATGATGTCACTGCCACGTGCTGCTTACAAGCATAAATCAGCTGCTGGCACAGGAACAACACATTGCGATGGAATGCAGGGACAGCAAGTAGAATGGTTTATTTTTTTTTTTTAAATGTTTTTTGATGGGTGCCATGCAGACCAGGATAGGGATGAGGAGGCCATGCAGACCAGGATAGGGATGAGGAATCATACATATCAGGATAGGGATGAGGGGACAATGCATACCTAGCTTATACTCGAGTCAATAAGTTTTCCCATTTTTTTGTGGTAAAATTAGGTGCCTCAGCTTATAGTCTAGTATATACAATACTAAACTTCTCCACTTTGGAGAAAGATGACTGAAACAAGCCTCTTTCCCCACAATTTGTGAAAGCAATCTACAAGCAAATATGCATTTTGCTTGTTATTTTATTTCTACAATGAAAAGTATACATCCTGATATTGCAGAGAGCGTTAAATACTCACCAGATAAAGTTTACGGTGTCCAAAACCAGCTAAATGCTCCACCATTGGATCTAGATCTAAGTCACATTCACAAATCTCACAAAAATATTTGGGTTCAATTTGTTTTGTTATTGATTTAGTATTATATTCCAGCACATACTCCAAACCTGCAAAAAAGAAAGTGTGAGAAGTATTAAGCTATTAGACTCAATTCCTCCAGATGTCAGATTTGTCTATGGTAGAGTAAAGATGAAGCTGATTGGCTGCAGAGCTCGTGTGGCATAATGTCACACGAGAGCCTAGGAGAGCCAGTGGCGACACTGCTAGAGAAACGCCAGCAACGGAGTCAAATATAGCGGTTATTTTTAGAATAGGAGAGATTTAGAAGAATCACCAGTCTGAGTTTCCCTCGTTAGAGCCAAGGCGAAAGCGAAACGCGCGTCGGGTTTGTGCGGTTCCAGCACAGGGGAATGTAGCTCAATCAGCATTTGACTATTTATACGCATTAGCATTTGGTCTGTGCAGCAGTATCCCTATATGCACTGGCACCTATCAGTTAATAGGCAGGTCATTTATTATTGACACTTGTCTTTTATTTATATTGACTGTTCTACCTTCATTACTTTTACCAGCCTTGTTTGTTAAATTTATTGTTGCACTATTTTTTTTTTACTTCTTGTGTATTTAACATTTTTTGACAAACGATTGTAGTGACTATTATCTATATGCAGTATGATCTGTATATGCACTAGCACCTTAGTAGTTAGTTGGTAGGTCATCTACTATTGATATTTGCTTTATACTTACATTGACCTGACCTGTTCCTGTCACTTTTATTAGATCTATTTATTTTTATTGTTGCATTGATTAAAGTTTGTAGCCTCCTGCTGATTATGTAATTATGTATAACTAATCACTACTTATTATAAACACTGTATCAAAGAGTATATGTAGTAATTACACATTACTATAATTTCCATTAATATTTGTTACTATTTTTTTTTCTTGTGTATTAAATTGCATAATGTTTTTCCTTGATTTATTATTTATTTATATATTCATACCCCTTGATGGTGTCCTGCACTTTTTCGCCACCTGGTGGCCTTTCCTTTCTCTGTTCATGAATTATTTATCTTCTAATTAACATTGTTAATAAACAATATATACTATTTATATATATTGCTTGTGTATTTTTTTTTTTTAGGTCTTCTAAGTTTCAGGCTACTTTTACACTGGCTTCAGAGTGCTTGCAGGATGCGTTTTTTCTCCATAGACTTATTAGCGACGCAGTGCGACGCATTGCCACACGTTGCAACCGTCGTGCGACGGTTGTGTCGTGTTGCGTCGGACCGTCGCCACCAAAAAACGTTGCTTGTAACGTTTTTTGGTGCGTCGTCTGCAGCATTTCCGACTGCGCATGCGCGGCCGGAACTCCGCCCCCCCCCCCCACAATGGGGAAGCGGACGCGTTGGAAAACTGCATCCGCTGCCCCCGTTGAGCGGCGCATTCACAGCTAGCGTCGGTGCGCCATGCAGTGCACGACGCTAGTGTGAAAGTAGCCTCAGTGGATACACAGCACCAGTATTTCAAGTTTTTTGTATGTTTACACGAAATAGTTAATAAATAACATTTCCCACATGTCTACTTTACATCAGCAAAATTTGGAAACATTTTTTTTTGTTAGGACGTTTTAAAGGGAACCTGTCACCCCCAAAATGGCTGGTAAGGTAAGCTCACCGGCATCAGGGGCTTATCTACAGCATTCTGTAATGCTGTAGATAAGCCGCTGATGTTACCTGAAAGAGGAGAAAAAGACGTTAGATTATACTCACCCAGGGGCGGTCCCGCTGCAGTCCGGTCGGATGGGCGCCTCCCATCTTCGTTCCATGACGTCCTCTTTGGGTCTTTACGTCGCGGCTCCGGCGCAGGCGTACTTTGCCTGCCCTGTTGAGGGCAACGTCTTTCTCCTCTTTCAGGTAACATCGGCGGCTTATCTACAGCATTACAGAATGCTGTAGATAAGCCCCTGATGCCGGTGAGCTTACCTCACCAGCGATTTTGGGGGTGACAGGTTCCCTTTAAGAGTTAAAAGTGGACCAGCGATTTCTCATTTTTCCAACAAAATTTACAAAACCATTTTTTTTAGGGACCACCTCACATTTGAAGTGAATTTGGGGGGTCAATATAACAGAAAATACCCACAAGTGACACCATTCTAAAAACTTCACCCCTCAAGGTGCGCAAAACCACATTCAAGAAATGTATTAACCCTTCAGGTGCTTCACGAGCACTAAAGCAATGTGGAAGGAAAAAATGAACATTTTAATTTTTCTCACAAAAAATTTACTTTGGAACAGTTTGGGCGCATGGCAGAGCTCAGAAGGGAGGGAGCACCTTTTGACTTTTTGACCGCAAAATTGGCCGGAATCAATGGTGGCACCATGTCGCGTTTGGAGACCCCCTGATGTACCTAAACAGTGGAACCCCGCCAATTCTATCTCCAACCCTAACCGCAAGCCCACCCCTAACCACAAGATCAACCCTAAACGAAAGCCCAACTACAACCCTAATGGAAATAAATACATTTTTTTAATTTTATTATTTTTAGGTAACTAAGGGGGTGATAAAGAGGGGGGGGGTTTATTTGCTATTTTTGTTTATTTTGATCACTGTGATAGGATCTATCCCCTCTCTCCTCTGATGTGCGATCACATGAGAGAGAAATTAAATGGGAAATCTGACTTTTTTGCAGTCGCCGATATAACAGTAATAACGGCGATTGCAACACTGGGGTTGGTAACAACTGACCCTAATCATGTTCTTTGGGGTCTCGTCTACCGCTAAGACCCCGGAGAAATTCCAACGCTGGGGGGCACTATCCACTTATTTCTCAGTGCTGTTAAAAAGCGGAGCTGAGGCATAAGTAACCGTAACTGCCGCCGTTAAAAGGTGCATCGGTGGTCGTTAAGAGGTTAAGGATGCTCTAGTGCCTCTAGTTGAGGAAAAAAATAATAATTTGTGGTGCAATTTGACTTTTTTCCACTGATTCAGTGGCGTTTAACCCCTTTGCGCCGCAGCCCTGTTTCGTTTCTGCATTTCTTATTTTCGCTCCCCTTCTTCCCAGAGCCATAACTTTATTTTTCAGAGTTTGACAGCGACATTTAACGGGTTAACAGCCGCGGGTGGATTGCGATTTCACCCGCGGCTGTTGCGGACACATGTCCCCTGTTCAAAACAGCTGACATGTGCTGGAAAAGATGTGGGCTCACTGCCGGAGACCACATCAAAGGGGGAGACATGACATGCGCAGTACTAGTACAGCGCATGTCGTGAAGGGGTTAAATTTGATTGATAAATTGACTGTCAGCAGCTCCACCTGCAGGCTCAGCTCTATTCCAGACTGCTTGGTGCGGTCTGCTTATTTGACCAGGCTATTAAATGACCACAGATCAGTGAAGTAACTGATCACTGTCGTTTACTGTAATGGATCCTTAGACATCAGTTGTTGACCTGCTGTGTACCAATTTTGATAAAACAAAACAAAGACGGGCATTAAAAAATGCATTTTTAAGTTTCCTATTGCAGTCAAGTTCCCCAATCATGGAGCTGAACTGTCATTATCTCAGCGGTACATTTCAATACACTCTTTCTTTATAGGTCTACTTTTAGACTTTGTTCTCTGAAGACATACCAATTAGGGGCTCCCTGTCTCTTCGGGACATGTAATCTTTTAATTTTGCAATATGCCTTCCGCTGCTCTCAGGAATGACTTCTGCAAAACAAATCAATCAATTATAACCAGGAGAGCACACAACATATGTAGTCAGCAGAGCATATTTGAAAAGCCCCTATAAGGCTGCATTCATACATCCGTGTGACTGTTATACCATTTGAGAGGACAGGTCAGATTTACCAAATTTGCTTCCGTTTTTCTCCACTGAAGGTCACATTAATAGTTACATCTATCACTAAGCAACAGATCCATGAGAAATAAAATCCGAAAGCCTCAGATTTTCATCCTTCTCATGAATTCATATAGACTTTACTGCTCAATTCTGAGCCACAAATCAAGTTCAGAATAGGACATGCTCCGAGTCACATGGAACTCGCTCTCAGATCCATGATTTTAATGAATGAATAGGCCAAGACATCCATTCAACTCTATGATAAAGGTCAGCACTTAAAACTAAAGATGGAAAAAATAAATAAATTCAACTATAGCTGATGGGTAAATAGTTTTGATTGGGCATCAACACTTGCATATACTAATAAACACAATGCTTGGTAATGGCATCAGTCAATGCAGATGTAAAATCTTGAACCAAAAACAAAATACTATATTTCACATAAAATGAAAATTATGCTCACTATTTTGATAAAATCTAGAAAAACTTACAATATTTCTGATGCAGCATGAATTCAAGATCGGCTCCAATATTGCTGTCATGTATGGTGCACTCAAGCCGACCAACCCAGCCCTCCAACAGACATGTCAATCTACAAGAATGGGTGGGTAGAAAACGCAGGATACTTGACTAGATTGACTAGTCCAAGCAACATCAGAGTGAAACACACAGGGCTGCAATCATGGAGCCGGTCTCCGATTCATGATGCCAGTGTTTCCTTTTAATTCATAAGGAATTAAACTGGGAAGAAAAAAAAAGCTCAACAGGGTCTTATCCAATGACAATGAGGTGTCAAGCAAAAGGGGAGATACATTCACCCTGCTGAGTTGCTTAATGGCGACACAAACGGCATATAGCAGCTGCTGCCCAGATACCGATCGAGAGGACGACCACAGGTAAAAGGAAAACGACGGGAGGTATCACTCATGCACTGCTGAGATAGAATCTTTAAAATCAAATTGTTTATTAGAACAGATTTACAAGTCAAAGCGTTTCAAGGTCATGCCGAACCTCGACTGGTTTGTCCTGATGAAGAAGTCTGGCGTGACCTTGAAACGCGTTACAACCTGTTCTAATAAACGATTTAAGGCTGTGTGCACACGTTGCTTTTTTTCGCTATAAAAACGCATAAAAATGCATACATTATGCATCCCATCATTTAGAATGCATTCCGCAATTTTTGTACACATGATGCGTTTTTTATTCTGCCCAAAAAACGCATCGCGGTAAAAAACGCAGCATGTTCATTAATTTCGCGGATTTTTGGCATTTTTACCGCTATTTAATGCATTGGGAAGCTTCGGGAAAAAAGTGTCAAAAACACGTTAAAAAAACGTGGAAAAAAACACATGCGGATTTCTTGCAGAAAATGTCCGGTTTTGCTCAGGAAATTTCTGCAAGAAATCCTAAACGTGTGCACATAGCCTTAAAGATTCTATCTCAGCAGCGCATGAGTGATACCTCCCGTTTTCCTTTTAATACGTGACAAATGTTGGGTGGACAGCGAGTTCCCATGGCATGGTTATTATTTGGCATGGCTTTTTGGGTAAAGGTCTGCCACTTTAAAAATGTTAAATATCGTATTGCAGAATAATACATACAGATTAAATGGTTTGGGAAGCTATTAACAGAAAATAACCAAGTGTTTAAATCAGGCTAAGGCTATGTTCACACGATGCGGTTTTTGCTGCGGATCCGCAGCGGAATTGCAGCTGCGGATCCGTAGCAGTTTTCCATGCAGGGTACAGTACAATGTTACCCTATGGAAAACAAAAAACGCTGTGCCGACGATCCTTTTTTTCGCAGACAAATCCGCACGGATTTGCCTGCAGAAAAAAGAAGTACCATGCCAATTCTTTCTGCGGATTCCGCTGCGGGTTTCCAACAGCACCAATAGGAAACTGCAGTTGGAAACCCGCAGTGGAATCCGCAGTAGAAAAAGGACACAAAACCGCAGAGAGAAGCACCGCCGTTTTTCACTGCGGATTTTCCCGAAAAAGGACCTGAAAAATCCGCAGTGAAAAAAGGATCGTGTGAACGTAGCCTTAGGCCTCTTTCACACTTCAGTCTTCTGGCGTCAGTCAAAATCCGTCGTCGTGACGGAACCGTCAAAAATAGTGAAAAACGGAAACAACGGATCCGTTTTTTCTAAGGATCCGTATAGCGGATCCGTCAAAAAACCGCATCCGTTTTTTCATCTATTTCTTCAGTTTTTTTCGACGCATCCGTTTTTTTTCCAACGCATCCGTTTTTTCATATCACTGAATGGGAGGCTTCCAAACGTGATTGGCTACTGGAAAATAATGGAAACCTATATATTGAGTGTTTTAACACCCCATCTTTGAGAGCTTGTAGAGCAAGTGGCCTTCTGCTGGCTGGCAGACAGGCAAGTTGCTGCAGGCTTCTTGCTTGTATGCTTCTTGCTGGCACATTGCGGAATGAAGCCACATGGCAAGTTTAGATTTGGGGATGTCTTCTGGCCAATTGGCTACTAAATACAGATTTAGAGCATGCTCAGTATAAAAAAACGGAATCCATCGCTGGATTCCGTAATTTTACAGACAGCGACGGATCCTGCGCCCATAGGCTTCAATTCTAGCCAACGACGGACGCCACTGGATCCATCGCTGTCTGTCCTCTCCAGACGACGGATAAACAAATTCCGATGGATCCAGGGCATGACGGACTAAACGTGAGGCCATCCATCGTAATCCGTCGCTAATACAAGTCTATGAGAAAAAGACTGATTCAGCGTGCAAATTCACTGGATCCGTTTTTTTTCCACAAAATGACGGCATTTGACTGAAACAAGAAGACTGCTGAAGTGTGAAAGAGGCCGAGAGAGAGAGAGAGAGAGAGAGAGAGAGAGAGAGAGAGAGAGAGAGAGAGAGAGAGAGAGAGAGAGAGAGAGAGAGAGAGAGAGAGAGAGAGAGAGAGTGTTTTTCCGAGAGAGAGAGAGAGAGAATTTTCCCCTGACTAGCAAATCCTTCCAGGCATGCTTGGGCCTACTTCACACTTGCGCTGTTTGGCATCCGTCGCAATCTGTCGTTTTGTGAAAAAAACGGATCCTGCAAATTTGCTCGCAGGATGCGTTTTTTTCCCATAGACTTGTATTAGCGACGGATCGCGACGGATGGCCACACGTCGCGTCCATCGTGCAACGGATCTGTCATGTTTTGGCATAACGTCGGCACAAAAACCGTTCAAGTGAAATTTTTTTGTCCGTCGCATCCGCCGTTTTCGACCGCGCATGCCGAAACTCCGTCCCCTCCTCCCCGGACTTCAGAATGGGCAGCGGATGCGTTGAAAAACTGCATCCGCTGCCCACGTTGGGCACAAATTTCACAACGTGCGTCGGTACTTCGGCCCGACGAATAGCGACGGACCCTTACCGACGCAAGTGTAAAAGTAGCCTTAGAATACAAAAACGGGATACGTCACTGGATTCCTGCGTTTGACGGTCAGCGACGGATCCTGTGTCCATAGGCTTTCATTATAGCCGACGACGGACAGCGCAGGACCCGTCGCTGAGCGATTTTCCGACGTGCAGAAAAAGCGTTCCTCTGAATGTTTTCTCTGCCCGACGGACAGCAGTTTTCCGACGGATCCAGTGCACGATGGATGAAACGGATGGCCATCCGTCACAATCCGTCGTTAATACAAGTCTATGGGAAAACAGGATCCAGCAGAAAAATTTGCTGGATCATGTTTTTTCAAAAATCGACGGATTTCGACGGGAGATAAAAGACGTAAGTGTGAAAGAGGCCTTAGATGTATTTTTTTTTTTTAAATACATTTTGGCAACTTTGTTTCCTGCTACGATCTTACTAAAAAAAAAAATTGGTAATCTTGCAATTTTCACAATGGCCACTTGAATTTTTTTTTTTTTAAACCAATACTTTGTCATCAGAATCCACAAATCGCAATAGGCATACTCCCCCTCCACATTGACATTTATACACGCTCAATAGATTCAATACAACACACAGGGTCTGAGTTGGTTCATTTGTCTAATGTACATATTGTGTTTATGAAACTGGAAGTTGGAGTCTAAAAAAAATCTCATGCCCTTTGTGAAAATTGCATACAGTCATTTTCCATATTCGGGGGGAAAAAAACAAAAAAACCTCAAGTATGTAACTTAAAAGTCTGATTTAAACAAAGGGTTAAAAAGTGCTTCTTTCAGCTATCAAACCAAGGGACAATGCAATTGTCTGCATACCTGGTTGAAGATTCCCTGCAGGTTTTGCATTCTGTTTTTCTTGAACTAAAAAAAGAAATAAATTAGTCTCAAACACAAATAAAGATTGAAAGAGAATTCTTAAAAGTGTTTGTCCACCTCTGGGAGCATTTTTTTCTGAAATGCATACAATTCAGGCAAAAAAATCTTGTCCATTGGGTTTCATTAAACATTTTGCACTATTTGCCACCTATATCCTCTATATACACTGTATTCTGGCTGCAGAATGAGTTACCGGGATTGACTACCATCTTTAAGATGTGCTGGGGACATGCTTTTGTGGCACTTACCATTATATGACTGCAGAGCTGGACAACCCCTTTAACCCCTTCATGACCCAGCCTATTTTGGCCTTAATGACCTTGCCATTTTTTGCAATTCTGACCAGTGTCCCTTTATGAGGTAATAACTCAGGAACGCTTCAACGGATCCTTGCGGTTCTGAGATTGTTTTTTCGTGACATATTGGGCTTCATGTTAGTGGTAAATTTAGGTCGATAATTTCTGAGTTTATTTGTGAAAAAAACGGAAATTTGGCGAAAAATTTGAAAATTTTGCAATTTTCACATTTTGAATTTTTATTGTTAAACCAGAGAGTTATGTGACACAAAATAGTTAATAAATAACATTTCCCACATGTCTACTTTACATCAGCACAATTTTGGAAACAAATTTTTTTTTTGCTAGGAAGTTATAAGGGTTAAAATTTGACCAGTGATTTCTCATTTTTACAACAAAATTTACAAAACCATTTTTTTTAGGGACCACCTCACATTTGAAGTCAGTTTGAGGGTTCTATATGGCTGAAAATACCCAAAAGTGACACCATTCTAAAAACTGCACCCCTCAAGGTGCTCAAAACCACATTCAAGAAGTTTATTAACCCTTCAGGTGTTTCACAGCAGCAGAAGCAACATGGAGGGGAAAAATTAACATTTAACTTTTTAGTCACAAAAATGATCTTTTCGCAACAATTTTTTTTATTTTCCCAAGGGTAAAAGGAGAAACTGGACCACGAATGTTGTTGTCCAATTTGTCCTGAGTACGCTGATACCTCATATGTGGGGGTAAACCACTGTTTGGGCGCACGGCAGGGCTCGGAAGGGAAGGAGCGCCATTTGACTTTTTGAATGAAAAATTGGCTCCAATCTTTAGCGGACACCATGTCGCGTTTGGAGAGCCCCCGTGTGCCTAAACATTGGAGCTCCCCCACAAGTGACCCCATTTTGGAAACTAGACCCCCCAAGGAACTTATCTAGATGCATAGTGAGCACTTTAAACCCTCAGGTGCTTCACAAATTGAGCCGTAAAAATGAAAAAGTACTTTTTTTTCACACAAAATTTCGTTTAGCCTCAATTTTTTCATTTTCACATGGGCAACAGGATAAAATGGATCCTAAAATTTGTTGGGCAATTTCTCCTGAGTACGCCGATACCTCATATGTGGGGGTAAACCACTGTTTGGGTGCACGGCAAGGCTCGGAAGGGAAGGCGCGCCATTTGACTTTTTGAATGGAAAATTAGCTCCAATCGTTAGTGGACACCATGTCGCGTTTGGAGAGCCCCTGTGTGCCTAAACATTGGAGCTCCCCTACAATTGACCCCATTTTGGAAACTAGACCCCCCAAGAAACTAATCTAGACGCATAGTGAGCACTTAAAACCCCCAGGTGCTTCACAGAAGTTTATAACGCAGAGCCATGAAAATAAAAAAAATATTTTTCTTTCCTCAAAAATGATTTTTAGCCCGGAGTTTTTTATTTTCCCAAGGATAATAGGAGAAATTGGACCCCAAATGTTGTTGTCCAGTTTGTCCTGAGTACGATGATACCCCATATGTGGGGGTAAACCACTGTTTGGGCGCACGGCAGGGCTCGGAAGGGAAGGCACGCCATTTGGCTTTTTGAATGGAAAATTAGCTTCAATCATTAGCGGACACCATGTCGCGTTTGGAGAGCCCCTGTGTGCCTAAACATTGGAGCTCCCGCACAAGTGACCCCATTTTGGAAACTAGACCTCCCAAGGAACTAATCTAGATGTGTGGTGAGCACTTTGAACCCCCAAGTGCTTCACAGAAGTTTATAACGCAGAGCCATGAAAATAAAAAATTATTTTTCTTTCCTCAAAAATGATTTTTTAACCCACAATTTTTTATTTTCCCAAGGGTAACAGGAGAAATTGGACCCCAAAAGTTGTTGTGCAGTTTCTCCTGAGTACGCTGATACCCCATATGTGGGGGTAAACCACTGTTTGGGCACATGCCGAGGCTCGGAAGGGAAGTCGTGACGATTTGGAATGCAGACTTTGATGGAATGGTCTGCGGGAATCATGTTACGTTTGCAGAGCCCCTGATGTGCCTAAACAGTAGAAACCCCCCACAAGTGACCCCATTTTGGAAACTAGACCCCCCAAGGAACTTATCTAGATGTGTGGTGAGCACGTTCAACCCCCAAGTGCTTCACAGAAGTTTACAACGCAGAGCCGTGAAAATTAAAAATCATTTTTCTGTCCTCAAAAAAGATGTTTTAGCAAGCAATTTTTTTTTCACAAGGGTAGCAGGAGAAATTGGACCCCAATATTTGTTGCCCAGTTTGTTGTGAGTATGCTGGTACCCCATATGTGGGGGTAAACCACTGTTTGGGCGCACGTCAGGGCTTGGAAGGGAAGTAGTGACATTTGAAATGCAGACTGATGGAATGGTCTGCGGGCGTCACGTTGCATTTGCAGAGCCCCTGATGTGCCTAAACAGTAGAAACACCCCATAAGTGACCCCATTTTGGAAACTAGACCCCAAAAGGATCTTATCTAGATGTGTGGTGAGCACTTTCAACCCCCAAGTGCTTCACATAAGTTTATAACGTAGAGCCATGAAAATAAAAAATAATTGTTCTTTCCTCAAAAATTATGTTCTAGCAAGTAATTTTTATTTTTGCAAGGGTAACAGGAGAAATTGGACCCCAATAGTTGTTGCCCAGTTTGTCCTGAGTACGCTGGTATCCCATATGTGGGGGTAAACCACTGTTTGGGCGCACGTCGGGGCTTGGAAGGGAGGGCGCACCATTTGACTTTTTGAACGCAAGATTGGCTGGAATCAATGGTGGCGCCATGTTGCGTTTGGAGACCCCTGATGTGCCTAAACAGTGGAAACCCCTCAATTCTAACTTCAACACTAACCCCAACACACCCCTAACCCTAATCCCAACTGTAGCCATAACCCTAACCACAACCCTAACCCCAACACACCCGTAACCCTAAATCCAACCCTAACCCTAATCCTAACCCTAATCCCAACCCTACCCACAACTGTAACCCCAACACAACCCTAACCCTATCCTTAACCCTAACCACAAGCCTAATCTTAACCCTATTTCCAACACTAGCCCTAATTCCAACCCTAAGGGTACCGTCTCACATAACGATTTACCAACGATCACGACCAGCGATACGACCTGGCCGTGATCGTTGGAAAGTCGTTGTGTGGTCGCTGGGGAGCTGTCACACAGACCGCTCTCCAGCGACCAACGATGCCAAGGTCCCGGGTAACCAGGGTAAACATCGGGTTACTAAGCGCAGGGCCGCGCTTAGTAACCCGATGTTTACCGTGGTTACCAGCGTAAAAGTAAAAAAAAAAAACCGTACATACTCACATTTCGGTGTTTTTCAGGTCCCTTGCCGTCTGCTTCCCGCTCTGACTGAGTGCCGCCGTACAGTGAGAGCAGAGCGCAGCGGTGATGTCACTGCTGTGCTGTGCTTTCACTTTCCGGCCGGCAGACAGTCAGAGCGGGAAGCAGACGGCAAGGGACCTGAAGGACACCGAAATGTGAGTATGTACGGTTTTTTTTTTTTTTACTTTTACGCTGGTAACCACGGTAAACATCGGGTTACTAAGCGCGGCCCTGCGCTTAGTAACCCGATGTTTACCCTGGTTACAAGCGAACGCATCGCTGGATCGCTGTCACAACGATCCAGCGATGACAGCGGGAGATCCAGCGACGAAAGAAAGTTCCAAACGATCTGCTACGACGTACGATTCTCAGCAGGGTCCCTGATCGCTGCTGCGTGTCAGACACAGCGATATCGTATGGATATCGCTGGAACGTCACGGATCGTACCGTCGTAGCGATCAAAGTGCCACTGTGAGACGGTACCCTAACTAATTCCAACCCTAACCCTAAGGCTATGTGCCCACGTTGCGGATTCGTGTGAGATTTTTCCGCAAGATTTTTTAAAAATCTGCAGGTAAAAGGCACTGCGTTTTACCTGCAGATTTACAGTTTTTTTGTGCGGATTTCACCTGCGGATTCCTATTGAGGAACAGGTGTAAAACGCTGCGGAATCCGCACAAAAAATTGACATGCTGCAGAAAATACAACGCAGCGTTTCTGCACGGAATTTTCCGCACCATGGGCACAGTGGATTTGGTTTTCCATAGGTGTACATGGTACTGTAAACCTGATGGAAAACTGCAACGAATTCGCAGCGGCCAATCCGCTGCGGATCCGCAGCCAAATCCGCTGCGGATCCGCGGCCAAATCCGCTGCGGATCCGCGGCCAAATCCGCTGCGGATCCGCGGCCAAATCCGCTGCGGATCCGCGGCCAAATCCGCTGCGGATCCACGGCCAAATCCGCACATGCCATAACCCTAACCCTAACCCTACCCCTAGTTCTAACCCTAACCCTAGTTCTAACCCTAACCCTAGTGGAAAACGAAAAAAAAAATATATATATATATTTTCTTTATTTTATTATTGTCCCTACCTATGGGGGTGATAAAGGGGGGGGGGGGGGGGGGGGTATTTATTATTTTTTTTATTTTGATCGCTGTGATAGAACCTACCACAGCGATCAAAATGTACCTGTAAGGAATCTGCCGCCTGGCAGATTCGGCGGGCGCACTGAGCATGCGCCCGCCATTTTCCAAGATGGCGGCGCCCAGCGAGGAGACGTACGGACACCGGGAGGATCGGTAAGTATGAAGGGGTGGTGGGGGGGTGGATTGGAGCACAGGGGGGGTGATCGGACCACAGGGGGGGTTTATTCAAACAAGGAGGGAGCGGGCAGGAGGACGGGGGAGCCGGCAGGCGGACGGAGGGGACCGGACCCCATAACGGACCACTGGGGGGGCGATCGGTGGGTGTGGGGGGGGACATATTAGGTTTTCCAGCCATGGCCGATGTTATTGCAGCATCGGCCATGGCTGGATTGTAATATTTCACCAGTTTTTTAGGTGAAATATTACAAATCGCTCTGATTGGCAGTTTCACTTTCAACAGCCAATCAGAGCGATCGTAGCCACGGGGGGGTGAAGCCACCCCCCCTGGGCTGAAGCACCACTCCCCCTGTCTCTGCAGATCGGGTAAAATGGGAGTTAACCCCTTCACCTGATCTGCAGGGACGCGATCCCTCCATGACGCATACGCTGCGTCATAGGTCGGGAAGGCACAGACTTTCATGACGCAGCGTATGCGTCAAAGGTCGGGAAGGGGTTAATGAAAGTACTTTTCTTACATTTGGCGTACATTACATTCTATAATTTAACTCGTAAAGGGTTAGTTAAGATTCAAAGAGGTTGTGCCACAAGCAAAAGTATATTTTAATTAACACATCTTGGAATAATAATAAACTTCAGAATTAGATGTGTTTAAAAAAATAAAATGTCCCTGTGCTGAGATAATCTTATAAATGTGCCCCTGCTGTGTACTGTGTAATATCTGTGTCTGACCGTACAGGGACATGGTCTGATCATATCACAGCTCCTGGGCAGGGGGGAGGCAAAAGAGTATACGGACATTACAGCACGGGGACCACAGATGATTCTTTCTTTCAAGTAAAATATTGTTTAACACCAGGCAGGAAAAGGTTTCTCACAAAATGAAACGGCTGTGATTCCCGAGCAGTCCTATCTTTATCCACTCTTTTTCTCCCCCAAACCCCCTCCGCCCCCGTCCAGAAGCTGTGATATGATCAGACCATGTCCCTTCACACTGACCAACTTTCCAACGATAACGATAGCGATCCGTGACGTTGCAGCGTCCTGGATAGCGATATCTTTGTGTTTGACACGCAGCAGCGATCTGGATCCTGCTGTGATATCGTTGGTCGGAGCTAGAAGTCCAGAACTTCATTTGGTCGTCAGATCGCCGTGTATCGTTGTGTTTGACAGCAAAAGCAACGATGCCAGCAATGTTTTACAATGGTAACCAGGGTAAATATCGGGTTACTAAGCGCAGGGCCGCGCTTAGTAACCCGATTTTTACCCTGGTTACCATTGTAAAAGTAAAAAAAAAAAAACAGTACATACTCACCTTCTGATGTCTGTCACGTCCCCCGGCGTCCGCGCTGCTGCTCAGAGTTTCCTGCAGTGAATGGATCAGCGCCGGCCGTAAAGCAAAGCACAGAGGTGACGTCACCGCTCTGCTTTAGGGCCGGCGCTTACACAGTGCAGGGAAGCGGACGCCGGGGGACGTGACAGGCACCGGAATGTAAGTATGTAGTGTTTGTTTTTTCTTACATGTACACTGGTAACCAGGGTAAACATCGGGTTACTAAGCGCGGCCCTGCGCTTAGTAACCCGATGTTTACCCTGGTTACCCGGGGACTTCGGCATCATTGGTCGCTGGAGAGCTGTCTGTGAGACAGCTCTCCAGCGACCACACAGCGACGAAAAAGGCACGCTGCAGCGATCGGCATCGTTGTCTATATCGCTGCAGCGTCGCTTAATATGACGGTACCTTAAGGTCAGACACATTACACAGTACACAGCAGAGGCACATGAGATAAAAATAATGTTCCTGTGCTGAGATAATCTTAACACATCCAACTGTGGAAATTATTTTTATTCCAAGATCTATTGTTTAAAATGCACTTTGTAGGAAAACCCCTTTAATGCCATATGCCAAATCTTGGCTGGAAAGTGAGTTCCTATGGCAGGACTATCACTTGGCATAGCTGATGAGCAACGTACTGCCTCTTGAGAAATGGGAGCATTGCAATGCATAGTATGAAGCGTACACCTAGATCAGCAGGTCTGAAATTGCAGCTTTTACAGATGGGACAATGGAATATAAAGATCATCATACCATGTTGAGTATTCTGTGCAGGGTTCAGCTTTCTTTCTTGAGCTTAAAAACAACAAAAGTTAGTCACCAACACATTGAGATTACAAGAAATTTCTCAAGGACACCGCTTGTCCTACACTTAGCGTACATTAGTCCACAGAATACTGCTAGTGCAACCTAAAAGCAGTTATTTTGGATTTAAACACTCATTGCTAATGATGAGCGAGTATACTCATTGCTCAGGTGGTCTCCCGAGTATTTGTAACTGCTCAGAGATTTAGTTTTCATTGCCTCAGCTGCATGATTTACGGCTGCTAGCCAGCCTGAATACATGTGGGAATCCCCACATGTAATCAAGCTGTCTAACAGTCGTAAATCATGCAGCTGAGGCAATGAAAACTAAATCTCTGAACACTAACAAATACTCCCACCCGAGAGTGCTCACTCGCTCATCACTACTCATTGCCTATCTGTAGGATAGTCAATGATTGATGGTTTTGGGGTCTGAGCTCCATGGATGAGAATAAAGGGGCTGCAGAGCTCTTGGCTCTAAGGTGCTGTACAAGGCACAGCAGTCAGGATAGACAAGACACTGAGTAAAGAATGAAAGGGATGCAGAGCTCACTTCTGCTGGTCTTCAGGGTTGCTGAGAATGACCCACACTGACCAGATACCGGCTAAAGCTCCAGAAAACCCCTTTAACATTACAACAGCATGTGCCTGAGCAGTTGATGCAAAATTGGAAATGCAAGAAATATTGGTAGACCATGACCACTATGGTTTCAGGGTTTCACACTGTCAGGTTTTCATTGCACCAGACAACCATTCTATTAGTCCTGTCTGGTAAAAGTACTATTAAAAAACCGGGAGAGACTTGAAGGAAGCCTGAGTGACCTGTACTAACTAATGGACTCTGTCAAGTTCCTTTGAAAACCGATACAGGGGGGAAAAAAAGCATGTTTTAGTCACAAAACATGTTATAAAAATTACATGAATAAAAAAGAACCAGACTCTAATGCCAGAATGAACAGGGCCTTAAGACATTCAATTAATTAAAATTAATAAAA
This sequence comes from Ranitomeya variabilis, assembly GCF_051348905.1. Classification (NCBI taxonomy): domain Eukaryota; kingdom Metazoa; phylum Chordata; class Amphibia; order Anura; family Dendrobatidae; genus Ranitomeya; species Ranitomeya variabilis. The sequence goes on along the minus strand of NC_135237.1, from coordinate 272,136,180 downwards.
CAGGTCCAGTTGCACAAGTAATGAAACCACTTTAGTACTGGCTAGAGGTTTCTGTAGCCTAATCAATTTGACACTATCTGTACACCTATATCAGTACACTGGTCACAAACAGGACTGTGTGAGGCCTGGAATGATCAAGTTACTAGGTAGAGATCATTTTTCATGGTGTTTCTATTCATTTATTTAAAATGTAAAAAAAAAATTAAAATTAAAATTTGAATATTCTAGACAGCATTATACACATTTCTCTTCCACTCTAACACTAGCATGTAACGCAACATGTTTAAATTTGAGCTGGTGTAATGTGTGAAATTAGGACTGTGGGCCAAATTACTTTTGGGTCTCTATTTTATTTTTTGGGGAGGTGATGTGACGAAAAAACAGCCATTCTGACATTTTTCTTTATTTCCATTTCGGTGTTCACCATATGGGAATTTTTAAAATATATTTTTTTTTTGTTCAAACAATTACGCAGATAAACTAAACAAAACATATATTAATTTATATTTTTCAAAATATTTTATGTTTCATTAATCTTGTTAGGGTACCAGAGTCTGCCATTGTTTGATTGCCTATACACTACGATATTAGTGTTTTAGCAGGAATCCCAAAAAAACAATGGATAGGTAATCTGGCACACAGTCTCCCAATAAAAATATCTTTATTAAATCCAAGTGACTAAAAATATATCTCACGATTAGGATTAAAAACAGGACATCCAGGTAGAAATTGTATTGACCTACGTGTTTCAATGCAATAAGTCGATGTAGATACTTTTATGCCCAAAAATGAGAAGTATTCTAGGAGTGAATCTTTCATTGGCTAACCAGAAGAATTATTAAATTAAAGGTATCACTCCTAGAATACTTTTGGACATGAAAGTATTTAAGGTACATACATTTTTCTGGACAACATGGTACAAAAGTTGTTGTATTGATGTACAATAAAAAAAATGTCTAAACCGTTCTTACCCACGGTATACAGAGTATACCACGAGTAAAAACATTCAGATTTTTTGGGAGACTGTTCCGAATTACTTACCCATCATTTCTTTGGGATTCCTGCTGTTTGTAGGATTACAACCAGGATTTTTTCTCTGAGCACGTCCTGTGATTTTTCATCATCAACTTATAGTGGAACATGGGGTGAGCAAAACTTTCTTTATATTTTGTGAACATTATGGTATTGCGGTTAATTTCATTTCCGGCTTCCTTTGAAGCATAGCCTTCTGTTGCTGTGTAATCTTTATTTTCAGTTTTGAATTAATGAACAGCTCCTGCATCAGGGGGCCCTTTGGGGGTTGTGTCCTTATGTGGTGCTCTGCTTACATATTCATCCTTATGGCAGGTCACTGATCCTGCCTCCTATTTTACATACTCCATAGAATATTGTTTAAGAAAAAAAAAAAACAACATTTATCAGGAAGGCATTGGCGCTGTAGTATGATATGGTTGATAATATAGCGGTTTTCAATTTATTTAGACTTTTTTTTTTTCTTTTTCAACAAAATTGTCTTAATCAAAATGGAGGCTGCGCCAACGTGGGCTGTACTGTAGCATCTATAGGGATGAGATAAATGCTACTGTGTAGGTGCGGCCGCCATTTTGATTAAGATCATTTTGATGGAAAAAAAAAATGTATATGCAAAAAAAATGAATACAATACAATACAATGCATATTATCCACTGTATCATGCTACAGCGAAGGCGCCTGCCTGATGAATGTGATTTTTTTTAATGAAACCATATTCTATGCAATTTGTAAAACATGGGGCATGTCAGTGAGGGATCATAAGCCATAATGATGAATATGTAAGCTGAGCACCACATGAAGACGCTTATCACTTGGTATAGCTGATGAGCAACGTTCTGCCTCTTGAGAAATGGTAATTCTAAAGCTCATTGTGAAGAGTAGGGACAATAAGATACAAGTGTCCTCATATCTGGCGGAATATCCCATGCAGGTTTTCCCTTCTGCTTTTCTTGAACTTAAAAATAACAAAAATGAGTCAACAGATATTGAGATTCCAAGAAATTTCTTAATGAAAGCAATTTTCATATTTAGTCTAGATTACAGTTATATGAAAAAGTTTGGGCACCCCTATTAATCTTAATCTAATATATAAAGCTGAATGTGTGTGTATGTATGTATGTATGTCCGGGATTGGCATCTGAACCGTCGCAGCTACAGCCACAAAATTTTGCACAGTCACACGTCTGGACCCCGAGAGCGTCATAGGCTATGTTGTGAGGTGAAATTTTAACCCTGCGCTTTCCAATTCATCAAACAATTTTGCCCCTATCTACATAATGGGGAAAAAATGAAAGGAAAAGTGTTGGAGGCAAATTAACAGCTGCCAGATGTGAACAAGGGGGACTTAAAGAATGACAGCGATGGCGCCAAAGAGTATATACCGTACAGTTGCTAAGGTGGGGCCCCAACATGGGATAATCACCACACCACCACAGGGATATGAACACACACACAAAATGCGCCACACACTACTACGTGCTCGAACACATATACCACCCTCAGCACACATTTCACCACACATACACCAACCTCGCCACATAAAAGTAGAAACACAAAAGTCGCCGCTCAAAACTCGCCACGCGCAAAACTCTCCACATGCAAAACTCGCCACACATGCAAAACTCACCTCATGCAAAACTTGCACACGCGGAAAAATTGCCACATGCACAAAAGTTGCAACACATGCAAAAGTTGCCTCACACAAAACTTGCACATACTCAAAAGGCACCACACATAAAACTCGCCACGCGCAAAACTCGCCACGCGCAAAACTTGCTACATTAACCTGTTACATGCAACTCGATACACAAAAAGTTGCTACACGCATGTCGCCACACGCAACTCAACACACACAACTTGACACACGAAACTCGCCCTAAAAACACACACAAGTCTGGTATTATCCTTCAAAAATAAAAATCTGATTAATAAGCAGACAAACTACAAGAGCAACAAATGTACCATATAGGAATCCGGCAGCTGTCAGTCACATGACCAGTCTATTATGTGTATGTGTGAGCTAATATATACTGCCAGGGGGTGGGCTTACTGTTGGCTCAGGCTGCCAATTTAGCTTACAAATACTGAGGTAAAAATACTGACCAAATAACGTGTGAACGAGGTCTAATACAGGAGGAGATGACATACAGATATATACTATATACAGGAGGAGATGACACAGGTATATACTATTTACAGTGGAGATGACACAGGTATATACTATATACAGGAGGAGATGACACAGGTATATACTATATAGAGGAGGAGATGACATACAGGTATATACTACATACAGGAGGAGATGACAGGTATATACTATATACAGGAGCAGATTACCTACAGGTATATAGTATATACAGGAGGAGATGACATATAGGTATATGCTATGTATAGGAGGAGATGACATACAGGTATATACTATATACAGGAGGAGATGACACAGATATATACTATATATAGGTGAGATGACACAGGTATATACTATATACAGGAGATTACATACAGGTATATACTATATATAGGAGGAGATGACATACAGGTATATACTATATCCAGGGGAGATGACAGCAGGTATATACTATATACAGGGGAGATGACATACAGGTATATACTATATACAGGAGATGACATACAGGTGTATACTATATATAAGGGAGATAACAAACATGTATATACTGAGGTGAAAATGAGAGGTGTGAGGTGAAAATGAAAAGGTGTGAGTGCAAAATGAGAGGAGTGAGGGAAAATAGTGGAGTGATGGGAAAATGACAGATGTGAGGTCGAAATGACAAGTGTTAGGGGGGAATGAGAGGAGTGAGGGGGAAAATAAGAGGAGTGGGGGGAAAATGAGAGGTGTGAGGGAGAAAATGAGAGATGTGAGGGGGAAAATGAAAGATGTGATGGGGAAAATGAGAGGCGTGATGGGAAAATAAGAGAAGTGAGGTGCTATAACTAACCACAGATATTTACTATGCCCAGGCAACGCCGGGCTCTTCAGCTAGTGTTTTATAAAAATTATTGTTTTTGCAACAGCTATTTCAGTTTCATATATCTAATAACTGTTGGACACAGTAATGTTTCTGCCTTGAAATGAGGTTTATTGTACTAACAGAAAATGTGCAATCTGCATTCAAACAAAATTTGACAGGTGCATAAGTATGGGCACTTCACCAGAAAAGTGACATTAATATTTAGTAGATCCTCCTTTTGCAAAAATAACAGCCTCTAGTCGCTTCCTGTAGCTTTTAATGAGTTCCTGGATCCTGGATGAAGGTATTTTTGACCATTCCTCTTTACAAAACAATTCCAGTTCAGTTAAGTTTGATGGTCGCCGAGCATGGACAGCCCTCTTCAAATGATCCCACAGATGTTCAATGATATTCAGGTCTGGGGACTGGGATGGCCATTCCAGAACAGTGTAATTATTCCTCTGCATGAATGCCTGAGTAGATTTGGAGCGGTGTTTTGGATCATTGTCATGCTGAAAGATCCATCCCCTGCGTAACTTCAACTTTGTCACTGATTCATGAACATTATTGTCAAGAATCTGTTGATACTGAGAGGAATCCATGCGTCCCTCAACCTTAACCCCTTTACCCCCAAGGGTGGTTTGCACGTTAATGATCGGGCCAATTTTTCTGACCACTGTCCCTTTATGAGGTTATAACTCTGGAACGCTTCAACGGATCCCAGTGATTCTGACAATGTTTTCTCGTGACATTGTACTTCATGATAGTGGTAAAATTTCTTTGATATTACCTGTGTTTATTTGTGAAAAAAACTGAAATTTGGCAAAAATTTTGCAATTTTCCAACTTTGAATTTTTATACAACTAAATCACAGAGATATGTCACACAAAATACTTAATAAGTAACATTTCCCACATGTCTACTTTACATCAGCACAATTTTGGAACCAACATTTTTTTTGTTAGGGAGTTATAAGGGTTAAAAGTTGACCAGCAATTTCTCACTTTTACACCACCATTTTTTTTTTTTTTTTTTTTTTTTTTAGGGACCACATTTTATTTGAAGTCATTTTGAGGGGTCTATATGATGTAAAATACCTAAGTGTGACACCATTCTAAAAACTGCACCCCTCAAGGTGCTCAAAACCACATTCAAGAAGTTTATTAACCCTTCAGGTGTTTCACAGGAATTTTTGGAATGTTTAAATAAAAATGAACATTTAACTTTTTTACACAAAAAATGTACTTCAGCTTCAGTTTGTTTTATTTTACCAAGGGTAACAGGAGAAAATGGCCCCCAAAAGTTGTTGTACAATTTGTCCTGAGTACGCCGATACCCCATATGTGGGGGTAAACCACTGTTTGGGCGCATGGCAGAGCTCGGAAGCGAAGGAGCGCCATTTGACTTTTCAATGCAAAATTGACTGGAATGCAGATGGGACGCCATGTTGCGTTTGGAGAGCCACTGATGTGCCTAAACATTGTAACCCCCCACAAGTGACACCATTTTGGAAAGTAGACCCCCTAAGGAACTTATCTAGATGTGTGGTGAGCACTTTGACCCATTAAGTGATTCACAGAAGTTTATAATGCAGAGCCATAAAAATAAAAAATCATATTTTTTCACAAAAATTATTTTTTAGCCCCCAGTTTTGAATTTTTCCAAGGGAAACAATGTAAATTGAACCCAAAAAGTTGTTGTCCAATTTGTCCTGAGTACGCTGATACCCCATATGTGGGGGGGAACCACCGTTTGGGCGCATGGCAGAGCTCGGAAGGGAAGGAGCGCCATTTGGAATGCAGACTTAGATGGATTGGTCTGCAGGCATCACGTTGCATTTGCAGAGCCCCTGATGTAACTAAACAGTAGAAACCCCCATAAGTGACCCCATATTGGAAACTAGACCCCCCAAGGAACTTATCTAGATGTGTTATATATATATTTTTTTACACAAGTTATTTTTTAGCCCCCAGTTTTGTATTTTCCCAAGCGTACCAGGAGAAATTGGACCCCAAAAGTTGTTGTCCAATGTATCCTGAGTACGCTGATACTCCATATGTTGGGGTAAACCCCTGTTTGTGCGCACAGGAGAGCTCGGAAGGGAAGGAGCACTGATTTACTTTTTCAACGCAGAATTGGCCTGGAATTGAGATCGGACGCAATGTCGCATTTGGAGAGCCCCTGATGTGCCTAAACAGTGGAAACTCCCCAATTATAACTGAAACCCTAATGCAAACACACCCCTAACCCTGATCTCAACTGTAACCCTAACCACACCCCTAACCCTGACACACCCCTAACCCTAATCCCAACTGTAAATGTAATCCAAACCCTAACCCTAACTTTAGCCCCAACCCTAACTTTAGCCCCAACTCTAGCCCTAACCCTAATGGGAAAAAGTAAATAAATACATTTTTTAAATGTTTTAATTTTTCGTAACTAAGGGAGAGATGAAGGGGGGTTTGATTTACTATTTATAGCGAATTTTCTAGCGGATTTTTGATTGGCAGCAGTCACACACTAAAAGACGCTTTTTATTGCAAAAAATGTTTTTTGCGTTACCACATTTTGAGTGCTATAATTTTTCCATATTTTGATCCAGAGAGTCATGTTGACGTTTTTATTAGCAACACTTTCGGGCACGTGACATTTTTTGATCGCTTTTTATTCCGATTTTTGTGAGGCAGAATGACCAATCAACGTATGATTTTGGGATGTGCGGTTCATGCTCCTTTTTTTTTTTCTTTTTGCACAAAGCATGTTCTTGTCTCTTTCTTGGACCAGCACTCCTCCCATTTGGCACAGGTGATTTTAATTAGCAGGAGACTGCAAAGTAAGGGGTCTAAGCCCATCTTGGCTCTCACTGAAGAGCTGGAGGAAGGTGAGTTTAAATGCTCCTTTCATTTTGGTGCTGGTGCTGTGTGACGGCCATTGTTGCTGTGGCTTTGTGCTGGTGGGGCGGCGCGGTCTGGAGTCATGGGGGCTCAGTCTCGCAGCATGGGTGCTGTGGGGCAACAGGCCGTCCGCCCTGCTGGTGCATGGCCGCTGCGGCGGTGGTCGCGGCACGGCTCCGCTCCGTTAGGGCGTTAGGACCCACTACGAGGTTTGCTGTGAAGTGGCAGTGGGCTTCATACAGTCTGATCAGAATGTTAAACTGAAAACCTCATGTTCAGTATATAAATTTTTGCCTAGCGGCTTTAGATCAACGTATGATTTTGGGATGTGCGGTTCATGCTCTTTTTTTTCTTTTTGCACAAAGAATGACCAAAAACCAGCTATTCATGAATTTCTTTGGGGGGGGGGGCGCGTTTATACCGTTCCGCGTTTGGTAAAATGGATAAAGCAGTTTTATTCTTCGGGTCAGTACGATTACAGCGATACCTCATTTACAGGTCCTTCTCAAAAAATTAGCATATAGTGTTAAATTTCATTATTTACCATAATGTAATGATTACAATTAAACTTTCATATATTATAGATTCATTATCCACCAACTGAAATTTGTCAGGTCTTTTATTGTTTTAATACTGATGATTTTGGCATACAACTCCTGATAACCCAAAAAACCTGTCTCAATAAATTAGCATATCAAGAAAAGGTTCTCTAAATGACCTATTACCCTAATCTTCTGAATCAACTAATTAACTCTAAACACATGCAAAAGATACCTGAGGCTTTTAAAAACTCCCTGCCTGGTTCATTACTCAAAACCCCCATCATGGGTAAGACTAGCGACCTGACAGATGTCAAGAAGGCCATCATTGACACCCTCAAGCAAGAGGGTAAGACCCAGAAAGAAATTTCTCAACAAATAGGCTGTTCCCAGAGTGCTGTATCAAGGCACCTCAATGGTAAGTCTGTTGAAAGGAAACAATGTGGCAGAAAACGCTGTACAATGAGAAGAGGTGACCGGACCCTGAGGAAGATTGTGGAGAAGGACCGATTCCAGACCTTGGGGAACCTGAGGAAGCAGTGGACTGAGTCTGGTGTGGAAACATCCAGAGCCACCGTGCCAGGCGTGTGCAGGAAATGGACTACAGGTGCCGCATTCCCCAGGTAAAGCCACTTTTGAACCATAAACAGCGGCAGAAGCGCCTGACCTGGGCTACAGAGAAGCAGCACTGGACTGTTGCTAAGTGGTCCCAAGTACTTTTTTCTGATGAAAGCAAATTTTGCATGTCATTCGGAAATCAAGGTGCCAGAGTCTGGAGGAAGACTGGGGAGAAGGAAATGCCAAAATGCCTGAAGTCCAGTGTCAAGTACCCACAGTCAGTGATGGTGTGGGGTGCCATGTCAGCTGCTGGTGTTGGTCCACTGTGTTTCATCAAGGGCAGGGTCAATGCAGCTAGCTATCAGGAGATTTTGGAGCACTTCATGCTTCCATCGGCTGAAATGCTTTATGGAGATGAAGATTTCATTTTTCAGCACGACCTGGCACCTGCTCACAGTGCCAAAACCACTGGTAAATGGTTTACTGACCATGGTATTACTGTGCTCAATTGGCCTGCCAACTCTCCTGACCTGAACCCCATAGAGAATCTGTGGGATATTGTGAAGAGAAAGTTGAGAGATGCAAGACCCAACACTCTGGATGAGCTTAAGGCCGCTATTGAAGCATCCTGGGCCTCCATAACATCTCAGCAGTGTCACAGGCTGATTGCCTCCATGCCACGCCGCATTGAAGCAGTCATTTCTGCCAAAGGATTCCCGACCAAGTATTGAGTGCATAACTGAACATTATTATTTGATGGTTTTTTTGTTTGGTATTAAAAAACACTTTTATTTGATTGGTCGGGTGAAATATGCTAATTTATTGAGACAGGTTTTTTGGGTTATCAGGAGTTGTATGCCAAAATCATCAGTATTAAAACAATAAAAGACCTGACAAATTTCAGTTGGTGGATAATGAATCTATAATATATGAAAGTTTAATTGTAATCATTACATTATGGTAAATAATGAAATTTAACACTATATGCTAATTTTTTGAGAAGGACCTGTATATCATTTTTTTATGTTTTGGCGCTTTTATATGATAAAAACTATTTTATAGAGAAAACAATTATTTTTGCATCGCTTTATTCTGAGGACTAAATTTTTTATTTTTTAGCTGATGGTGCTGTATGACGGTTCGTTTTTTGCGGGACCAGATGACGTTTTCAGTGGTACCATGGTTATTTATTTCCGTCTTTTTGATCGCATGTTATTCCACTTTTTGTTCGACGGTATGATAATAAAGCGTTGTTTTTTGCCCTTTTTTTTTTTTTACAGTTCACTGAAGGGGTTAACTAGTGGGACAGTTTTATAGGTCGGGTCATTACGGACGCGGCGATACTAAATATGTGTACTCTTATTTGTTTGTTTTTTTAATTTAGATAAAGGAATGTATTTATTGGAACAATATATATATTTTTTTTTTATTTAGGATCACAGTAAAGTGACATCACAGTAAAGTGACAGATCGCCGATCTGACACTTTGCTGTGCACTGTGTCAGATCGGCGATCTGAAGTGCACAGCTCCAGGCTTCCCGGCGCCTGCTCTGAGCAGGCGCTGTGAAGCCACCTCCCTGCTGGACCCGGATGCAGCCCCGCGGTCATTTTGGATCCGAGGCCTGCAAGGAGGAGATGCTCGGTACAAGGTGAGCACATCGCCTTGTACCGATCGTCTCAGGGAAGCCCGCAGGGAGCCCCCTCCCTGCGCGATGCTTCCCTGTACCGCCGGAACACTGCGATCATGTTTGATCACAGTGTGCCGGGGGTTAATGTGCCGGGGGCGCTCCTGGCACATAGTGCCAGATGTCAGCTGTGATAGTCAGCTGATACCCGGCCGCGCTCCCCCCATGAGCGCGGCTGATCGCGCTGGACGTACTATTCCGTCCTTGGGAAGTAGGGCCCACCCCACATGGACAGAATAGTACGTCCAATGACAGAGAGGGGTTAACAAGATTCCCGGTGCCGGCATTGGCCACACAGCCCCAAAGCATGATGGAACCTCCACCAATTTTTACTGTGGGTAGCAAGTGTTTTTCTTGGAATGCTGTGTTTTTTTGCCGCCATGCATAACGCCTTTTTGTATGACCAAACAACTCAATCTTGGTTTCATCATTCTACAGGACCTGCTTCCAAAAAGAAATTGGCTTCTCCAAATGTGCTTTTGCATACCTCAGCCAACTCTGTTTGTGGCGTGCTTGCAGAAACGGCTTCTTTCGCATCACTCTCCCATACAGCTTATCCTTGTGCAAAGTGCATTGTATAGTTGACCAATGAACAGTGACACCATCTGCAGCAAGTTGATGCTGCAGCTCTCTGGAGGTGGTCTGAGGATTGCCCTTGACTGATCTCACCATTCTTCTTCTCTGCCTTTCTGATGTTTTTCTTGGCCTGCCACTTCTGGCCTTAACAAGAACTGTATGTGTGTTCTTCCATTTCCTTACTATGTTCCTCACAGTGGAAATTGACAGGTTAAATCTCTGAGACAGCTTTTTGTATCCTTCCCCTGAACAACTATGTTGAATAATCTTTGTTTTCAGATCATTTGACAGTTGTTTTGAGGAGCCCATGATGCCACTCTTCAGAGGAGATTCAAACAGGAGAACAACTTGCAAGTGGCCACTTTAAGTAGCTTTTCTCATGATTGCATACACTTGGCTATGAAGTTCAAAGCTCAATGAGGTTACAAAACCAAAAAAAGTGCTTTAGTAAGTCAGTAAAAAGTAGGTAGGAGTATTTAAAACAAGAAAATGATAAGGGTGCCCATACTTATGCACCTGTCAAATTTTGTTTGAATGCAGATTGCACATTTTCTGTTAGTACAATAAACCTAATTTCAAGGCAGAAACATTACTGTGTCCAACAGTTATTAGATATATGAAACTGAAATAGCTGTTGCAAAAAAAAAACCTATTTTTATAAAACATTAAGCTTAAGATTAATAGGGGTGCCCAAACTTTCATATAACTGTATATTCTCCATGAATGTGCCCAAGCGCTGCCTGAGGCGATTTATAAAGGATATGCTAGTGGGTGGTTAGTCAGGGGTAGTGGATCTCCTCAGACTCCTGCCTCTCATCGCCTAAGCATACTACTATGGGCGTGAGTGACATGGCTTGCAAGAGTGACATCACAGTAATCTCTTGGCAAATATGGCACGGTGCTCTGTCTCTCTGGGAGTGTGCAGAGAAGCTGGGGAGCCAAGACACAGCCCCAACATGCATTTTCCAGAATGTTGCATCCATGCATGGTATTTGCAAATAGATGATGGTGACGTTATTCTTGCAAGCCATGTCACTCACGCTCACAGTAGTATGCTTAAGCCATGAGAGGCAAAAGTAGTCTAAGGAAATTAATTACCCCTAACCAGTCATCCACAAAAAGGGGCTAGTTGGAATGTAGAAATAGGCTGCAATAAAGTCATGGTAGCAGTGTAAGGGGTTATGGGAGATGAGCGGTTCCCATTAATTTATAAATATGATAAAAAACAACAAATTGTATAATTTACCTGCAAACATTATTGTTATTATTTAACAGCCCTTGGGACAGAGGTTAGAAACCTCAGGCCAGACTGCCCCAAACCTGGAAAAGCAGTTGAGAGTACCATCGTCCATCAGAGCAGCACCAGAGAAGGAGTTCCAGCCATCATATTAGGGGTGAGTCAATTATTAAATGTTTAACCAAATATAGCAGATTACATTTCCAGTCGATCATCCTGTATGGTCCCTGAAGCATGGGATAAATGCCCAAATAGCTGTGGACAGAAATCACTTTCCCTAACCCTGCCTTAGGACATGGAGTCAATTAATATCCAATTTGCTTGTGTTAAGTTGAAACAATCCTTGTTGCAGTTTAAGGAGGGCAGGGCCTAAATGCAGCAAATACAGACGGAAGCATATGTGAGGGTTAACCCTTAACCTCCGCTCCGCCATCCAGTAATTTTCTCCTGGTACCAGGCTCTCAGTGCAGCAGCCACAGGGCTTTAGAACGTTATTAACACACAGATTTACCCCATATCTGCATGCTAAAAGCATTTGGGGACGTGACAGGTTCCCTTTAAAGAGAATCTGTCATCACAAAATATCCTGTTAAAGTAAAGGTATGGCCACAATGGCCCTGTTATACTGATTTAATTGATACCTGTAGTGAAAAAAAAAAAAATCTATAGCCTGGTTCTTGTTTAATTCATATTCGAAGTTTTGGTGCAATAGCCTCTTCGTGCATCGGGGTGGGACTGTCATTGGCTCGGCCATTTTTAAATTTCCCAGGGCGGCACTTGTGCACATTCATGTCCCAGAAGTAACCAGCAAAATGGCACTGCTGGCGGCGTGTGGCAGCAGTTTGGGATCTCGGCTTCATGACGAGCAGAGATTTCAATATGCGCATCTGCTGCCATTTTGCTGGAGACCATAAGGTTAATTTGAGCATGAAAAGATTCCGGCGCCATTTTGCAGAATGCCGGGACCTGAATATGTGCAAGAGTTGCCTGAGGTGATTTAAAAAGGAGTGTCATACAAATGTGGATGGACACGGCAGAGCTGAAGATCCTACCCGCATTCCTACCCCGATGCATGAAGAGGTTATTGCACCAAAACTTCAAAGGTGAATTAAAGAAACAGGCTGCAGATTGTTTCACTACAGGTATTCATTAAATCAGTATAACTGGGCTATTATGGCCATACAATAAGTTAGGTTAACTCGTTATGGACAAGTTCTGCTTAAACCCCTGAACAACATCCAATGTACACGTTCGGTGCATGTCAAAAACGGTGTATGGAGCGGGCTCCCGCAGCGAGCCTGCCCCATAATCGGCAGATGATGGCTGTGTATTACAGACAGGACATGTTGCGATTATTAACCTGTTAAATGCTGCTTTCAATCTGATAGCAGCATTTACCTGTGTGCGAGTCATTTTCTCCACCCATCGGCGCCCATGACCTATCCATTCATGTTGTAACAGTCACACAGCCGCGACACATGCAGCTGCGGCTCAGAACAGCTGATTATCGGGAGCGCTCCAGGTATCCGGGTTACTGATGCAGCTTCTTCGGTGGTAAGCGCTATAGCTATTCAGATAAGCTCTTATTTGAAGCTATTTGATCAACTAGTCACAACTCAATAAAAGTCTATGAGAGCCTCATTCTGGTTCTCAAAGACTTGCATTGACAGCCTGAGACATAACTTCTGACTTCCAGCCAGTCAGAAGTTGGGGTCACAAGTTGGCGCCGTGGTACCGGAACGGGGCCCAAAAAGGGTAAAGAAGATGGAGGCTCAGTAAAAGACTGGGGACAAGGACTTTACAGTAGGAGCACCACTCCAGCGCTGAAAAAAAACAAACAAACAAACCTTAGAGTAGTGCTTAAAGGGGTGATGGCAAGTATTATAATTCATCACCTATCCAAGGGATAACTTTCCAATCACTGGGGTTCTGACCGCCGTGGCCCCCACAGATACCAATTACTGGGGCACTGAAAAGCTCCAGCTGAATGGAGTGGAGGTCAATCATACACACTACAGTTCAATTCACTCTGGGAGTGCAAATTGCCAAGCTGGTATCACAGTCATGCAGCCAGTGGTTTGGGCAGCATGAATCAGCAGATATGCTCCTTATAACACCACATCACAAATTTTGGCTGGGCATTGAGTCCCTGCCACTTGAGAAATGGCAAGTATTGTAATTCAGAACTTGAAGTGTGATGCAGAATTTACAGAAGCATTCTTTATCTAAAGGAAAATGTAAAAAAATATCCCCATACCTGGCTGAATATTCCCTGCAGGGTTCACGTTCCTTACTGGTTGAGCTTAAAAAGAACAAAAAAAATTAGTCACCAACACAGTTATTGGGATAACAAGAAATTTCTTACTGAAAGCACTATTCATATTTAGTCTAAATTATACTCTACATAATGCTACTAAAAGAGGTTATTTGGGATTTAAGCACTCACGGCCTTTCATTAGGAAAGGCAATCGGTGCTCGACTGTTATGGGGTTCGACACCCGCTAATCAGAATGAAGGGGCTGCAGGACTCATGGCGCTAAGCTGCAGTACAAGGCACAGCAGCCAGGATAGACCAGACACTAGGTCTAAATAATCAATGAAGGGGATGCAGAGGTCAATTCTGCTGGTCTACACAAACCCCACTGATCAGACACGGGCTAAAGCTCCAGAAAACCCCTTCAACATAAGAGCACGTCATAACAGAGCTGTTCTTGCACATTATGTGAAAAACAAGCAATATCAATAGGCCATGATCACACTGGCATCAGGGTTCCATTAATGAAGGGTTTAATTGCACCTGACAACAATTCTACTAGTCCAGTTTAGCAAAATTAACTATTAAAAAATCCGAAGGAAACCTGAGTGACCGGTTACAAGTAATGGAATCTGTCAAGTTCCTTTAGGGACAGCTGGGGAAAAAATCTACATAAAAGTCACGGCACCTGTAAAAATGGGCTACATAAATGATAACTATCAGATGTATTTGAATAGAAATGAGGGCACTGCCAAATCAGTAGGGATCAACCAAGCATATACTTAAAAGTACCAAAAGTATGAGAAAAAAGGATGAAAATGCATAAGGATAAACTGTAAAATGTCTATTTTTTTATTGTGGAGATGAAAAAAAAATCTCAATCTGTGGCATCATCATGGAAAAAACTCCCCTCTGTTTAGGAATATACTAGTCTCTCATGTTAGGTATCCTGTAAACGGTTACTACTCAGGCGGATGAGGATAGAGGTTGCCTTATTGTGGGTACGCCCAATTTAAACATAAAGCTTATTGACATTATATAGGTGATCCCTGTGCATGGACATACTTTTTCTTGGGCTTTATACCAGATGGCACCTATGGATTAATATGCTTGTGACATTCGCCAAGTATTGGGATACGCTCACATTGGCGTTGATTCATGCTAATGACACCCAGCTAAAACTCTGTCAGAGTCGACTCATTTGAGTATGCTCCAATTCTCTCGCAAACGAGAATTGTAGCACAGGTGTGGAGAAGAGAGAATTTAAAGCCAACCTGTCACCAGGAAAAACGCTATTAACCTGCAGATATGGGGCTAATCTGCAGGTTAACTGCATTACTAACCTGCCCGATGCCCGCCCTTAACTGAATGCCTTGGGGAGAAAATGAACTTTATTCCCCAGCAGCATTGCGGCTTTAGTCAGGGGGGTGGCGCAGCACAGGTTCAGTTACCCGCTATGTGTATAGAGAGCAGTCGCTGTAAACAAACCCCAAAGGAATCCGATTTCAGAAACTAAACCCCTTTAGGGAATTCATATAGGAGCATTTTTAACCCACAGCTGTTTTGCCAATTTCTTTACCAATGGACTGACTGAAGATTAAAATCTTATTACCGTAAAATATAACATCCCCTTTACCCCCAAGGGTGGTTTGCACGTTAATGACCGGGCCAATTTTTACAATTCTGACCACTGTCCCTTTATGAGGTTATAACTCTAGAACTCTTCAATGGATCCCGGTGATTCTGATATTGTTTTCTCATGACATATTGTACTTCATGTTAGTGGTAACATTTATTTGATATGACTTGAACTTATTTGTGAAAAAAATGGAAATTTGGAGAAAAGTTTGAAAATTTAACGTTTTTCCAACTTTGAATTTCCATGCCCTTAAATCACAGATATCTCACACAAAATAATTAATAAGTAATATTTCCCACTTATCTACTTTACATCAGCACAATTTTGGAACCAACATTTTTTATAAGGGATAAAAGTTAAACAGCGATTTCTCATTTACACAACACCACTTTTTTGTGACCACCTCACATTTGAAGTCACTTTGAGGGGTCTATATGATGGATAATACCCAAAAGTGACACCATTCTAAAAACCACATTCAAGATGGTTATTAACCCTTCAGGTGCGTCACAGGAATTTTTTGAATGTTTAAAAAAGAATGAACATTAACTTTTTTTCACAAAAAATGTAATTCAGACCAAAATTTTTTTATTTTACCAAGGATAACAGGAGAAATTTGACTTTTCAATGAAAAATTGTCTGGAATTGAGATCAGACGCCATGCCGCATTTGGAGAGCCTCTGATGTGCCAGTGGAAACCCCCCCCCCACAAGTGACACCATTTTGGAAACTAGACCCCCTAAGGAACCTATCTAGATGCGTGGTGAGTACTTTGAACCCCCACGTTTTTCACTAAAGTTTATAACGCAGAGCCGTGAAAATAAAAAAATCATAAGTTTTTCCACAAAAGTGATCTTTTCGCCCCCAATTTTTTTATTTTCCCAAGAGTAACAGGAGAAATTGGACCCCAAAACTTATTGTACAATTAGTCCTGAGTACGCAGATACCTTATTTGTGGAGTAAACCACTGTTTGGGCGCATGGCAGAGCTCAGAAGGGAAGGAGCGCCAGATTTTACTGTTATGGTTTGCAGGTGCCATGACCGACTGGGAGAGCCCATGAGGTGCCAAAACAGCAGTAAACCCCATAAGTGACCCCATTTTATGAACTACACCTCTTAATGAATTCATCTAGGGGTGCAGCGATCATATTGACACCATGGGTGTGTCACAGAATTTTATACCATTGGGCAGTGAGGACAAAACAACTACACTTTTACCACCAAAATTTTGTTTTAGCCAAAGATTTTACATTTTCACACAAGAAGTGGGTAAAAATGGCAACAAAATGTGTCCCTCAATTTCTACTGAATGTGGCAATAAACCATATGTGGCTGTACAATACTACTTAGCCATGTAGAGAGACTCGGGAGGAATCAAGTGCTATTTGCCTATTCAAGTGAATGGGTCTGTGCACATGTCAGTGTTTCCACGGACCATGTGTCCGTGGGCGAAACACACTGACATGTCCATTTTAATGTCAGCCCAGGACATTAAACGTACCGCAAACGTGCATACACATAACACACATGGATGTCATCCATATGACACACATCAGCGCCGGGGAAGAAGCGTAAGCACTGTTCCCCATTGCTGAACACAGCTCTCATCATTCTTCCCTGCTCTGCTGGCAATCGGCGTGAGCAGGAGAAAATGATAAGAGTTACATTTAATTAATAAGAGACAGCAGGCGGCGGCTGTTGGGACTATTACTTCCATCAGCCTACCTCTGCTGCTAATAACAGTGACAGCAGGAGCGGCGGATGGACTTTATTCTTGCTGTGTCTTTATTTACCATACAACTATAGGATTAGTAATGGGATAGGTATCTTATAGACGCTTTTCCATTACTAAGCCGTGGGCTTGATGTCACCGGTGACATCAACCTGACAAATATTACCCCACTTGCAACCGTTACAGGGCAAGTGGGAGGATGTGCCTTTTCTGGGCAGCTGCGGGCTGCAATTTTTAGGCTGACAGGGGTCAATATCCATGGCCCTTTACCAGCCTGAGAATACCAGCCCTCAGCTGTGTGCTTTAGCAAGGCTGGTTGTCAAAAATGGGAGGGACCCCACGCCTTTTTTTTAATTTATTTAAATAATTTAAAAATATGGCATGGGGATCCCTCTACTCTTGATATCCAACCTTGCTGAAGCTAACAACTGAGGGTTGCAGCCCCAGATGTGAGTTTTGTCTGGCTGGTTATCAAAAATAAGGGGAACCCACGCCGTTTTTTTTAATTACCGTATTTATTTAATGCTGTCACTGTTATTAGCAGCAGCAGGGGAAGGCTGATGCGAGTAATAGTCCCATCAGCCGCCGCCTGCTGTCTCTTATTACTTAAATGTAACTCATCATTCTACCTTGCGTCAATCGCCGGTAGAGCAGGGGAGAATGATGAGAGCCGTGTTCAGCACCCGCTGCCGGGGAACAGCGCTTACTGTAACGCTTCTTCCCTGGCGCCTGTCCTTGTGGTACTGATGCGGCACACGCAGGCCACACGTGTCGCAAGTATTAGACACACGGACACTGACAACTCCGGTACCGGAAATATCAGGACGTGTGAATGAGACCTTATAGCGCGTTTTTATGTTTGGCTGCTGTCACACACTAAAAGACTGTTTTCTCTAGTCACCTTCCACGACGGCATATGGAGGTTGCCTCTTTGCCCTAATGGGGAACAGGAAATGGAGAGGTTAAAAGGCCCTCCCACCTCCCTCTCACCAGTGTCTTTTCCTGTTCCCCATGGGACAGGAGAGGTTTACTTCGTATGCAGTGGTGGCCGGTGACTGCTGCATCTTACAAGCGTCGGCTTGTGTGTAACCGGGCAGCATGGGGTCGTATCTTACCTCCCCTCCTATGCTGCTCCCGTCGCGCCGCGCTGCGGTGTCCTCGGGACCTGTGCCTAGCCTTCCCGCGCCCCCGTGAGGGCAAAGCAGGCTAGTGTTTCTGACCGGAGTCCTCCTGGAGCTCTCCGGTCTCCTTCCCCTCCACACACGCTGCTGGCAACCCGGAAGTGATCGCGCGCGTCACTTCCGGTCCTTTCTGCGCTCCCTGGAGGCACTTCCGCCGGCGGTGTCTCGTGCAGGACGGCGTCCTCCACGCTGGACTATGGAGGGGAAGAAGTGATCGCTGGGGGCAGGTGCATTCCACCGTGTATAAAACCTGCCAGAAAACGTCGCAGGTAAGACTGTTCCTGTCATGGAGAGCGGTACCTGCCCTGCGCTTGCAGAGCCCAGCGCTGCCCCTGCCACAGTAAGTGCCGCAGGGACAGGGGTCCTTAGGTAGTAACTTTGGGGTATCCTTGGTCACTCTCTCTCTCCCCTCTCATTGCAGGGAGAAAGGTCTACCCCCAAAACTACTGTTAAAAAGAAGTGTGCCATCTGTACCATTAAGCTGCCACCTTCATGGGAGAAAAAACTCTGCAGGACCTGTACTGACAAAGTTGTCAGGGCAGAGCAACCTTCTTTACTAGAGGAAATCCGATCCCTGGTCAAGCAAGAGGTGCAATCCTCCCTAGCAGCCTTTACCCCTCCACCCCCTCCGCCACCCCCTCCGCCACACTCTCCAGCCAAAAAAAGGAAGATCCAGGAAGAGGATTCTGAATCTGAGTCAGACCTCTCTTATGCCTCATCCTCAGGTCGTCAGGAGGAATATGCATCCTCTATTACATCTGAGGCCAGAAAATATCTCTTTTCTTCTGACTGGATTGAGGACTTAGTAGCCGCAGTACGCAGTACTATGGGGCTGGAGGAGGAACCAGAACCCCAGTCCATACAGGACCAGATGTTTGGTGGCATAACTAAGGGTAAACGGGTGGGGTTTCCAATCCACCAGAATATTTCCGATATGATTGACCAAGAGTGGGAATTACCTGAAAAGCGCCTCAGTACTCCATCCGAGATGAAGCGTAGATTCCCCTTAGAAGGCGAAATGACCAAATGGGATGTCCCTAAAGTTGACTCTCAGGTGGCAAGA
Organism: Ranitomeya variabilis; assembly: GCF_051348905.1. Classification (NCBI taxonomy): domain Eukaryota; kingdom Metazoa; phylum Chordata; class Amphibia; order Anura; family Dendrobatidae; genus Ranitomeya; species Ranitomeya variabilis. The sequence goes on along the minus strand of NC_135237.1, from coordinate 272,116,821 downwards.
GTGGCTAAAAGAACGGCTCTTCCATTTGAGGACTCGTCACAATTAAAGGATCCGATGGACAGGAAGATAGAGAGTCTATTAAAGAAATCATGGGAGACCTCCTCGGTAGCCCTCAAAGCTAATATCGCATCAACATGCGTGGCTAGAGCTCTATTCCGCTGGATAGGTGAACTGGAGTCTCACATATCCCAGGGCACTTCAAGAGCTGAGTTGTTAGACTCCCTTCCTAGTCTCCTTAGAGCCACGGGTTTCCTAGCAGATTCTTCCATGGAAACGATCAGAATTGCTGCAAGGTCGTTAGTACAGACTAACTCGGCCAGAAGGGCGCTGTGGTTAAAAATGTGGTCTGGTGATATCACCTCCAAAGCCAAGTTATGCGCCATACCATTTAAAGGTAACTACGTCTTCGGGCCTTCTCTTGATGACATCTTGGAGAAAGCAACCGATAAAAAGAAAGCCCTCCCAGAACAAAAAACTCCCAAAAAGAAGTTTTTTCGTCCCTTTCAGTCCCAAACCTCTCAGAGAGGGAAAGGCAAGTCCGGGAGGTGGAGTTACCCGAAGGGAGGGGGGAGAAACATCCTCATCCCTCAGCAACAGCAGCAGCAGTCTCAACATGAGAAACGGTGACTTCGATCCAGTGGGGGGGAGACTTTCAAATTTTTACTCCCAGTGGCAAAACATCACCTCTTGCCCCTGGATCCTCAATATCATCAAAGAGGGTCTCCTAATAGAATTCATTTCCTCCCCCCCACGGGGTCTAAAAGTCACCTCCCTACCCTCCCTGAAAGATCAGTCAAAATTGGCGTCCGGTCTCAGAGCCCTAAAGATGTCAGGTGCGATATCCCAGATACCGGAATCGGAGAGGGATCACGGCCACTACTCTCGCTTATTCCTGGTTCCCAAGCCATCGGGCGAGTCCCGGGTCATTATAAATCTAAAGAATCTCAATCGGCATATAAAGTACCGAAGATTCAAGATGGAATCAGTGAAGAATGCCATCCCCTTGATAGGTCCACACTACTTCATGGCCACTCTCGATCTGAAAGATGCCTACTTTCACATCCCTATTCACCAAAGACATCGCCAATACCTCAAATTCGCTGTACAGAGAGGGCGTCTGATAGAGCACTATCAATTCAACGTCCTCCCATTTGGAATTTCCTCGGCTCCAAGAGTATTTTCCAAAATAATGGGGGAGGTAGTCTCCTTTATCCGGAAGCAAGGCGTCTGTATAGTACCGTACCTAGACGACCTTCTGATAATAGCTCCTTCCAAACAGGCCCTGGAGTCCCATGTATCCAAGACTCTCGAAATCCTGACATCTCTTGGATGGGTGCCGAATCTGGAAAAATCTCACCTACGACCCTCCAAATGCAGGAAATTCCTGGGAGTTCTCCTGGACTCGGCAAAACAAATGTCCTTCCTCCCAGTGGAACACCGTCAAACCCTTTTATCAAAGGTCAAAACGTTCAGGGACACCAGATCCCCTACAGTCAGAGTAGGCATGTCTCTTGTGGGCTCGATGACAGCCTGCATTCAATCGGTACCATGGGCCCAAGCCCATTCCAGAATTCTTCAGGCACATATCTTGCAGAATTGGGACGGTCATCCCAATTCTTTAAACAAGAGGTTGTACACACCAGGTCGTGTCAAGGCCTCCCTGGCTTGGTGGATGTCCCCAAAAAATCTACAAAAAGGGGTCAGCTGGACGCAAGTCCCACTGACCACAGTAACAACGGACGCCAGCCAGAGAGGCTGGGGGGCCATGATAAATCACACCCCTTTCCAAGGTCTCTGGGACCAGTCAACAAGCAAGAAATCTTCCAACTACAGAGAGCTAAAAGCTGTAGAAGAAGCCCTACTAGTAGGAAGTCATCTAATCAAGGGACATCACGTTCGGATATATTCGGACAATGTGACCACGGTGGCCCACATCAGACATCAGGGCAGTTCAAAAAACAATTGCCTGAAGAATATATCTGCCCGGATATGCTCCTGGGCAGAAAGACATCTCTTATCTCTGACAGCGGTTCACCTGAAAGGCTCGTCCAACATTCAGGCAGACTATCTAAGTCGCCAAGACATACATCCGGGGGAATGGTGCCTGAGCAACCGAAGCTTCGAGATGCTGGTGAACAAATGGGGTCTCCCAGAAATCGACCTCTTTGCATCCAGCCGAAATGCGAAAGTCGAAGCATTCTTCTCTCTGAACCCCAGGGACGGCTCCAAAGGAGTGGATGCACTGGTCCAGAAGTGGAATTTCCGGCTAGCTTATGCGTTTCCACCAATCCCAATTCTGGCAAAAGTCTTACAGAAAGTGCGAGAAGAACAAACGCCTACCATATTGGTAGCTCCACTATGGCCCAAGAGGAGTTGGTACAACCTGATAGTGGACCTTCAGGTGGATGGGCCGCTCCACTTTCCGATAGAAAAAGACCTTCTTTCTCAAGGACCAATCCATCTCCTAGATGCCCACAAGTGGAATCTGGCAGCATGGCTACTGAAGCCCAAATATTAAGAGCAAGAGGACTATCAGAAGCAGTGGTTTCCACACTTCAAAAATCTAGGAAACCTGTAACCATTGCAATATATAATAAAATCTGGAAGAAATTTTCATCCTTCTGTCTTCCTGAGGTGCCGGATCCCTTCAACCCGAATATTTCAAAAATTCTAGACTTTTTGCAAAAGGGCTTAGAAATAGGCCTCAGGCCTAGCACCTTAAAAGTCCAGGTGTCCGCCCTCAGTTCAATATTTGATCAGGATCTGGCAAATCATCGCTGGATCAAGAGATTCATGATATCAGCTTCTAGAATGAACCCTAAGAAGCAAATAACAGTACCACTGTGGGATCTCAACCTAGTATTACAGGGGCTCACAGGTCCCCCCTTCGAACCATTATCCTCCTGCTCCCAGAAAAACCTAATCTACAAAACTATTTTTCTTGTGGCTATTACATCAGCAAGGAGGGTGGGAGAATTACAAGCTCTCTCAATAAGAGAACCATACCTAACCATTCGAGATGACTCTATAGTGCTGCGCCTAGACCCTTCCTTTCTCCCAAAGGTCGTATCGGACTTCCACCGCTCCCAGGAAATTATTCTACCTTCTTTTTGCCAAAATCCTGCAAATTCCAAAGAAGAGAGATTCCATATGCTGGATGTCAGGCGCACTGTATTGTTTTACTTAGAACAAACCAGTTCTTACAGAATTGACCACAATCTATTTATCCACCCATCAGGACAAAATAGGGGAAAAAAGGTAGCCAAAAGTACTATTGCCAACTGGATAAAGAAAGCAATAGCAGAAGCATACCTTGCTCAAGACAAAACTCCTCCAGTGGGAATCAAGGCTCATTCGACTAGATCAACCTCAGTCTCCTGGGCAGAAAGAGCAGGTGCATCAGCAGAGCAAATCTGCAGGGCAGCCACATGGTCTTCTTTGCATACCTTCTCCAGGCATTACAGATTGGATGTAATGCCCAACAAGGATTTAGCCTTCGGCCGGAAAGTACTCCAGGCCGTTGTCCCTCCCTAGCGCCAATCAGTTGGTATTCCTCCATATGCCGTCGTGGAAGGTGACTAGAGAAAATAGAATTATTCTTACCGTTAATTCGGTTTCTAGGAACCTTCCACGACGGCGCTAGTTCCCTCCCTATACTCCTGGATTTAAATCTGGGATTCAAGGTAAACCGGTGCTATGGTTTTTCAGTTATAAGTCACTGGTGAGAGGGAGGTGGGAGGGCCTTTTAACCTCTCCATTTCCTGTTCCCCATTAGGGCAAAGAGGCAACCTCCATATGCCGTCGTGGAAGGTTCCTAGAAACCGAATTAACGGTAAGAATAATTCTATTTTTATTGCAAAAAATATATAGTTTTTGCATCACCATATTTTGAGAGCCATAACTTTCATATTTTGGCAAGCAGTTATGTGAGGTCTTGTTTTTTGCAGGACGAGTTGACGTTTTTATTGGTACCATTTTCGGGTACATGACATTCTTTGATCGCTTTCTATTCTGATTTTTGGGAGGCAGAATGAACAGGGAGGCAGAATGAACAAAAACCAACAATTCATTTCTTTTTTTTTTTTTTGGGGGGGGGGTGAGCACGTTTATACCATTCCATGTGTGGTAAAATTGATAAGGCAGTTTTATTCTTCGTGCTAGTACGATTACAGTAATACCTCATTTATATTTTTTTTATGTTTTGGCGCTTCTATACAATAAACTGTTTTATATAAAAAAATAATTATTTTTGCATCCCTTTATTCTACGAGCTATAGAACTTTTTCATTTTTTCGCTGATGGAGCTGTATGGGGGCTTGCTTTTGGTGGGAAAAGATGACCTTTTCAGCGGTACCATGTTTATTCATATTAGTCTTTTTGATCGCGTGTTATTCTACTTTTTGTTCGGCGGTATGATGATAAAGCCTTGTTTATTGCCTTTTTTTATAGCGTTCACTAAAAGGGGTTAACTAGTGGTGTAGCTTTATAGGTCAGGAGGATACAAAAAATGTGTACTTTTATTGTTTTGATTTTTTTTCATTAAAATATTTATATAGAGAGATAGAATATTTAATCATTTTTGATTTTTTTTTAAATAATTTAACAATTATTTTAAAAAATATTTTTTCTGACTTTTTTTTTTTTTTTAAAACTATGTCCCACTATGGGACAATAATTTTTTGCAGGCTGATTGCTTTTATGGCATGCAGATGAAGCAGCATCTGCATGCCATATAAGCTGTCAGCGCTGCACTGAGAGTGAGACTTGGTGATCGTGCTCTGCAAAAAATCAAGTACGTCTGATGTCAGAAAGGGGTTAAGTTCAAATTGTATCATTTGTACCATGGATAATAAGAAAAAAGTATCCTGTAAGATATTACATAATTTCTCTGGTCATACACTACAGTTAGGGCACATGGCAAGGCTCAAAAGAGAAATCATTTACCATTTGGGATGAACGGTTTCCTTATGTTGGGTGTCATTTTTACAGCGCCTAAGAAAAAGGGCAAAATCAAACATTAGCCTCATTTTACAAGTTACAATCAGAGAATTCATCAACAGGTATAACAATATTTTGACCCCAGTGGTATTTTCCAGAAATTAGTGAATAGTGGATATTACAAAGTAAAAATTGGAAATATGCCATTTCAGTAGCCAATGCTTAGCATCCAGCATGTTAAATTTGTTTTCCAAAATTAAAGAGAAAAGGATTGGACTAAAACAGGCACGCACGACCATATAATATGAAAAAATAGAAAAACCTTTTTATTCAACATCACAGCAAATATAAAAACATTTAAAACAGGTGGAAACACACAACACCCCCATACAAGTATGCAACTGCAATAATCAGATAAATATGCAATATATGTTGCAAACACACGCTCCACTAAATCTGTAAGCCTAGCACCGCCTGATAACCCATACATAAGTAATGGCTCTGAAGGATGATAAGAATAAACCTAATAATGAGCCAGACAAAATGTAGTACCTATTAAAGGAGGGAATGATGCCTGAGTGAGAAAGTAATCACAACGCTGGCTACACAGTGCTCCTATGTATAAGAAAAGGCAGACAATATGCCGTCAATACTCAACTGAATAGAAACCGAGCTGTGGCCGCGATTTAGCTAGATTGAAAGGTCCAGGCAGGTACACAGGTAGGTGGAAGTCGATGTGCCCTGAAAGTGAGGGGGGTTTGTGAGAGAAGAACCCCACGCGTATCGCCGCCGCAGCGGCTTCGTCAGGGGAAGTGAATTGGATATTGAACCTCATCGGTTTTTATATAGATTTAATTTGTCATGGGTGCTTACCGGTGTGCAGTCTATGGCAGGAAGGCGTGAACAGGAAGAGATGCGCCTGCCGTAAGTGAAAGAAAAATGCGGCAAAGGTATGGCGATCTCCATGGAGACAAAATGCGCATGCGCAGATGCGGCTCAATCAGTGAGCCGCACCGCGCATGCGTAGGGACCGAATGGCAAATTTGTTTTCCAGGCTTCACAATTGAAGACTTATCTTAATATGAGATTGTTGGGGGGGGTGAGACAACCCATCGATCATCTGAAAAGTGCTCCAGTAGCAGATGGAACTAAGTGATGTACAGAGACTAACATCAGAACAATGCAATGCCTAATGGTGGTTGCAGAATAATTGCAGTAAATTCCATTTAAGGGAGATAAAGAGCAGTAGTTTCTTTTGCCCCTATACTGGTTAGTTTTGGACCCGGTGGGTGTAAAGGGTATGGAACCCTCACCAAATCATATTAATGACCTAATCAGCAGATAAGTCATTAATCATGAGGTCCTGGACAACCCCAGGCTTCTACCCTCTGCAGTAATGCCATACATGTTTATGCTCACTGTAGATTGAGCACACTGTAGGGCTCAGAATGGGGCTATTTGGCTTTTGAAGTATAGATTTGGCTATTTGGCTTTTGAAGTATAGATTTTATTGGAGCCATGTCATTTATCCAGAATCTTGCAGCTACTTGTAACATTGAAAACTTTTAATGCCATCTGAGTAGAGGTTTGTTTTCTTGGATGAGTTCAAGTTTTTAGCAGTACCATTTGAGGGTACATAACTTTTTTTTTTTATATGACTTTATTCGGAACATTGTGAGACAAAATGAACAGTTAAACAGGAAGTAAATAACTTTTTAGCAATATTTTATGCAGGTCACTGCGCAGAAAAAGCAAAAAAATGTGTTCTTCTGGCAAGTATGAATATAGTACCACCACATTCACAAATATTTTTATTTTTGCTACCACACTCAGTTGTAACTAATTTTTTTGTGAACAAACCCATATTGCTCTGGGATAGATAGAGCGACAAATATACACACACACACACACGTGTGTGTATGTATATATATTATAAAATATACATACATACATATATATATATATATATATATATATATATATATATATATATATATATATATATATATATATATATATATATATATATATATATATATATATACACACACACACGTACACACACATATATCTCTTTTCGATCACTTAATTCCACTTTCTGAATCGAAAAAGCTAAATTTTTGACATGTATTTTGCTTTTGACCATACAGATTGCACTGCAATACCAATCACGTGTACTTTTCCATTTGTTTTTTACATGATTTTCACATAAAAACAGTATTTATAGTTACAAAATATGTTTCAGTTATTTTTTTGTACTTTGCCTTGTATCTTTTTATAAATTGTATTATAATAATAATTTTATTTATTTAGCGCCAACATATTCCGCAGCCCTTACTAATTATAGAGGGGACTTGTACAGACAAAAGACATTACAGCATAACAGAAATCACAGCTCAAAATAGATACCAAGAGGAATGAGGGCCCTGCTCGCAAGCTTACAAACTATGAGGAAAAGGGGAGACACGAGAGGTGGATGGTAACAATTGCTTTAGTTATTCGGACCAGCCATAGTGTAAGGCTCGGGTGTTCATGTAAAGCTGCATGAACCAGTTAACTGCCTAAGTCTGTAGCAGTACAGACACAGAGTGCTATTAACTGTATAAAGTGTATGAGAACATGATGCGAGGAACCTGATTATGGTTTAAGTTTTTTTTTCTTTAATGGGCCACACAGGGATAGTTTAGGTTAATGCACTGAGGCGGTAGGCCAGTCTGAACAAATGAGTTTTTAGGGCACGCTTAAAACTGTGGGGATTGGGGATTAATCGTATTAACCTGGGTAGTGCATTCCAAAGAATCGGCGCAGCATGTGAAAAGTCTTGGAGACGGGAGTGGGCGGTTCTGATTATTGAGGATGCTAACCTGAGGTCATTAGCGGAGCGGAGGGATTGGGTAGGGTGGTAAACTGAGACCAATGAGGAGATGTAGGGTGGTGCTGAGCCATGGAGTGCTTTGTGGATGAGGGTAGTAGCTTTGTACTGGATTCTGGAGTGGATGGGTAGCCAGTGCAATGACTGGCACAAGGTAGAGGCATCGGTGTAACGGTTAGTGAGGAATATGATCCTGGCAGCAGCATTCAGGACAGATTGGGGCGGGTAGTGTTTGGTAAGAGGGAAGCCAATTAGTAGAGAGTTACAATAGTCCAGACGGGAATGAATAAGAGAAACAGTAAGAGTTTTTGCAGAGTCGAAAGTAAGAAAAGGGCGAATTCTAGAAATGTTTTTGAGATGCAGATAAGAAGAGCGAGCCAGTGATCGGATGTGGGGGGTGAATAAAGCTCGGAATCAGGTATGACCCAAAAGCAGCGGGCATGTTGCTTTGGAGTAATAGTGGAACCGCACACGGAGATGGCAATGTCAGGCAAAGGTAGGTTAGTAGAGGGAGAAAACACGAGGAGTTCAGTTTTTGACAGGTTCAGTTTCAGATAGAGGGAGGACATGATGTTAGAGACAGCGGCAAGACAATCACTGGTGTTTTCTAAAAAGGCCGGCATGATATCAGGAGAAGTGTATAATTGGGTGTCATCAGCATAGAGATGGCACTGGAAAACAAATCTACTGATTGTCCAATGTCCAATAGGGGCAGTATACAAAGAGAAGAGGAGGGGGCCTAGGACTGATCCTTGCGGAACCCCTACAGTAAGGGGAAGGTGAGAGGACGAGGAACCAGCAAAAGAAACAGTGAAGGAGCGGTCAGAGAGATAGGAGGAGAACCAGGAGAGAACGGTGTCCTTGAGGCCGATGGAGCGGAGCATAGTGAGGAGGAGCTGATGATCCTCAGGCCATGTTCACACAGTGCGTTTTTTACCGCGGAACCGCGGCGGTTTTGCCGCTGCGGTTCCGCAGCTGTTTTCCATGCAGGGTACAGTACACTGTACCCTATGGAAAACAGGACACACTGTGCACATGGTCCGGAAATTTAAAAAAAAAAGCCGTGCGGAATAGCTCCCGGAAAAAAGAAGGAGCATGTCAATTCTTCGTCCTGAACCGCAGCGGTTCTGCACCCATAGACCTCCATTGTGAGGTCAAAATCGCAGTAAAACCCGCAGATCAAAAATATATCTGCGGGTTTTACTGCGGTTTGTTGTGCAGAACCGCTGCAGCCGGAAGTGCGGGGAAGCCGGCGGAAGTGCGGGGCCGGAAGTGCGTGGGCGGAGAGACATGGAGGCATACCGGCGCATGGGGATCGTGTCGGCCGTTTGATTGATTTGGTATGTGTGTCTGTGTGTGTGTGTCTGTGTGTGTGTGTGTGTGTGTGTGTGTGTGTGTGTGTGTGTGTGTGTGTGTGTGTGTGTGTGTGTGTCCCCATGCGACGCTAGTGCCTCCATTGTGCTAAGTCGCCGTATGGACTACTACTCCCATCCGGTATTAGGATGGGAGAGTTGTCCCTGTGTCCGGCGACTTAGCACAATGGTAAAGTTACACAAAACACCTACACACAATACACATACATGACACACAGTACAGTACATACAACACATAACACAGAGTATATACTCACCAACAGCACACTGGTAGGCGAAGCCCTCGATCCTCCAGGAAAAAATCGCAAAATAATAAAGCAAATTCATACTCCCTGTCCGCAGAATCCATAAAACGAGTGTCCCACGCCGATCGGCTGCTCTCCGGCGATACACTGCCAGGAGCGAAGCTCCTAGCAGTGTATCGCGTACTGTTCCGGAGTTCAATGACTCCGGCGTCTCGGTTAACAGCAGTACAGCTGCGTTGAACTTTCCCACGCAGCACTGCCGTTAAGCGAGAGTGCCGGGGTCAATGACCGCCGGTAAACTCGCTCGCGCATGCGCAGTGACACACCGACAGGAACTATGGCTCCTGTCAGTGTGTTGCTGCATCCGTGGAGAGCAGACATATCTCTGGATGTGTCTGTTCTCCATGGAAAATCTTCGTGGGATACGTGGCACTTAAATACGTGGCACTTAAATACGTGACACGTGTCACTTATACGTGATACGTGTCACTTAAATACGTGACACGTGTCACTTATACGTGATACGTGTCACTTAAATACATGATACGTGTCACTTAAATACGTGGCACGTGGCACTGAAATACGTGGCACGTGGCACTTAAATACGTGGCACGTGGCACTTAAATACGTGGCACGTGGCACTTAAATACGTGGCACTGAGATACGTGGCACTTAAATACGTGGCATGTGGCACTTAAATACGTGGCACGTGGCACTGAAATACGTGGCACGTGGCACTGAAATATGTGGCACGTGGCACTGAAATACGTGGCACGTGGCACTGAAATATGTGGCACGTGGCACTTAAATACGTGGCACGTGGCACTGAAATACGTGGCACGTGGCACTTAGGCTATGTTCACATTTGCGTTGTGCGCCGCAGCGTCGGCGCCCCAACACACAACGCAAAGTAAAACGCAGCAAAACGCATGCACAACGCTGCGTTTTGCGCCGCATGCGTCCTTTTTTGGATTGATTTTGGACGCAGCAAAAATGCAACTTGCTGCGTCCTCTGCGCCCGGATGCGTGCGCTGCAGTGACGCATGCGGCGCAAAACGCGGAGCGCTGTCATTCAAAACACGTCCACTCATTTTGGTGTTTAGTCCCAAAATGGAGGATGGAAGAAGAAAAGGGTTGGACAAGGAAATGACATCATTTCTTTTTTTTTTTCCCCCACTGCAGTTAAAGCTTTATTTGTGTCAAACACAGACAATTTGCAGAGAAAACTGCATAAAAAAACGCACAAAAAACCGCACTAAAAAACGCACCAAAAAACGCACCAAAAACGCACCAAAAACGCACCAAAAAACGCACCTGCGTTTTCTGCAGAGACCTGCAGATTCAGTCAGGAAAAAAAAAGGATGGAAATCCTGAACGTGTGAACATAGCCTCAGAGTCGAATGCTGCGGAGAGATCCAAGAGGATTAGCATGGAGTAGTGACCATTAGATTTAGCGGTTAGTAGGTCATTAGAGACTTTAGTGAGGGCAGTTTCAGTAGAGTATAAAGAGCGGAAACCAGATTGAAGAGGGTCGAGAAGAGCGTTATCTGAGAGATAGCGGGTAAGACGGGAGTGGACCAGGCGTTCGAGGAGTTTAGAGATGAAGGGAAGGTTAGAGACAGGTCTATAATTAGCGGCACAGTTTTGATCGAGGGATGGTTTTTTAAGTATTGGATGTATAATGGCATGCTTAAATGAGGAGGGAAAAATACCGGAAGTGAAAGAAAGGTTGAATATTTTTGTTAGGTGAGAGGTGACAGCTGGGGAAAGGGACTGGAGGAGATGTGACGGAATGGGGTCACTGGTGCAATTGGTTGGGCGAGAAGATGCAAGGAGCCCGATTACTACTTCTTCTGTAACTGGTTCAAAGTCAGAGAGTGAACTAGATGCAGTGGGGGAGGGAGGACAGTGCGGAGATAATTTCCTGTCGAATGTGATCAATTTTTTCTTTGAAGTAATTGGCCAGATCGTCAGCGCGGAGATCCGTAGTTGGGGCCTGCACTCTTGGGTTGAGTAGGGACTGGAAAGTGTCAAAGAGACGTTTAGGGTTATTGGACAGCGAAGGTGATGAGGGTGTTGAAATAGGTTTGTTTGGAGGGGTGAAGGGCAGAGTTGTATGTTTTTAGCATGAACTTATAATGGATGAAATCGTCAGGTAGATAAGATTTTCTCCACAGACGTTCGGCGCACCTGGAGCACCGCTGCAGTATAGGAGGTGCAGCTTCATTCAGGGTACTTTGCAGGGTTTCATTGTAATGCTTCAGAGCAGAATCAGGACATGAGATGGAGGAGATTGGGGCCAATGAGGACTGCAAGTTCTTCATAAGTTTCTGGGTGTTAATGGCCTGCATGTTTCTATAAGTGTGGAAAGTGGGGGTGTCCTGAGCGGAATGGCAGTTCTTGATAGAGAATGAAAGAAGGTTGTGGTCAGAGAGCAGGAGAGGGGAGTTTGTGAAATCATCCACTCAGCAAAGCCGGGAGAAGACCAAGTTGAGGGAGTTTCCATCTTCATGCGTTGGAGAGTTAGTATCCTGCGAGAGGTCGAAAGAGGAGGTTAGACATAAAAGGTGAGAAGCAGATGGGGAGAGGGGAGAAGCAATGGGGATGTTGAAATCGCCCATGATGAGTGTGGGGGTGTCATAGGAGAGAAAGTGTGGAAGCCAGGTGGCAAAGTGATCCAGGAACTGATGAGAGGGGCCGGGAGGACGATACACTGTATTGTACTGAAAGAGATACAGAATATTGCAGAACCACTAAACAGAATATTTGAAACGTCCTGGAGAACTGGCACAAGATTGGAGAAGGGCAAATGTTGCACAGATCTTCAAAAAAGAAAAGATGGAGCCTGGCAATTACTGGCCAGTGAGCCTTACTTCTATACCAGGAAAGATCTTTGAACAAATGATTAAACCGCATTTATGTAAGTACTTGGATAAGAATACAGTAATTAACCAGAGCCAGCATGGGGTTGTAGCAAATTAGTCAGGCAAGAGAAATTAAATTTCCTTCTATGATGGAATCACTGACTGGGTGGATCAGGGACATGCGGTAGATATAGTACATCTCGACTTCAGCAAAGCATTTCATTAAGTATTTCATACAATCCTTATTCAAAAAATGACCAAGTATGGGATTGAAAAGGCTACAGATAGGTGGATTCATAATTGGCTCAGTGATTGTACTCAGAGTGGTAATAAACGGTAGAACATTCAATTGAAGTGTTTCAATTGAGGTACCACAAGGCTCTGTGCTGGCCAGTGTTGTTCAACATTTTTATAAATGATCTAGATAAGGGAACTGAAGGTAAACTAATACATTTTTCAGACGTTGCAAAGCTAGGAGGGATAGCGAACACTAGAGAAGACAAAGAAAGGATTCAGAAGGCTCTAGGTAAGATTCAACAAAGAGCAGTGACTAATAGAATGGTATTTAGCAGGGAGAGATGCAAGATTCTACCTCCAAGTAAGAAAACCAAGAATTACATCTACAGAATGGGAGGATTAGAACTAAGCAACAGCACGTGTGAAAAAGGCTTGTGTATAATGATAGATCACAGACTTAAAATAAGTCAACAGTGTGATGCAACAGACCTCATCTTGAATACTGTGTCTGGTTCTGGGCACCACAATTAAAAAAAAAAAAAAAGAGAAAAAACTGGATCAAGTTCAGAGAAGCGCTACCTGGATGGTGAGCGGACTGCCACCTATGTGAAACGAGGAACGGTTAAAGAATCTGGGAGTGTCTAGCGTGCAAAAATGGTGAAGAGGACACTAAATAGCAGTCTACATATATCTGAAGGAATATCACAGTGTAGAGGGATCATCCTTATTCTCATTTGCACATGGAAACACGAGAAGCAACAGAATGAAACTGAAAGGGAGAAGATACAGATTAGATATTAGAAAAAGTTGACAGTGAGGGTGATCAATCAGTGGAAGAGGCTGCCATAAGAGGTGGTGTTTTCTCCTTCAATGGAAGTCTTTAAGCAGAGGTTGACAGACATCTGTCAGAGATGGTTTAGCGCAGGGGTGGGAACCTCAGGCCCCAGGGTCATTTACTGCCCTCAATGACTTTATCAGGCCCCTGAGCACATTCCCAGGGACCGCGTTCTTGGCAGGGAGGTGTATTTTGATTACAACCAGCTCATTAATTTCTTCTTTCTCTGTTAGCACACACACGCAGTGTTCACTACTGAACACTGAAGGGCATGCAATGAAAGATTACGTCCTGAAACCAGTGTCGGAGTCAGGATGTACTTTGTCGGTGGAGTTTGTACGGCCCTCGAAGGATGGTATAAATCTCCAAATGGTCCTTGGCAGAAAAAAAGATTCCCCACCCCTAGTCTAGTGAATTCTGCATTAAGCAGGTGGTTGGACACGATGACCCTGGAGGTCCCTTTCAACACTAACAGTCTATCATTCTTTTTTTTTTTTTTTTTTTTTTTTACTTGGTCCAAGGAAATTTGAGTTTAATTTGTCTGATTGCTGGTCTAATGCCATGCAATACTTGCGTGTTGCTGGGTATTAGACTTGTCACTGTTACACTGACAAGAGGTCTGTTAGACTGCCAAAAAGAAAACCCCTATAAAAATTACCGGTAAGGCCTCTGTCACACTTCCGTCTGTTTGTTCCCGTCAAAATCCGCCGTTTTGTGAAAAAAACGGATCCAGCAAATGCTTCTCATAGACTTGTATTAGCGATGGATTGTGACGGATGGCCTTCTGTTTCATCCGTCGTGCATTGGATCTCTCTCTCTCATTTTGTACCTTTAAATTCAGGCAGCACCTGCTTCGACGGATCTGTCAGAAAAACGGATCCAGTGCATCCGTTTTTGACAATCAGTACAGAATCCGTCTTTTCAACATTTTGACAGATTGTGACTGATTGTAAAAAAACGGAAGTGTGAAAGAGGCCTAATTTATTTGTATTCATTCAAAATTACCAACATAATTAGGCGAGTAGAATATACAAGTGTCATGAATTATCTGATGCCAGAAAAATAGCAATTGATTGATCAAATCACACAAATTATGTAATGGAGGATCTTTTCCTTCGTTTCCCTTCCTGACAGAGGAGGTTGGCACCCCCTAGGGGATACGTTGTAGCGTATTAAGTGAAATAAATCATTTATTTAGTCACTTACCTTCTGCAGAGTACCCCATCCCAACTCGTTAACCCCTTCTGGATTAGCTAAGAGATTCATCAAGGGATTTCTAAGTAAAAGGCAGAGCTAGAAGATAGCTCCTGCCACATGGACCGCATATATTCATAGTAGAAGGCTGCGATACACAAGTCATCATTCACAGGTAAAGGGGAAGGAGTGATGAGATGAACTCACTTTGTTTGCTTATTTAATTTATGTACATAGCTTTTCCTCCTCTGTTGTGTAATTCAACAAACTGCATGGCCTGGCATAATGTGTAATAAAAATAAAACAAACATCATTGTTCAGTGATACTGCATCACTGTTTCGCCAAGTTAACAGTACAATAAACGGTCGGAGCTGATAAAATAGGTAAATAACCATTCGCCAATTTACAAATACCAATTTAACCTACAAGAAGAGTCAACAATTCAGACTCTTGACCAACAAATAAGAAGCACAAATTCAAAAGTCATCATATAGATAACAGTCTATTCCTCCCAGCTTACTGTAAATAGACTAATTAATGGTTAATTAAGATAAAAATACTGTTTCGTCACACCTGGAGCACAGAGACAAGTGACATCACTTGCGGGCGCAGTACCTTTTATGGAAGCCTTTATTTACACATGTCAAATCTTGGCTGGACATTGCGTTCCTGCCACTTAAGAATATGGCAATTATTGTAATGCAGAATTTGAAGCTTACAAGGATATCAGCAAGTCTGAAGATACAGAATTCACAGAAGCATTCTTTAACTAAAGGAAAATTTAAAACAAAAATTTGCATACCTGGTCGAACATTCCCTGCAGGATTCATGACCATTATCGATTGAACTTAAAAAGAACAAAGGCAAAAAATTAGCACAGTTATTGTGATAACACATTTCTTAATGAAAGCACTTTTCCTACATTTAGTGTACACTAAATAGAAGCATACCGTGTTTTTTCAGACTATAAGAAGAACTTTTTCCCAACAAAATTTGGGAAGAAAATGGGGGGTGCGACTTATAGTGCAAACGCAGGCTTACCGGCAAAGTTGTGGCGATGCTGCGGCGGTGCGGAATGCACCTGAAAAAAGTCCCTTCTTCAGGATGCCGGCGGCAGAAATGTGGCTGCGCCTCAGCCCAATGTCCACCTGGCTTCAGGAAAATGGCCGCCGAGATTTTAATCTGCACACGCACGGCCTCCGGCGGCCATTTTCCTGAAACCTCTGGCAACCCACGGCTTCAGGAAAATTGCCACAGGGGAACCGGTAATGCACTCTGCTCACCGTGGACACCAGGCTGCGGTCGTCTTCCTGGGGAAGGGACCTTGCCTTCTGTGACCCTGCTGTACCACCGTCGGCTCTCAGGTAAGATACCTTAAATTCAGACAATAAGATGGACCCCTACCTTATAAAAGTCTTTTTTTCTGCTAATTTCCATCCCAAAATTTAGGGTGCGTCTTATGGTCCTGTGCATCTTATAGTCCGAAAAATATGACTAAGAGGCTATTTGGGATTTAAGCACTCATTACCTATCTTTAAACAGGCAGGGTCCAAAGCCCGCTAATCAGAATAAAGGGACTGCGGGGCTCACGGCACCAAGCTGCAGTGAAAGGCACAGTCATTAGGACAGACAAGACACTAGGTCTACGTAAACCAGGGGTGGGGAAACCTCCTGCCTGCGGTGACTTTTCATGCGGCTCGCGGGGCAGGTCCCCGTAAGTCCACAATGCTCGGGCGTCAGCCGTATCTTGCCAGCTGCTGGCCCTTTAACCCCCAAGTGCGTATGCAGCGTTCATTACAGAACGCTGCCTGCACATAAATGATAATGTCATAGGGGTGGGTGGGGTTAGTGTCCAATGCACTCCTGTCCCGGAAAAAGAGCTGCTGCCAGAGAGTCCAGAGCGATCTCTGTGCCGGCAGCTCTGTGCCTGTCTGCTGGTGAGTTGTGATTTCTGATCCGCAGCTCTGTACCTTTCTGCTGGTGGTCTATGCCCTTCAGCAATGTGCCCCCTCTGTGATCTCTGTGCCCTCCCCCAGTTATGTGCCCCAATATGACCTGTGCCCCCAACTATATGGCTGCCTGTTATCTGTGTCTCCCAGCTATGTACCCCCCCTGTGATCTCTGTGCCCCGTGATCTGTGGCCCCAGTTATGTGCCCCTCTGTGATCTGTGCCCCATAGCTATATATTCCCTGCCCCCAGCTATGTGCCCCTTGTGATTTGTGTGACCCCCAGCTATGTGCCCCCGTGATCTGTTCCCCCTGTGATCTTTGTGCCACCCCCAGGTGATCTGTTCCCCATGTGATCTCTCTGCTCCCCCAGCTATATGCCCCAGGTTATTTCTGTGCCCTCCAGCTATATGCCCCCCTGTGATCTGTGCCCCCAGCTATGTGCACCCCCTGATCTCTGTGGCTCCCAGCTTTGTACCCCCTGTGATCCCCTATGTACTCCCTGTGATATTTGTGCTCCCATGTGTTCTTTGTCTCCCATATGATCTCTGTCTCCTCCAGCTAGGTGCCCCTCTGTGATCTTCATGCCACCCCCTGGTGATTTGGGTCCCCCTGGTGATCTATGAGTCCCACCCGGTGATCTATGTGCCTGCCCGGCGATGCCTGTCCCCTGGATGAAGCATTTCATTGCGAAACACGTGTCGGGTGTGGTGAGTCCCCCAGCTGCTGTTCTTAAAGGTACAGTACCTCTTACTATGTACTCTCTTATGTAACATCGTTTGTACTCTTTTTATCCCTTTTCTTTTGTACAAAACAGCATTTTTTACATGGCAAATTTGCCCTTTACTACTGCACTTTAATATTTATGCACAACTGCCTTTTCAAGTAGACTCATGTAGGATGAAATTATCACTATTTTTAATTGTATTAAATGGTTTTTATTATTTTTCTGACATTTATATATCTAAGGGTGCTTTCATATTAATATGACAACATTTGGATGATTTATGTATGAGTATATATATATATATATATATATATATCTACTATATAATTGTCTAAGGGGTACTTCCGTCTGTCTGTCCTTCTGTCTGTGTCTGTAACGGTTATTCGTTCGCTGATTGGTCTCAGCAGCTGCCTGTCATGGCTGCCGTGACCAATCAGCGACGCGCACAGTCCCGAAGGAAATGGCCCCACCCGGCGCCCGCATACACCCCTCCGGTCTGCCCTCACACAGGGTTAATGGCGGCAGTAACGAACCGCGTTATGCCGCGGTGTAATGCAGTCCGTTACCACTGCTATTAACCCTGTGTGACCAACAAGGCAAGTAAATTAATGCCAATTAGGAAAGCTTCACAATCCTCTTGTTTTAAGTAGAACCTGTCAGCAGGATTGTGCACAGTAACCTACAGAGAGTCAGGTCAGTGCCATTAAACTGATTACAATGAAACCTTGGTTGATGAAATCCATCTTGTGGTTGCTTGATCTTTATTTTCAGTTTTGAGTTAATGATATGCTCGTGCTTCGAGAAAGTAGCTACTACTGCACAGGCGCCATCTTCCTAGAGAAGAAAAAAAAAAAATCCTCCTCCAAGATGGCGCCGCCGCCTGCGCAGAGGCAGCTACTACCTTGGAGCACGAGCATATAATTAACTCAAACATATCATTACCTTCTCTAGGAAGATGGTGACGCCTGTGCAGCAGTAGCCATCGGATCACCACTATAACACCAATAGCTGCTACTGCGCAGGAGTGGCGGGCGTCATTTTCAAATGGATTTTTTTTTTTTTATAATATCAGGATAACCTTAACCATATTTATTATATACACCGTATATAAGCGATTATGCTGGAGCAGGTTTTTTTTCACTATGTATATATAATATTCAACATGTTAACTAGAGGGCAGGTTAGTGAGGGATCAGTGACCTGTCAGCAGTATTCATTATGAATAACTAACCAGAGAACCACATGAAGACCCCCCCCAACAGGGTTCCCCGCAGCACTGGCATATCATTAACTTAAAACTGAAAAAGATTAAACAACCACAGGATGGATTTCATCCACCAAGGTATCAATTTAATCAGTATAACGGCGCCAACCTGACACTGTCTGTAGGATACTGAGCACAATCCTGCCTACAGGTTCCCTTTAAAGGGAAGGCACCGTGTTTGTAGATCATTAATAAATCAATGTAAAGTAGCATAACATGCTGTTATAACTAAGTTTTGAATGCATTTGAAATATTTTGTGTGTTATAGGAGTTTAAAGAAGGCACTGGGGGCTGACATTTGTTTTCACAGTAGCAGCACGACACTATCAGTGTTATAATACAGCACCCCATGGTCATAGGAGATAACACATGGACTCCGACCCTATCTATTGTAATAGAACGGTCACTGCTGTGCACTGGGTATGCCTCTCTGGGCTGCAAAATTCACAGTAGTGGGCGTGTTCTGCTGACATTTTCATGGAGCCCTTGGTTCTGCTAACTAAACATAAGCAGTACTGCTTCCAGCAGAACAGATCCTAGATTGAGAGCGGACTAATAAAATGCAGGAGAAGAGCAGGGCAGAATAGCAGGGACATTAAAAAGGAAAAGTGTACCATTATTGGAACAGGAGCTGTCAGCTGCTGGGCAGGAGCTGTGATTCATCCCTTCAAAAGATAAGGAGCTGCGTCTGCAGTGAATGGCCAGACAATGTGGAGGGGGGTGAATCATGTAATCTGGGTGAGATACACGGATGGAATTGACAGACATTAACTGCTGGTGATAGCAGATCACAGGGCAGTCACCCACAAAATGGCGCTGCCCTGTGATGCTACTCTTCATTCTGCCTCAGGGATACTAGACCACCCAAAAGGGGAGGGAATGGTGATGTCAGCAGTTACTGCCCCAATTTTGCTGCTAACAGTAAAGTTGGTAAGTCTTACTATAGCTGCTTGAGGTCTA